>NC_051213.1:18919947-19287447 GCF_015220715.1 Pygocentrus nattereri
AAAAGCTAATGTTGCTAACAGTAATTTAAAACAAATAGCAAATAACAGTGTATTTGATCAAACTGCATCTAACAACAAGATGTTAGATAAATCACTAAAGACTCCTTGTATAGTGCATGTATGTAAATTCCAACTCCTACACCTAAATAGCACACTATATGCTAAATAGGGGGTCGTGCAGCTCATGGCTGAATGCCAAATAGCTTTCTATTTGTTGTATAATGAATCATTTTGGTGTAGAAGTCGATATTTCATGCCCTACATATTGCATTATGTGGGAAATATAGAGGCATTTGAGACTTAATTTCCCAAGTCAGTTTGGATCATTTTTATTGTTCCATTCATGACATATTTATAAAATGTATATATATATATATATATATATATATATATATATATATATATGAAACACAAGGTTTACATTTGGCAGCAATGCAGCAGAGCTGTTCAGAAATGTTCCTACAGACAAATGCTATGAGCTTCTCTCAATTACACATATGCACAAGCCTTTGTCTGCTTGTGCTCCTTATCAATGAGAGAGTTTCTTTGTAGCCCCTTTTTCTCTGTTTTTGTTGGTTCAGGTGTGTGAGGTGCTAGTCGTCAGGCTGGTGTGACTCAGCCTCGTCTTCTCTATCACTATGCATCACAGGCAGCACATTAATCACAGCGCTGTCTCGCACTGTCCCCTGACTCAATCTATTCACGTCCCCCTTCCCTTCTCGTCCACCAATCACACTTAATTAGGGCCTCCTACAGGCTGCACCTTAAAGAGAAGAGCCATGCACCTCTTTTCTTTACACACAATTTTTGAGCTAGAAAGCCTTTGTTAATGGCAAGTGAAGCCATTTTGGGTACTTGTTTCAGTTCAGCTGCAGCCTTGAGGAAGCTATTTAATTTCAGCTTCATTTTAATTCAGTTGATACTGCATCATAAATGGTGGAAAGCTGAATTGCATTAATTTTACTTCAGCAGCAGAGCAAATTAAAAATGAATGCTATGCGACTACCATTAGTGCCATGTCACACTGCAGTGATTTAACGGCAGATAAACTGCACTAAACCTTACTGCACTCTAATAAACATAAACTTAAACATCAATGTATGTATTTTAGCTTTTCATGAATTAAAAAGAGCTCATTTCATTTCATTAACAATCACAGATTTTTAAGATTACAGTGAATGGATGCTCAAAAAGGTTAGTAAATAGAGGGGTATTTTTAGATTAGCAGAGCTACAATAAAATTTACTTGTATATTGAAAAGAAAGTATACTGTAAGTTTCTATTTAAATGTTTTTTACATGCTACACAAATGCATTTATTAGTCAGAACATCTGTATAAATGACCACAGCAATTTTTAGACTCTCTGCAGTGCAACATACAAAAAGGAAATTAACAGCATTATTACTGAGGGGTTTATGAACACACAGCAGCAAAGTTTGGAGAAGGAGGGATAATGGTCTGGGACTGTTCTTCAGAGTTTGGACTCTGCCCATTAGTTCCAGTGAAGGGTAATGTTAATGCTACAACATACAAAGAATTTTTACACAAATATATGCTTCCAACTTTGTGGCAAGACATGTTTTGATGTGGAGAAACTCCGGTGGACTGCACAGAACCCTGACCTCAACCCCACTGCTCACCTTTGAGATGAAGTGAAATGTTGATTGTGAGCCAGGTCTCAATCAGACATCAACATCATTGTCCAACCTCACAAATGCTCTTTTGATGGAATGGGCACAAAGTCCCCCAGTCACTCTCCAAAATGCTGCAGAAAGCCTTCCCAGAAGAGTGGAGGCTGTTCTAGCCACAAAGGAGGGCCAACGCCATGTTAACGCACTTGGTTTTGGAATGGCATGTCCAACAAGCTCTTATGTGTGTGATGTATAGGTGTCTACAGTCTATGTTCGGATTAGCTGTCCTGTATTGTGCATCATTCAAAAAGCACCATTCAAAAATCTTGACTAAAACACTGCTTTTAATTTTAGTTGGAATGCAAATGTGTTGGTTTTGTGACATCACGAAAAACAATGAATTCAAAACACCCCAAGTAGTTTTAAAACAAGTGTTTTCTTACCTTTTTATTGATTAAAATTCAGTTTTCTTTGATTAGAGACAAAATTAGGTGAAAAACACACTGTTCAAATTCATATTGACGATTGCTCCTTTCAAACTGAATTTAAATCCAGTTGAAATTCATACTGATCTTTTGAAAGTTTCCATTCAAATACTGATCTCTATATGGACCCTGGGTGACAGATATAATACATCAAACACAGATCTGCTAATTCTTCTTATATAACATCTGAGTAAGCTGCCTCAAAAAGATCACTGGTAGTGTTCTTTCATTGCTTTGCATGGATTATAAGTTAATATCAAACAATTGCATTAAGCTAACTGCTGTCCTGTCCCCTCTGTTGGCACGGTGCCCAGGTAAACCTTAGAGACTTGCATAGAGCACAGCAGGATCTTCAGAACACTTCCAGGGTTAGAGGCTATGCACATTTGGTGCAAGTGTGTTTCTGTGTTCAGCAGAACGCTGCTGGATTAAGGCTCGCTAGCAGCAGATGGCAGGGAGTCTATCATAGAGGACCCTGCTGTGAGGGTCCAGCCCGCAAGCATCTTTAGGGGCAGATTAACCAACATCAACATACACCAGGGTGGGCATTCCTTCAAACACACAGGATTCGCATTTTCAAAAAGAATTATTTTGACACATTTCCTTGTACTTAGCAAAAGAACAGTATTTGACTCCAAATATACTTTGCAGCTGCACCCCAACTGCTCATTAGCTTGTTCTATAGGTGAGATCTGAGTAAACAGATTTCCTGTTCTTTTCTAAGTAAAGGAAATGTACTGTCCATGGTAGTCAATTGATAAGGACGCAGCAGAAAGAGATTACTGGTGGGAGGTACGTGTCTATTCAAATCTGCAACTAGAATGATCGGGAGTCAAAACAAAAGCACAGCTATAATGTCCATTTTACCTGCTGAGTGCCATGCCATGCCAACACAGATTACTCTGTGATGGTTTCTTTTGTCATTCTTTTGTTGTGCTCTGTTGAACACTGCAGATTTGGCATTAACTGTTGAGCAAGATGAGGGAGGACAAATTAGCTCAGAAAACCCATCCAATAGCCGGAGTAGAGTGGTCAATTCAACAAACACGGAACATTGAGCTTATTAGATAAAGTACATAGTGAAATTTTATTTTATATACCAAATAAATAAATAAATACATTTTAAAGCAAAAGTGGTAAATGGAATGGAGAAGGAGTGGGTAGGTAAAACCAAACCAAAGGAGAGATTTTAGGAGAAAAAGGTGAACTAGTTATATTAAAAGGAACTGAAGAAGCTACTACAGTGCATGTTAGAATTTACACAATTAAAAAAGAAAAGCTTTCTGGTTGCTGACTCAAGGTGTGGGTTTGGTTTTATACAGTTAAGAAGGAACTTTGTATCATTTTCTTTTTCGCATCACCTTTAAAGTGCTTCTACAATAGATGTAAAAAAATTAAAAGTATTATTATTGTTGTTGTTGATAGTTAGATTTATATATATCATTATCATCATATACATAGACATCATTATTGTCAAAAATACCATGATGTAGAGTTAAGTTCCTTAAAATGAGTACTAAAAAAATAAATATAAACAACGATAAAAAGAAACAAATGTATTCTCCCTGTTCCAGGTTGAGTCTTAAATTCCAACAGTGAATCATTATTAAAATCTTTATCTTTCTTAGTGTCACAGCTACAAGTCCATTCAGAATGCAGAATGTGGCTGCACTTCATTTCAGTCCAGCTTGCCCTGTTTTTTTCTCTGCATTTCTAAAGCGACCAGTAATTGAGTGCATTGCGCCACACCAAAATAGAGCACCTCTGCGTCCTCAGACGATGCGCTGCATATTCCCCCTCTCCCCCTCTGGAGCAGCGTCTGAACATGGTAAATTATTTACACAGGGTATACATCTACAAACACTCAATCCGCTGCAGTCGCTCAGCTGGATTGCCCGTGGGAGAGGAGTGTGGCCATTTTACAAAAGAGCGAGCAAGCGTGGTGAAAATGCGTCGGGCCGATAAAGGTCAGCTGCCCCCCTCCGGGTCCGCTGTGATATTTTCATTATTGAGGCGAAGAGTCTGCTCCACCACTCACTGCACAGCAAAGGGTGTGGAGCACAGTAAACACTCTGAAATCAGCGCACAATAGAGGAGAGAGAGAGACAGAGAGAGAGAGTGGGGGGGCAGGAGAAGGGGATGACGACAGGAAGAGAGAGATGGGGAAGAAAGAAAAGGATGCAAATAAAAGAGACAGGGTAGAAAGAATAAGCCAGAAAAATGAATTACAGATGAGGAGAACAAATGAGAGGGAACTGCCTCTTCAGCTGTGCTTGCATTAGAAAATTGACTCCCCCTGCTAAAGCCTAAAATCAGATAGGCACTGATTGTTTTTGTTAGATACAGCGGAATCTCAGCTCCATCTCCTCTGTGCTCAGTAATTGAATTCTCTTGAGGTGCCCAGGACACAGTCGCACTTAACACTTTTTCCTTTCGAAGTCTTTGAAATAGCAGAGGAGCAAGTCACAAATAAACACACAGTAAAGTCATTTTCTCTGCTTCACCATGTTTTATTTTTAAGACAGAGTGCCGTGGCCACAGAGAGTAATCACTGTAGAATTATAGCTGGTAATAAATAAGTACATTTATTCTTTCATGTACTGTGAATGACTATTTGGCAAATAATACAATTAGTGGTTACTGTTATCACATCTATTAAAAGAATATCCTTAAAAGTAAAAACCCTGCAATATAAGTTTGCAACAAGGCATTGTGAAAGGGTTCTTCATATTAAATGAGAAGGTGCTTTAGATGGTTATATATAGAACCTTTTTAAAAAAGGTTCTATATAGCAGTACACAGAGTTATTTTATTGTTACAAGCTTGACATCATAACAATAGAAAAACACTTTTCAAAAAGGTTGTTTACAGAACCATATACAACAGATTCTCAATCAATCTGAAGAACCCTTTCTAAATAGAACCATTGTGTGTGGAACGGGAGTTACTTAAACAGACTGTACTGTATAGTAAAAAAAACATATCAGCACATACGCTTGTTCAGTACAATGGTCAGTTTTGATCACAAGCTTTAAATTGCCAAAGCATTTTCCTCCCACCGATTGACAATAAGCTATTCATTTTCATTCTGTCTAGTAGAAGGAAATAGCCTTCTTCTCTCTGAACAATCTCTGCCTCTGTTTCAGTACCGCAGCAAGTTCATGCTGTCAAAAGCATGACAACCTTTCACCCACTGGATCTGAAGTGTGTCCAAATGGATCAGAGCCGACAGTCCTTTGTGATTTAGAGGCCTCCATTAAGAGACCCTCTTTTTCAGCCTGAAAGCTGGAAGCAATGGCATGTTGCTACTTTACTTGGTTTTGTTGAGTGACTGATGGGCAACATGGAAGTCTAATACCAAAACCTAACCTTAATCTTTTATGAAAGTAACATTCAAGTGCAGAGTCAGGCATTCTGCTGGACTGTGGCCGTGTCTGGCCTGGCACCAGGACTGCTGCTGGTGAGTTCTTCATGTTTAGAGTGCTCTCAGGCTCCGCTGCTTTCTCTGTATTGACCCCGCAGAGGGACAGCAGGAGAGGGGCTGGTTTTCTGGCAGCAGGCACTAAGCACACATTTGTTTGGGACTCACAGCCGTTGTGGATTAAACTTTGCCAGACTAGGCCTCAGTGGCTCTCAGACACTCCACAAATAGGCCACAATAGCAGAAAGAGATGTAAGAGATTTTTCAAGGAAGTAAAATTCAAGAAAAATTCATATTCATACTCAGTCTGTTGATTACACATGCAACATGCCATAATTATACCACCTGCCATAGCTATTAATGCCATTAGCTATTACTCATTATTGCCCAAAAAAGTAGCATTGGAGTATTAAAAATGATGTTTTTCAAAATTTCTGTATATTTCGGACATTGAAATGTAAACAAACTAATTCAGATTGGCTTGATGTGAAACTGTGCACTCTAAAGAAACTCTACAGAAACTTACCAACATACATTTTTTTTATAATGGTGGTGATAGGAACCAGGGGTCACAATGTCTACATTGCAAATACAGGCACAGGGGTGGGCCATATGGCAAAAAAATTATATCGCAATACTTCAAGACATGGTCACTGTACACCATATGTAGCACTGTACACTGTATGAATCAGGATATTTAGTTTTTCTATGATTTAATAAGTTGGAGCAGGCAAAATAGAACTTATAGTGCCACATATAAAAAATACTGTAATAATAACAGCAAAACTATAACTAAAATGACAATCTTTTACAAACTCCATTGCACTAAATCCAGTTAAGCAGACCTAATTAAACTCAGTCTGTAATTAAACGTAGTTGGTCAGCATAAGTACTGACAATATTATGATATGCTCAGAAAAGCATATTGTGACATAATTTACTGGGAAAAGAACAAAATGACCAGTGAAACTACACGTCTTCTGAGGTTTTAAATAATGTTGATAATGATAAAACAGTACTTTTTTTATTTAATTTTCTTCGGAAACTATTTTGCCTTACAGCACTGAGTATGTGCCCATCTAGTTCCCATATACACTGCTGTGAATAATTCTGACTTGCCAATTTTTTCTAGAATACAGCATTTCATATTAAACCTCTCTGAATGACTTTGTTTACCCCTTAATTGAATTATAATTAAAGGAATACTCCATCTTTTCCCACCCTATTCTCTATCTACTGTGTTTATTTTATGGTAACACCACAGATAATTTTTAGTAAAAGAACAGAAAATGCATTGACAAAATAGCATTTAAAATGCAAGCCAATATGTAGTTGCCATGGTCAATTGGCTGAGTAAGAAATGTGCTTTCAGGCAGTGGGCATTCTGTTCTAAGTAAAGGAAAATGTATCAAAATTATTGTCTGTGGTAATCGACCCTATACTACACATGCGGAATAGAGAGATTGGGCTGAAAAATGGTGGAGTTTTACTTTAAGGGTAGAAAAATAGTCTTATTAATTATATTTGCCCTTTCTTTGCTGTGATGTTCTGCAAGATCAGGGTATCTTTGAAACATTCAGACAGAGAAAAAGCTCTGTTATTACCTTTTTTTCACAAGTCCAATAGTTGACATGGTTTAAAAATGCATTATTAAAATGACCTCACAACTTCAATTAATTTAATCCACAAAAAGGCCTTGGGATTCTGTTCATTGCCAATTCAATGTGATAACATGCTTTTAATGGACTTTTTCATACTTTCAAATTATTCTTCTTTCCCAAGTGTGATCCACATCCCCACTATTGAACATTAAACAAGATTATCGCTCCATAGGTAATAAATGACTAATGTTCTGTTCATTCATTTCATTTCATTTCATTTCATTTCATTCAATTCAGTTTAGTTCACTTGAGTTGTGACAAAATTCCATCATTTAAAATATTCGATATGGACCAGATTCAAATAAACTCCGTTTTCCTGGCTTATTTCTTCAATACAATCAAGGAGTAGTCTGTACAATATTGTGCGTGTGTTGTGAATATAAAAATTAGAGGTTGACTTTTGCCACAAGCGAACATAGCGCTCCTGCTCCTCTTGTAGGAAGCATACAATGGAACACAAAGCAGGCAGAATTGAAGTCATGCTGAGGTCGTGGACTCCCCTGTGCGTGGCATATCAATACTACTGCTATTTAGAGAGTGAGAGAAAAGGGTGGTGGAGAACAGCTAGAATGGCCACACAGCCATGAGTCATAATACACAGCTGAAGTAGGTAACTGTGCAGAAAATGAGAAGTAGATCAAAGAATGTGTGACAAAATTTTTTCTTTGGATCAAGGTCTCAATAAAGAGAAGAATTTTAAAAATGCATTTCATGCAGTTGCCAGTATGAAGGAAAAGATCCAAACTTTCTCTGATTACTGTTTGAACAAAATCATTGTGAATAAAGCTACATATCTGACACTACCACATAAAGGTACAGTCAGTACTATAGAATGGAATGTTTTGTCAGTTTTAAAATGGTGAAAAAAAAGCTGAAAATGAAGGTATGTTTTGATATCATGGTGTGATTTTCTGTTAGTTTGGCATGGCAGAAGCAAATGTATTTTTTATTGACATGGTTAAACAGTGATTCTCTCTTGAAGAGATTAGGTTTTACAATAATCTACTTGCCTAAGAAAGGGAAAAGTCAAAGAAAAATAAGTGAAAACACAAGAAAAAACTGGACTTCCAAAAAATGAAGAAAAAAAAAATGTAGAGATAATGGATAATGGATCTCCTAACAGCTGAGGAAGACCTGATACACTACCAAAACTGACCCCATCAGATAAACAGTACGTAAAGCTTTCGTCTTTGAGAGGGAGGAGAAAATCTAGCTCACTGCTTCAGATCTGAAAAAATCCACAGGTGTTTCTGTCCATCCTTCCACTGTGAGAAGACAATTCAGCACTATGGGTCTGAAAGGATGTGTAGCCATCAAGAAAGTGTTACTGAGAAAGGAAATAGACAAAGAAGCTGCTGATGTTCTCAAAACAATGAATGGGCCACCCAAAAGCCAAGACCTCAAAATTACTGAATGTGTTTGGGGTTACTTGGATTGTGAGAAGCAGAAAATACAACCAACTTATGATAATGAAGTTTGGAGGTGTAGAAGAATTTCACTGAAAAACAGAAACCAGGTCTCCAGGAAAGTAAAAATTTAATAAAAAACAAAGACTGGACACTAAATATTGAAAAAAAGTAAATAAATAAAAGGACTTTATTTCAAAACAATCCTTTATTAGTCCCACAGTGATTAGAGCTTACTTTCCTACTTACACTTGGCCTTAAATATTGGTCTGTACACCATCAAATGTCTGCAGTGTTACTTGTATCACAATAGGTGACATTGAACATGCAGTGCAACCTGACAGCTTCAGTATTCCTCTTATGATGGACAAGTCCGAGTAGATGGACCCTGTCCATCAATATGACAGACTTGTCAAATCTGTGCAGAGCTGTCCATCAAATAGAGAGGTCCAAAGACAGAACACAAACATAGGAGGCTCCGGTGAAGGACAGGGCTTGCTGATAGTGGAGAACAGAAAACAGAATGAAAGTATGTTCATCTCTTCACCATCTACCAAGCTCTATGACTTCAGCGGAGTTCTATTTGGCCTAAAAACCTAAAAAGGTGTGGCACAGTCTCCAGCATAAATCCCTGAGGAAATGGCATTTCTTCTTTTAAATGGAGGAAATGAAAGCACAGCCAGTGGCATTTTCAAGGTATCCAGCACAAAGGAGTGTCTTCACTCGAATCAAAGCAGAGCAGGTCAGAAGTGCCCGTTTCTAGCTCTGTTCTTCAGACTTCAACTACACAACAAGTTCATTAGAAGTCTGCATTATCTGACATTAAACCTCCTCCCTCTCTCATCATTAGCTGGCGTGGGGCACCTCTGAGGTAGCTCAAGCCCTGTGCGTTTATGTGTGTGTGTGGTTTGATGAGCGTGTCACTCCCTCACCCCAAACATGTCTCATTAAGAGTTCAGTGGAAGCACCTCCAGCACCCCCCTTCCCCTCCCTCCCTTTGCGCGTTCCCCCCTTCTTTTTCAGCTGCTAATTAGGAGTCTTTTCCCCCTCCTCTTCTGCGCATCCCCAGTTACATCTGAGAGGGAGACGGATATGATTTTTCTTTAACCCAAAGGCCAACTTAATCAGCTGAATTAATGACTTTATTACCCATACTACCCCAGGCTATGCAGCCCATTCTCTCAGAGCCACATAAGCAGTCTTCATTGTCTTTCTTCTCTCATAGTTTTCTGGCATGATTTTATATACCATCCCACCTCTCAATCACCACCATCTATTTTGTTTTTGACAACATTTCAATGCAGATTTGCATTGAAGAAACATTTCAGGCAGTTTCACTGAGGCCTATCAAAGCACGCCCCCCACCGCACACACTTGAAACCTGCTTTCAGTTAATACTCAAAATACATCATTCACTTTATTTGTGCCACAAGGCAAAATATATCTCGTAAATTCCATCCACTAAAGGCACCTGATAATACACTTGTTTGGTAATCTCTGCAAATTGCGACTCAACGCCTGGCACTGGAAAACATTAACGAGACAGTGAAAGATCCGTGTGACGAGAGGTTAATTGTTTTAAGCGCAACTGTGGAACAGGTGTTCACGAACATTTTGATTTAGGAAAGCATTCATTATTTTCAAACACCATTTTCACATATACAATCTATAATTGCGCTCCTTTAGTTAATGATGAAAACGTGGCATATGCAATTGTCGTCTTGTCACAGACGTGTCATGCTTCTCATGCATGTGATAATTAAAGTAATTTTTCCTTTTAATTTTTGTATTCCAACCTAGTAATGTCTTTCCCCATACATGCAATTCACTGTTGTCAGAACAAAACCTCACATCTGAGAATGATAGTTACAGCACAATGAAAAATAAACACACTACTTTGTAGCGTAAGCTAATGGAACCAGACTTCGGGCCATTTCTTTTGGTCTATTCATCATAAATTTACACACAATGTAAAGGCAATGAATTCTTTCACATTCTGTTAAAAAGTAAAAAAATGACAAAAATGGAGATAAGAGGCTTTGTTCAAATAACAGTAAATTACATAAACACACTGCAAACACAATTTCAGCAAAGAACGCCACCGCAAGAATACGTTCAGATTGGCACTTTAATACTTCATGTCAATGATTGTATATAAGAATAATTCTGTGAATTGTGTGTTACATAGTGGTTTTAAAAAAGCATCAGAAATGTACAAATAGCAAAATCAAATCCTGTAAAAATTCTTCCATTTTGCACATGAGAATAGATGCAACTGTCCCTCACATGGTTCCACCAATTTCAGACAGCCTCAGAGCCTTTACATAGCTTGCCTAACAACTTTCCACTCAACAACACTTCTCCCCTTCACATTAGAGTCTAAACAGAGGAAAAGCCAGAAAAGTTCCTCCACATGCTCAAGTCAAACTTTTCACATTATCATTCGATATCTTTATCAACACAGTGCGAGAAGTGTTTTTTGTTAACTTTGGTTAACTTTCCTGTGCTGCTGGCGCCCCTCCCCGAAGACTTATTAGCCACTTACACCTGCAGACAAAGAGTATTAATATGAGGTGAAGACAATACCTGCCTATCGCATCAAACACTTCCTCTCTCAGACAGGAAATGTGATGAGGAGTGAAGGTGCATTCCAGTCAAAGAGGAATTATTCATTAGCCCAAACTACACCCCCCCTTTCTCTCTATCATATACATACGCACACACGCGCCCCTGTTTCTGCAGCTCTGGGCTGAATGAGGAATTGCTAATGAGCAATGGGTAAAACAGAAATAATTGGACGTCCTTGCACACGCGTCTCGGGTTGATGGTGATGTGCGATCAGAATAAATTGGAGAAAGATAACAAGATGGTTAGTGAAAGCGGAACACAGGCCCTTCAGTATTCAGTCAGAGGTGTTTTTGTGTGCAGTTCATAGTTATCCACGCTCAAAACACACAAACCTGTTTTACATTAGGCTTGCGCTTTCTGATACCTGTGCCACTCCCAGTAAAATCGAAAAAGGTGAGAAATAATGGCTATACAAAATTCTTCAATACACACTTGAGCCCACAGTCATTAAAGACACTGGCACCAAAAGTGATCAAGTGGAATTACACAAATTAAACAATAAACCCACACAAAGTGATAAACCTTTTGTCTAATTAAATGGTCAGGATATAAGTAAAGTCATTCAGAGAGATCTGATCTCTCTTCAAAGTCGGAATTATTCAGCGTGGTGGTGATAGGAGCCAGACGTCTGAAACATTCAATGTCTCAAAGCTACCTCACAAGTTATTTCATGAAATGGTTATCAATGCATTGGTTGATGTCTGAGACCTTCTTTTTGCAAAAGTTTTGGCCTAAAACTGTGTGTGTATTTTTAAAATCCATTGACAGATACATGCAGGCCGTTACAAGGCAAAACAGTCCCTAAGAAAAACATATTTTTCAGATTTACCACTATTTTACCAGGATCAGGATTACATATAAGAACCAAGAAGCCACGTGTGGGTTCACTGACCATGTTGGATAGCACATAAAATAGCTATACATTCAGACCACATGTTTCCGTCACTACCACTGTCAAGAAGTCTGAGTGAGTGGGTTTCTCCACAATGAATTATTTCACACTTTGTTTGAATCTCAACCATTGAATCTTGCAGAAATCCCACTAATAACTGGGACACTGCATACAGACCTTTCCTTAAAGTGAACTGCAGCGAAGATGGGACCAGAGAATGATCAAAACTGCTAATGCACAAAATACAGCTAAATAAATAAATAAACACATTGAATAATATAAATAAATTGGTTTTCTGAACAACTGAGCCCTGGCAATGAAAAAAACATATGTGACACTTTTTTGTAAAAATCATATACGCATGGTATGAGATTTTTTGATGTCATGTATTTAAAATAAAGGTGTCACTAAAATGTTAAAGGTTGTACAAAAATCCATCAAATGTTTTTTGTTTGTTTTTTTTGTTGTTGTTGAAAGGGCCCAACTGTTTAAAAAACTTGAACATGAGGTTAAATGATTAAAGCAATTCATGAAACTCATAATTCATATTTAACTCAAAAACATCTGACATGGCCATTTCCGTACTCTATTTACACTATTTATACACCAATAATAACATAATATTATTATGATGGAATTATATATTATATAATATTACATAGATAGAAAGATAAATAGGATGGCATCATGTTCCCATAATGCCATCCTATTTATCTTTTATCATGAAGACGGAGCTGTACCCTTTCAGAGACTTGAGACACAAAAGCCTACAACCCTTGGCAACATTAAATAATGTGTGCATGCTTTGTCTCCCCCTTGTGTACAGAAGAAAGAACACAAAGCATCATAGATAAAGACACATGATGCTCCTTACAGCTGATTATTTTAAGAAAGAAAAGTTATTTACTCAAACAGCCTTTAAATTAAATTTTAGTCCAGGACTATATTTCTAGGTAGGAAATTTCTCGTGATACAGTTTTCAGCTGTATGTGTACAGAGAAGGTTTGTGAATCAGAAGTTACAAAAATCAGGTTACTAATATATGAGGTTCCACTAGCTACTAAATAAAAGGATTACATTTCCCCTCCATTACTGGCCTTTACTTAAATCATTGGTTCATTAAAACAGAGTACTGTAATATGTACTGTGTGTTAAGCTCTATATGTTTTTGTTATATTATGTTTCTATTATAATATTCTTTATTGGGATTTGATCTTTAAGGAGCTAGTAAATTTAATTTTTCATTGAACTATCACTTCAGTGATAGCTGAGTTTCAGAATCAAGCTTAGATTTTTACATAAATGAATAAGTAAATTAATAAAATTTTAAAAACCACAGAATTTTCCATTTAGTAGTTTTACTCCAGGACCTGGTTTAATTTGAAAGCCTGAGGGTTTAATATCTCCCAATTTATTTTACAATGTAAAATGTAGTTTGAAACAAACAATCTGTTAGATTATTAAAAGGTTGCAACCTAATCTAATTACTTTTGGACAACTTCCAGTTTCATGGCCAGGCTTACTGTCCCATTTTGTTCATTCGCAATTTATTCTGTCACGAATGAAGCCACGTTACAAAAAGGTGTAACCTTTTTCAATTCATTGGAGATTTGACTTTTTATTAGAGAAGGAAAAGGATTACTGGGAAGAAACACATCAGTGTATGGTCCACTATGGTAGCCTTTTAGTTCTGGTCATAGTAAATTGTTTAGGTGGCTTTACAGAAGTAAAATACTGCTTATGTGAACACATGGTCTGGTTTTCTGAGTCAATTAACAGACACTCTTATCCAACAGATTCAATGATATTCGTATTGCCACACCCAGTGCTTTAACTGACATCACAGTCACCCCTGAAGACGTCCATGGAGCAGAAAAACTTCATTTTAATGTAAGCCTACATAAGATATCATTCGAAGGCATTTTGGACCATGTCAATTAACCCATACATCATAAAATGCTCACACAACGTAAAGGGCAGCACGTGTCTGGGCTAAAAGAATAAACGGTTTTATATCAAAATCGCAATTCAAATGAGTGCAATGTTTATTACAGTACACACTCACTGAGCACTTTATTAGAAACACTCTACTAATACTGGGTAGGGCCTTTCTTTGCTCTCCAGAGAGTCTCAGTTCTTCGTGGCATGGAATTCACAAAACTTTGGAAAAATTCCTTTGAGATTCTGGTCCATTTTGTTCTCAGCGCATCATGCAATCATCCCGATTTTTCAGGTCCACTTTCATGCTATGAATCTCCTGTTCTACAACATCCTACAGGTGTTCTACTAGATTCAGATCTGATTACTGGGCCACTGAAGAGCATTTAACCCATTGTCTTGTTCATAAAACCAGATGCGTTTTGCTTTGTGACATGGTGCATTAGCCATTAGAGGCACATGACCAGCAACAATTCAACAATTCACTCATTCAAGCAATGATTGATTAGCATTAACTGACACAAAGTGTGCCAAGAACCCACCCCCCCCCCCCCCCCCCCCCCCATTACACCACCTCCACCAGCCTGACAAAAGGCAAGTTAGGTCCATGGATTCATGCTGTTGGCGCCATCTGTGTATCTCAGGACATAACCAGATTCATTAGTCCAGGCTATGTTTTTCAGTCCTCAACTGTGTGAATTCTGGTGAGCTTGTGCCCACTGCAGCCTCAGCTTTCTGTTCTTGACTGACAGAAGTGGAACCCGACGATGTCTGCTGCTGTTGTAACTCATCCGCTGATTTTATGCACTGCTGCCACATGATTAGCTGATTAGATAATAGCATGAATGAGTATGTGCATAGCTGTACCTAATAAAAGTGCTCAGTGAGTTTATATTATTAATATTGTCTTAAGATGGAGCTTAATCTACTGTCTGTAGATCAATTAGGGTGCATTCAGACTTGGCAAGTTTGGTTCAAGTAAAGTAAACACCGTGCAATGGCTCTTGTTATAACAAACAATACTAAGGGTGCATTTATACCAGTAGACTGGTTTTCTTGGGCTGAACCAAAGCAGAAAATGATACACTGTTGCATTTTAGTTTTGCTGTGCTTAGCATTCACACTAACATATTTAACATTGAACAAAATATGTAAACAAAAGTTATACAGGTAAACATCACAACTGATTGGGAAGATTTTATGAGGTACAATAACTGGGAATGTCCAGCAAACCTTCCGAATCTGTTCTCTGTTCAATCTGGGCTTGTTGGTTTTATTTGTTTAGCGTTCTTGTAGAGCAATAAGCAATAAGCCTCCTTACACTTCAAACCTCCCTCAGCCCCATTTTAAAACAAAAACTATCTGTGCCATACCTAGAGATTCAGAACTTATGAGGATATGACACATGCATGTGTCAAAACAGCATCAGAAACTCATCTTTTCCACATATGAAAGACGTTCTGCAGAGAGGAGATAACAGGTCAATTTGTCATTGGTCTGTTTAGATGTCTTGGTTCTGTAATGCATTCTTACTTCAAAAAGACCGTACCAAAATTTGTTTTGAAGGAAACCAAGACAGACATGCACAGGGGGTCTCGGTCCAATTATTTGGTGCGCACAAGAGTTCAGATGGCAGCAACTAAGCACTCATATGCTGCGACATCACAACCACAACTAACATAACTGAATAAAAATAAATAAACAGATAAATAAAACAAAGAAAAAGTGGATACACTGGGGTACGTGGCCTGGACCTTAATTTAGAACTGGCTGCAATTTAAATCACAGTCACAATATTAGCCAGAAAAGTAGGTAACTTCTCCCAAATTGTTCAGTCCTTATTAGGGTTTTCAAATGGCATGAAGAATGAAAATAGAAAAAGACAGGAGTTGTACGTTTTGAAAGGGCAACGACACTATGTGAATTATTTGTGATTATTATGTGATTATTTGTGATGTTTTGCAGTAGTTAGGTAGGTGGCAGAAAAACAGTGCATGTACAACAGTGGTCACTAAACCTGCTTCTAGAGATCTACCATCCTGCAGACTTTTTCCATCAACCAGACCTAATCCATCTAATGACTGTCTTGACTATCAGAATGAGAGGTGTTAGATTTAGGCTGGAGGTGAACCCTCCAAGAAAGCAGATGGTCATGAACAGGGCTGGTGACCACTGATGTAGGAATTCTGTGACTGAACTTCTCAACACAAGGTGAGCACTGCCATCTACTGGGCCCAAGCGAGGTACTACTTAACAAAATCTGATTATTTCCCTATAACAGATATGTTGATGGACATGTTCAAAAATGTTTTAGATACTTTTAATTTACTTACAAAAATATATACAAATACAGAAGTGCACTTGTATAAAAAGACACAATCTTTAAGCAACTTGTCAGGAGGAAAGCAGTCCCCAGCTGTCTTTTTTAAACACACACACATACACACACACACACACACAATACATACATACACACATACATTGAGTACCTGATGGAGAAGGGTGAGAATAATGCTGGTTCTAATGCATACAGATTGTGTTAAAAGGTCACAGCACTGATCTGTACTTGCAGGCGAACATGATCCAGACAGCGCAGGCCATCTCAGGATAGGCAAACACGCGCACCCGAACCGCCAGCCGGACATGGTCTCCACGACAACACACAATCTCCTCACAGAAAGGTGACCTGTTCAGACATGTATAACTGACATATCAGACACATGTACATCCCTCTTTATGTTTGTATCTTTCTCAAGAAGATGGGACTAAAAAAAAAAAAAAAAAAAAAAAACAGGGAAAAAAATGTATTTATTTTTCTCGTGTTACAATGGTGTCTGTGTATACAGTACTTTTAGATACTGAAGTGTGAACAAAGCCATTCTGCTCAGTAGTGAAGTATAGGTAAAATGCTTATAATGAGCGTGGGTGTACCTGAGGCAGGTAGCGAAGGCTCTGCGAGCATTGCGGTGCAGGAAATGAATAGGAAAACCTTTAAAGGTGTGTCCGTCAGGTACGGCTCTCCTAACAGCATCCTGAAATTCCTCGTTTCCACATGACACCCCTGTACAACGCTCCAGCTCATAGGCTGCTAGAGCAGAGGACAGCAGGTAAGACAGATGATCATCCCAGATCGTCACCAGACCCAGATCCTGAGACAGAGAAGAGACTCTTTACATCATGGTTTTGTTTCATTTGTTCCATATAGTATATACCCATATTTAAATCAGATTTCATGCTAATTAGGCATGCAATGATCCAACTTTCTTAATCCCAATAGCAATTATACCAGACCTAGAGACAGGCAACATGCCCATATTTATTGTTATAAATTACATCACAATATACTTTTCTGAGCGTGTCATGGAGTTTTTGTCTATGCCACTACATTTTGAAACAATGATGATGCTTTCTTTCACAGCTCCTTATGTTCTAGATATTAACCAGGTAAGTGTGGGGTATACACTCCAACGTACCAGGTAACTATGTTAGGTAATGCAATAGTAAGTTAAATCACATTGAAATGGACCCCAGGTTTCCAGGTATTAACTGGGTAAGTGTGTATTGTAAAAGAAAGTAATGATGATTACTATGGTTTTACTGGGTCCTTACATTTTACTTCACTACTATCTTTTGTGCCATACTTTGTTACCACCACATTTATTAGTTAGTATTTGTAGGATTTTAATTTATTACCATGTTACCCAAAATAATTATCTAGTACTTTAGAATACTACACATCTACTTGAATAAGGACAGTTAGTGCTACCACAAAAGCATAATATTATATACACACGTATTGAGTATCATCAAAATATCTTCAAACATTAAGTGCTACCTAGTACCAATCTCATACTAGTTTTCTAGGCACTCATTACTTTGCTACAACACAGATACTGTATCAGTCTTGCCACAACAGTGATAAATGTGGATTGGTCTGGCTGATATCTATTTAATAAGGTCAGTATGATAACATGTAATAATAAACATGTAATGCAATAAAATCAAAGATGTCAGAATGGGTTTTTTCTAGAACAATGAAAGTACAAAAATACACCTGTGTTTCTAGGGGTTGTATTACATGTGCCTAGTCTTACCTTCCTGTGCTCAGCCAGTAAGTAGCGCATCTCCAGCTCCAGCTGGTTGCTGGCCTCACTGGGATGAACAGAAGGTGCGCAGAGAGGAGGCGTTGGTGGGAGAGAAGAAGTAGAGCCAGGGGCACAGACTGACCGAACTGCCTCCTCACTCATGGCCTTCCAGCGGGAACTATCTGTAAAATCAAACACACACAGCTCCACAGAGTCTGAGGGCTGGCAGTTAGCCAGAAAAGTCTTGTGGTTGAACACACAGCCAAGGGTGCGATACGGGTAGGTGGGTTTGGGCTGAGGAACCAGCGGAGGAGCTTCAGGGTCTTTTGGCTGGTGTAGGTACCTGAGAAGAATAGCAGGCAAGTAGTCATAAAAAGAAGAAAACAGACTTTTAATGCAATTTAAAATTATAATTCAATTAAATTTTCATTTTCACTAGATCACTATATAAATCAGCAAATATCAATATACCCTAAACCCAACTTTAGGAGACCACACGGATTTTCAGATGAGCAACTCATGTGAGCTTTCATGACTGAATCAGAAGAGTGATCTTCATGCTGAAACAGCGTGTGTATAAAGGTTCCTACCTGTGTGCAGTCAGGCTCTCCCAGAAGGTGACAGTGCCATCAGTACCACAAGTTATCACCCAGGTGTGAGGGGTGTTTTTGGCTTTGGTGCCCACACACACATATGCATCCAGTCCAAAGCCAAGTAGCAGACTGCACAGCAGCGTGGCATGGTCCTCACAATCACCCTGGCACCAAGGAAACAACCAAATGTGATGTCTAGAGAGAAGTGGATGGACTCAAGACAAAACACCATCAGTAATAATCCCACAGATGATGAAAAGCCTAAAATTACTATTATAGAAAGGTAATAGTTATTATAGTAACTTATGTCCTTAAATAATTTGCTAAACAATATTACATACTAAAAGTTGTACAATTATGAAAAAATAATACTTAATGGTTTCCCAAAGACATCTATATAGCTTAATTCCACAGTGCCTTCACTATAACACCTTGTTTTTCTAAAATGTAGAATAAAGAGAATGTGGTCGCTTTACTGTTCATCATTTACAGAACAATCAGCAATGAACCATGGCAGAATCTACAGAACACATGTTTCCAGGAACAACAAACTAAAGGTTGGCCAAAATTTCAATGGATAGCTAGTTAGAACAGGCAGAACAAACAAAAAGGCAATCTGGTACAAACTTTTTAGGCCCAAAATCAGTTCTAGCATACACACAGCTAAATTCAGGTTTAATGTTAATCTTAGTCTTTATTTCTTAAATGTTTGTCTTGTGGGCATACAAGAAGCGAACACAAAGTAGGCGCTAGGAATAACTTTCTAATGTATGCCAGAACTTTCGGCCCCCCTCAAGTGAAGCTTGTGTAACTTTCCCTCACCAATCACAAGGTTGATGTCACTTAAAACAATATGCACCTGTTTGAGCAGCCTTGTGCACAACATTAATGATGTAGCAGGCTGGGACAAAGGGATGCCAATAAAGTGTGCTCATTAGAGTAATAAGAAATCAGCATTACCTTTTTGAGAAGTGTTTATCATATTTTCATTCAACCTTTAAAACTGACCTATTATGCTTTTACGATTTTTTTCTTCGCTTTCATCTGTTACATAGTTTTTTGTGCATGTAAAAGTTACAAAGCCCAAAGTACACACAAGAAGGAAGTAACTCTTTCTCACAGAAACTACTTTGCCGAGCTGTCTGAAATGCCTCATTGGAATTCCAGCACTTTTCATTTGTTACAAGCTAACGCAATCTTGTAACACAATTCTTACTGCCCGCCTACTGTCAACCTTCCATGCATCATACAACTCACAACAACTACTGGAGGCTAGGAAAAGCTGATATGGCAGAAGCAAACGCACTGCTTCTTTAGAATCATTGGGGTTTATAGCTGCTCAGGAGAGAAGGGTCTGTCTGCAGACTGCAAGACAGGGGCGGAAAATGTAGGGGCAGAACTTGTAGCAAGATAGCACTATGACCAGTCAGAACAGAGTGGGCAAGCTGACCAATCAGAGCACACTGGGCTCATTTGGAGGTGGGGCTTAAAAACACAGAAGTTCTAACAGAGTGTTTCAAAAAGAGGATAAAGATGTCCAGTTTCAGAAAAATGTGTTTCTGAATGTGTTTAAAATGTGTTTAAAATTATGAACGCTAAAAATGAGCAATAGGTCATCTTTAAATGTTTTCAAAAAAAAGTTTTAAAAAAACTTTTCCCAGTTTAAAAATGTTCAATATTTTTATACTATATTCTTTGGGACTTCAAGGTTGTCATGTACCTTGTTCCTACAAAGGAAGGCCATCATGGTGCACCACTGCTCCTGCCGCGCTCCTCCCCCCACCACAGGCGCTCTCTCCTGGGCCAGAAGGCTGACAAAGCGAGCTGCCTGCCGTGGACTTTCCAACAACCGGCCAGCACGCAACACATGCACATAGGAACACACCGGCCGGTTTACACCATTCTCATCCTACAACACACACAAGGATGATACACTGCTTATCAAGGCAAAAGGCTCCACAGGGACATGTGGATAAATAGGAAAAAAACATGAAGCATTCTTTTAAGAACTGAGTTGCTTGCGTAATATTTAATTGAATCAATTTTGTAAAAAGCATAAAACATAAAACTGTATAGAGTGCAGCGGCAGAGGACCGTTTTGACACGGTGGGTATGCAAATTTCTACATGACTCGAGTTACTTTCATTATCAGCAGGCTGCAACTCACCTGGGCAAAGATCTTAACTAGTTTGGACTGGTGTGAAGGTCGTATCTCTAAAAACTCTCTCCACCACTGCTTAGCATACACCAGAAATAAACGCTCCTTTTCTGCATTCTTCTGCCGCTCCAGTGATTGCTATAAAAAAGCGAGGTCACAAGCATACAATTATCATGTCACTACATGGATTGTAAAGGCATTTTATGAAAACAGATGGTGCTGAGAACACAGAGCTTATTATAACTTTTAAACCGTGCAAACTTGTGGACAGAGAAACAAGCAGAGGAATAATATTTAATAACATTTTACCTGTGTGCTGATCACTTCAGGGCTCAGAATTTCACTGAGAGGAGGATACATCTCCAACTTAAGGTTAAGAACACCAGTTGGCACTTTACATTCACTACCTAAAGAATCCACACATGCATACACACAAAAGGGTGTGTTAGTGAAAGATAACTGTTCCACTGATGACACAGCAAAAGGAAAAGGAAGTCAGAAGACTTGAAGAAACTCTTTAAACGAATTTCAGCAGGCTGCTGTTACTGAGGGAATGACTGTCAAAATATAGGACATTCTCACCTACGCCAAGCAGTTCCACAGACACTCCTGTCTTCCCATTAGGGGCGCTGAGGACAGACCGCCAGTCCAGGAAATAAGAGGAAATGAGCGTGGTGTCCCCAGAGGTGTCTGTTTTAATCAACACCATGTGAACTGGGTCACAGATGGACAACATGGTGGTGGCATCAGCCATTTTACTGGCGTCACCTAATCCACAAAAAAAAAAAAAACAGAAAGAAAACATGCATCATTTACAGTGCACGTTCAGTAGTGTTTTTAGGAGATATTTATGAGAAGATTAGATGTAAAATAATCCACTTGCTTAATGAAGGAAAAGTGGAACAAAATGAAATTTCATGATATGAAAACAAGTGAAAAAACGTGAGTTTCCAAATCTGGAGTCCAAATAATTATTAAAAGATACAGAGCAAATGTGACTCCTAATAACCACACAAGAACTGGTAGACCACCAAAACTTCATCAGACCAGATAAACAGTACATTCAGGTTCGCAAGAGAGAAGAAATTCAAGCTCAACTCTTGCTTGGGGTACAAAAAAAATAAAAAATTCACAGATGCTTCTGTTCATCCTTCCACTGTAAGAAGACACTCAACACTGTGTGTGTGAAAGGACGTGTAGCTGTAAAGAAGCCATTACTGAGAAAAAGGAAATAAAAAAAAAGAAGAAAATTTGCACTAGAACACTAATACTAGGCATCTGAGATGTGGTCATGTGGAGTAAGCCTTTATAGACTGTTAAGATTACTGAAGTAGGATTATTGGGATTGTGAGTTGCTGAAAATGCAACCACCTTCAAAGACTGAACTTTGGATGTGTGGAACAATATCTCTACAGACTTCTGAAAAACTATAAAGCAAATCTCCTGAAAAGAATGGAAGCTGTAATAAAGGCAAAGGGTGAACAAACTAAACGCTGAAAAAACTGATAGATTTAGTTGTTGATGCTTCGGTGTAATTTTTTCTTAAATATGTTTTCAGTTTTTTTTCTTGATGCTGAAAAATGATTTGTACTTAGTGACTGCTTTGACTAGAAATTAAAGTTGAAAGCAGTATTTTGCTGACAGATAGTGACTGAAAACTGTCACAATATTTATTTATGTGCCTGTTTATTGAATATTAATATTATCTATTATATTTAACCTTTTTATTAATGCACTAGCTCCACTGCTAAATTTGACAAACTTTACCAAGCTTGTCTGAATGGCCACAACTGGGGTAAGGAGACAACTGTATAAACCTGTATAAACCTGTATAAACTCCTGTGAACTAATCTTTTAAGTGGGCATGGGGAAAATTATTGTATCACAAAGTTTATTACTGGTTGTGAATCCCTTGCAGAAAATCATCTGCATCTTATTGTTGAGTATACGACAAAAAAGGCCCAGCTTCACAATCCCAATATTTTTGGAAGGCACAGTCGCTACCAGAAGTGTGCAACCATGTCCTTCTACACATTTAGAAACAATATGAGGAAGAAAACCATGATGGAGAAGTATGTGAGTTTGAATTCTATGTAAGATACCTGGACCATCTCTGTGTACTTCAAGAAGGAAACCCTCTTGTAAGTCTGGCTCACATGCACATGGCACAGGTTTAGAACGAAAGCGCTGGTTACGGAAGTGTAGGTAGAGTGTAAAGGTAGAGCACACCTGACCAGGTAAAGGCTCTGGCTCCTGCAGGTGCTCGAGGAAGGCTTTGCCCCCAAGAACCTGCAGGTACAGGTATCTCCTCAGTGGACTGATATTAGCTAGAGAAAGAAAACAACAGAAAAATGTAAGACTGCAAATTGAACAATTATTGTAGTACACGATGAAAGACACACATATTACACACGACTCCAAGTTTCAGATAGATTGTCTGAATTTTCATTAGATTACTCAGGACATACTTGTTTTAAGCTGCGTAATGCCCTTCTCAGAGAAACGCCTTGGAGACTTGTTCAGAGCATCTGTCTCTGCTTGTGGCTCTGCCTGAGGAAAAACTGATAACTGAAAAGCATTCTGCCATAACAATAACAAATGCATATAACGGTGTAATCCATTAAAATTAAGAGACATGTTCATAGTGTTGATTGAGAAATGTTCATAATTACTGCGAACATGGCAAACTTATAGTGGGACATACATCTATCTGCATCTTTAAGCTCTTTTAATTGAAAAAATTAGGAAAAAGGACAATAGTGGACAAAAAGGACCCCAGATTGAGTGTAAACCATACTGAACTTTGTTACTTCACTCCAGCATTTTATATATATATATATATATATATATATATATATATATATATAATATGTGTGTGTGTGTGTGTGTGTGTGATACAATTATTGTATATATATTGTAATGCCCTTCTCAGAGAAACGCCTTGGAGACTTGTTCAGAGCATCTGTCTCTGCTTGTGGCTCTGCCTGAGGAAAAACCTGCAGGTACAGGTTCTCTCTCTCTCTCTCTCTCTCTCTCTCTCTCTCTCTCTCTCTCTATCTATCTATCTATCTATCTATCTATATATATATATATATATAAAAACACTGGATTAAACTAATAAAGTTTAGTATGGTTTATACTCACTCTCATTCTTAACACACACACACACACAAACAAACATACATACATACAGATTAAGCCTAAGCCTGTGATTCGTTATTTGAAATACAAATTAATTCAAGATTTTATCCTTGTCTAGATAACTGACCTAGTAGCCCTCATTAGTGAAATCTTACCACATTGGCGAAACTTAGCTCCTTCATGGCCTCTTCTACGATGCCTCTGCGCTGGAGAGCAGTGAGGAAATCTTCCTCAGAGAGGGGCCGATCTCCACGGTCCCCTTCGGACCTCAGCGTCTCCGCAAGGACAGCACGAATTTTCCCATGAATGTCCATCTGATCACATAAACATCAACATCAACTACAGAGTCAATACAGACGTCGATCTGACTACAGGGACAGTGACAGTTTCTGGGGGGCAAGCCTGGGTGTCCATCTGACTGCATGAAGGTTCCTAAATCTATGAAGGCATTTTCATTAAAGATGTTACGCTTTAGAATGTCGAAATGGACATTTAACTGTATTATCAGAAGCTCACTTCTGCTACACTGTCTCTGGACAAACAAAAAAACAAACCCTTGATGTGACTCCGGCTATAAGGTTGTCCAAAATAGTAACATATAAGATTCTCTGTTGGTTGAATTTCATATCGGTCAGCGGCTAACGATCAACAGCGGGTGCTATGGGGCCCATTTAACGTAACTAGCTTAGTTAGCTAGCTTAACATGCCCAAAAGCTTTTGTTTGCTCGGTGCCAAATCTAAGCAAAACACAAACTTGCTTGCACTGAACCAAGCTAAACAGCGAGCTGCACACCATCTTACAAACGCCATATAGTCCAGAGAGCCTAAATTTGTCGTACAACTGGGCAAACACCGTACAGCGGGACGTAAACAAGCTGGTAGACTGTTACCTTGATTAACTGATCCTGAATTATCTGTTTTAGTTCAGACGCTTTCTCCGGTGTCAGAGACATATTTCAACCGCCTGACAGCATAAATCACAAACTATAGGTTAACATAAACAGATAAAGTAAAACGTAGGTTTTAAAGTTCGCGAGCAACTCTGACACATTAACCGCCGATACTGTTCTCCACTGGATGTTTCAGTTGTCAAATTCAGCAGCTGCTCCTCCTTCACCGCCAGTTTAAATCCTGGCGGAAAAGCCAGCGGGAGAGTGGCTTCTCCAACACCGGAACTGTTTTACCACGTTAAAATACAGCTTTGAAACATGTGAACAAAATGTTCAATAATAAATATACCAACTTATTTTGAATAAAATTATTATTTTACATTCGGTTACCAATTTTGTTTCCAAGTGAATTTTATTTGTTATATTTAATTCAGGCGCTATTTAGACTGCCACAAACGTTGTCACGGCGGGAAGGACCTCTTTGTAGTTTTTGTCTTTCAACGGTGAAAGTGTTGAACGTTACAGTGTGGTTAATGACTCTGCTGTAAGTTTATTCTTTTTCTACATGACCGCTAAACATGATGAGCCTAACCAAATCACAGTGTAACGTTGTTTATTTTTTGCCTTGTTTCTTAGAGCAGCTGTTTAGTTATTAACTGCCCGTTTAGTTATTAACTGCGTGTTCAGTTGTTAACTGCCCGTTCAGTTATTAACTGCCCGTTTAGTTATTAACCTCCCGTTTAGTTATTTACTGCGTGTTCAGTTATTAACTGCGTGTTCAGTTATTAACTGCCCGTTTAGATATTAACTGCCCGTTCAGTTATTAACTGACCGTTTAGTTATTAACTGCCCGTTCAGTTATTAACTGCGTGTTTAGTTATTAACTGCCCGTTCAGTTATTAACTGACCGTTTAGTTATTAACTGCCCGTTCAGTTATTAACTGCGTGTTTAGTTATTAACTGCGTGTTTAGTTATTAACTGCCCGTTCAGTTATTAACTGCGGGTTCAGTTATTAACTGCGGGTTCAGTTATTAACTGCCCGTTTAGTTATTAACTGCGTGTTCAGTTATTAACTGCGGGTTCAGTTATTAACTGCCCGTTTAGTTATTAACTGCGTGTTCAGTTATTAACTGCCCGTTTATTTATTAACTGCCCGTTCAGTTATTAACTGCGTGTTTAGTTATTAACTGCGTGTTCAGTTATTAACTGCCCGTTTATTTATTAACTGCCCGTTCAGTTATTAACTGCTTGTTTAGTTATTAACTGCGTGTTCAGTTATTAACTGCGTGTTTAGTTATTAACTGCGTGTTCAGTTATTAACTGCGTGTTCAGTTGTTAACTGCCCGTTTAGTTATTAACTGCGTGTTCAGTTATTAACTGCGTGTTCAGTTATTAACTGCCCGTTTAGTTATTAACTGCGTGTTCAGTTATTAACTGCGTGTTTAGTTATTAACTGCGTGTTCAATTATTAACTGCGTGTTTAGTTATTAACTGCGTGTTCAGTTATTAACTGCCCGTTTAGTTATTAACTGCCCGTTTAGTTATTAACTGCGTGTTCAGTTATTAACTGCGTGATTAGTTATTAACTGCCCGTTTAGTTATTAACTGCGTGTTCAGTTATTATCTGCGTGTTTAGTTATTAACTGCCTGTTCAGTTATTAACTGCGTGTTCAGTTATTAACTGCGTGTTCACTTATTAACTGCGTGTTTAGTTATTAACTGCCCGTTTAGTTATTAACTGCCCGTTCAGTTATTAACTGCGTGTTTAGTTATTAACTGCCAGTTCAGTTATGAACTGCGTGTTCAGTTATTAACTGCGTGTTCACTTATTAACTGCGTGTTTAGTTATTAGCTGCCCGTTTAATTATTAACTGCGTGTTCACTTATTACCTGCGTGTTCACTTATTACCTGCGTGTTTAGTTATTAACTGCGTGTTCAGTTATTAACTGCGTGTTCAATTATTAACTGCGTGTTTAGTTATTAACTGCCCGTTTAATTATTAACTGCGTGTTCACTTATTACCTGCGTGTTCACTTATTACCTGCGTGTTCACTTATTACCTGCGTGTTTAGTTATTAACTGCGTGTTCAGTTATTAACTGCGTGTTCAGTTATTAACTGCCCGTTTAGTTATTAACTGCCTGTTTAGTTATTAACTGCCTGTTTAGTTATTAACTGCGTGTTCAGTTATTAACTGCGTGTTTAGTTATTAACTGCCCGTTTAGTTATTAACTGCCCGTTTAGTTATTAACTGCGTGTTCAGTTATTAACTGCGTGTTCAGTTATTAACTGCCCGTTTAGTTATTAACTGCGTGTTCAGTTATTAACTGCGTGTTTAGTTATTAACTGCCTGTTTAGTTATTAACTGCGTGTTCAGTTATTAACTGCCCGTTTAGTTATTAACTGCCCGTTTAGTTATTAACTGCGTGTTCAGTTATTAACTGCGTGTTCAGTTAACCACGTGTTCAGTTAACCGTGTGTTCAGTTATTAACTGCGTGTTCAGTTATTAACTGCCCGTTTAGTCATTAACTGCCCGTTTAGTTATTAACTGCGTGTTTAGTTATTAACTGCCCGTTCAGTTATTAATTGCATGTTCAGTTAACCGCATGTTCAGTTAACCGTGTGTTCAGTTATTAACTGCGTGTTTAGTTATTAACTGACCGTTTAGTTATTAACTGCCCGTTTAGTTATTAACTGCGTGTTCAGTTATTAACTGCGTGTTCAGTTATTAACTGCCCGTTTAGTTATTAACTGCTCGTTTAGTTATTAACTGCGTGTTCAGTTATTAACTGCGTGTTTAGTTATTAACTGCCCGTTTAGTTATTAACTGCGTGTTCAGTTATTAACTGCGTGTTCAGTTATTAACTGCCCGTTCAGTTATTAACTGCGTGTTTAGTTATTAACTGCGTGTTCAGTTATTAACTGCCCGTTTAGTTATTAACTGCGTGTTCAGTTATTAACTGCGTGTTCAGTTATTAACTGCCTGTTTAGTTATTAACTGCCTGTTTAGTTATTAACTGCATGTTCAGTTAACCGCGTGTTCAGTTAACCGTGTGTTCAGTTATTAACTGCGTGTTCAGTTATTAACTGCGTGCTCAGTTATTAACTGCATGTTTAGTTATTAACTGTGTGTTCAGTTATTAACTGCGTGTTCTGTTATTCACTGCATGTTTAGTTATTAACTGCGTGTTCAGTTATTAACTCTGCGTTTAGTTATTAACTGAGTGTTCAGTTATCTGCGTGTTTAGTTATCTGCACTTATTTGTTATCTGCCCGTTTAGTTATTAACTGCGTGTTCAGTTGTTAACTGCGTGTTTAGTTATTAACTGCATGTTTAGTTATTAACTGCGTGTTCAGTTATTAACTCTGCGTTTAGTTATTAACTGCGCGTTCAGTTATTAACTGCGCGTTCAGTTATTAACTGCGCGTTCAGTTATTAACTGCGTGTTCAGTTATTAACTGCCCGCTTAGTTGTTAACTGCGTGTTTAGTTGTTAACTGCGTGTTCAGTTGTTAACTGCGTGTTCAGTTATTAACTGCCCGTTTAGTTATTAACTGAGTGTTTAGTTATTAACTGCGTGTTTAGTTATTAACTGCGTGTTCAGTTAACTGCCCGTTCAGTTATTAACTGCGTGTTTAGTTATTAACTGCGTGATCAGTTATTAACTGCCTGTTTTGTGATTAACTGAGTGTTTAGTTATTAACTGCCCGTTTAGTTATTAACTGCGTGTTCAGTTGTTAACTGCGTGTTCAGTTATTAACTGCGTGTTTAGTTATTAACTGCCCGTTTAGTTATTAACTGAGTGTTTAGTTATTAACTGCGTGTTTAGTTATTAACTGCGTGTTCAGTTAACTGCCCGTTCAGTTATTAACTGCGTGTTTAGTTATTAACTGCGTGATCAGTTATTAACTGCCTGTTTTGTGATTAACTGAGTGTTTAGTTATTAACTGCCCGTTTAGTTATTAACTGCGTGTTCAGTTATTAACTGTGTGTTTAGTTATTAACCGAGTGTTCAGTTATTATCTGCACGTTTAGTTTTTATCTGCGTTAGCCTCAAAATGACAATGTTTTGTCATTTGCCAGTGAAGCAGCCGAGAACTGCAATGTGATTGTGGGTTTGATCTGTTAAAGATCACAGTTCATAAACCCTGTTGTACATTTACGAACAGCAAAAACAAAATATAAAAACATGGCAGAGATAAGTAAAAACTTCACGAATGACTGAAATTAAAGGATTTTATTTTAATTTGCTGCCAGGTGTCATTTAAAATGTTTAATGTAGAAAAAAAAGTCAATTTTCATGCCTTGTCATGTTTTGATTGGGAGCAGCAGATGTATTCTGGCATGAGAGGAATGTGATTAAAAAAGTAAAGAAAATCTAATAAAGAAGACCTTGTAATCAAATAAAACCGAGGAAGATAAACATGACCTAATTGATATCATTTAAAAATGTTGCCATTGTTTCTGCTAAGAATAATGGTCCATATGCTGTTAACGCAATCCACATGCATCTTCCAACTCATGCTGTGTTTTATTAATCGGTTTGTTGGTTAACGGAGTGAATTTTAAACAGATTTAATCGGAAACCAGTACAGACTGTTAGATTCAAATGTGATTTTATTGCTAGAACAAAGAAGCTGAAAATAAACTCATCATAAACACTTTCTGAAAAACCTAGGTGACACGGTTCAAAGTGGAAAGGTCAGACAGAACAGTTTGTGAACAATGCCTAGATTACAAAGGGCTGTATAGAGGGCAGATGCAGTACACATCAACAGATTTTTCATTAAGGACATCACTCCTTCTTCATCCTTGCTGTCGTTTAAAAGTTCAGAGTACCTAGTAGGCCTATAACTATATGTCCATAGTTAGCTTCTTTATCCAATATTGTAGATTTGTAGTATCTTTCATTGCTACCTGGAGGGATAAGTACAAATCAATTCATTGTTTTTTTTTTCCAGTTTCTCACAATAGTAATGAAAAAGGCCGGTAAGAAAGCTGGATCCAATGAGAATCTCTATTGCCTTCACAGTCAAATGAAGCATTTTCCCATATGTAGTTTGCCACGCTTGATGGGTGGAAATGAATCCGTCTTTCCCATTTGGTAACTTAATTTGATTTTCCCATGCCATCAGTAACCACTTCTGCAAATACTGGATCAGTTCCAGGAACTGAGGCTGTGTAAGGCCTCTCATTTGGTCCACATTGATTTCACTAATTCAGCAAATCAATTTTTAGTTCCGACAACAGCTCTCAACGAAAAAAATCAAATCTATGTTTAGTTTTGGTAACCATGCTGAAAACAGCCTACAGACACCATGCTTCCTTTACAGAGGTGTGAGCAAAACTCTTACACTTCAAGAAGGTAGACAGCGTCATTTAGAAGAGTCTATTGTCTGTTCCAATCTCCATTTACTGTAGTATATTTGTGGTCTTTTCTCACACACATCAATTACTTCTATAACTTGTGATTATGGGTCATTTTTGGGTCGACAGTTTTATTACTATAATGAAATAAAATCATAACCTGCTGCCAGCTATGCTTTCATAATAAGTGGACAAAAAACGCTATCCAGATCCAACGTCTATGCTTGTAGTGAGTGCCTTCTGTCTAAATGCAGTCTAAATATCTAAATCTCATCACTGAGATAAACAAAGAGAGAAAGACAAAGAACAGATTTTCTTGTTCAGCAGAAGTTTTGTTTTACTATATACATTATTATTATTACTATTATTATTATTTGAAAATTGGGCATGATCCACCCATTAAATTCAGTGATGTATTCTATCATCAGTTCATTACTAAAAACTCCTGAGATGTGAACGTAAAAGACCATCAATAGAAACAAATTTTGGCTTCTGACAAACATTTCTCCCACTGGTGAGCCACTCAAATACATCATTTGCCCAAATGTTGAGGCAGTGATTTCCCAAAACATTCTTATGAAACGTGTTTTTGGGACCAACATCCATCATCTGTACTGGTTATAATGGATCAAGCTTCCTAACACTGTACATGTGTTAAGGCCCAAGGTTAAGTGCTTGAACAGTTACGGAATTACTAAAGTAATGAATGTAAGTATAATGTTCAAGAAATCAGGCAGAATGTCCTAGTATGAATGTTTCCAGTAAAAACGACTCGACAGACCGGGTACTGGTGAGCATCCTTTGCTTGCAAAAATCCAAGCATTTCATTATAAGAAAGTCCTTTGTCCTGGGTCCCAGTGTAAAATAAAAAACAGTGGAAAGAGTTTGTATGGTGATGTGATGTCATTGGGAGAGAAAAGCCCAGCACATGAAGAGTCCCAGTGCTACAGCTGCTCCAGCTCCTACATTTAAGAGAATGGGTTTCCAATACAGCCAGTTCTCCTTCTTCTTCTCCGATTCACTCAGCTTTTGCTTCATCTGCTGAAGCTTCTGTGCTGTACTGGCTATCCGCTCTTCACGATGCCTCTTACGCAGGCTACAGGGAAAAGAAAAGCACTGGTTCAATTTGATGTCAAAGTGACATAACTACAGGTTTTCCATGTACGAGGTAAAAACAACATTTTGTGTGGAAAAAGAATACTGAGAACATTTGCTGCTTTAATTAATCATGATGTGCTATTTAACTAATCCATGCCAATTTTATTCTTTGTTCCCATTATCTTGTTTCAAAGTGCTTTCCACATAGGTACTAAAAACATAAAAACATTTAATGAGTAATACTTTTGCCATCTGAGTAACCAATTGTGCACAGATCAATGGGTTTTGTCACAAAACTTTTTTTTAAGTGCTATACATTGTTTGGAGTGGCTTTATACATACAAGAAACATCAATGCAATATTATGAATAATTCCACCTTTATTAGAGAGATAAAACTTATCCATTAACATCAGTTGTTATTATTTGGGGGAAAAAATCTTAATATTTAGAATTGTTACAAATACATAGCATGTATATATAATTATAAATTGACAAATGCAATTTAAATGCTTTAACCAATAGGATAGCCCATTATTTTAGGTGAAATTTCCCCTTTTCACTCAGGGTTGAGATAACATAAGGTGTTAAGATAAGCTCAAGATATTCATGATACTAAAGACCTCCACTAAAGTTTAGTTAGTACCACAAAGGCAGATACTACTAATGAACTAAGTCAAGTCAGGGTTTTCATCTTTCAGTTGCAAAGACAATGTTTCCATCTGTGATGTTCCTTGGCCTAAGCTGGTAGGGAAATTAAAACAGCTATGTTACACCTAATGCTATTAACCACATGATTATTCGGAAAATGTACCAATATGTCATTAGCAGAGACCCCAGTCCAGTTCTCAAAGACACTTTATTTTCTTAGTCAACGAAGCTGAAGCTAGGGCAGAGAAGTTGTCATAATAACTAAGACTTAACCATGGTCACTAACACCTCTCTGGACAGACAGTGAAACACCAGACCATACCTTTCCGATTTTAGTTCCATTCTCTGCTCCTCCTTCAGCGGCTCTATCACATTGCCTTTGCCTCCTGGCTCTTCCATCTGTCCATTCAGTTTGTCTAGGGGCCTTGTGTTATCCATGGGGAGAGAGCCCAAGTAAGCCTCTGGTTCCTTGTCCTCTTTAGACAGCTTCTGCCACTGCTGCTGCAGTACAACGAAAGGATTAAAGGACCCAAATCATGTAAAAATTTAAGTGTAACTGAACTGAAAGATTCTATTCAAAAGTTATTTTAAAAAGTAACGTTCATTACCCCATGCATGGAAACTGAGCTGCAGTAACAGCCTATTTTGAATTCATTGTTCATGTTATGTTACAAAGCATTTACATGTCCACCTATTCAGCCTCCATCAGTTTAGCCCAAGACATGCATGTTAAGGTTCTTCTAGTAAAATACATGCTTTTTGAATAAGGCACAATACAGAGAACCAGATCAGCACTCATTTACATATTTCTCTTAAAGGCACAGCAACAAAAACAGCCTGTTCAATTATTATTCAGTTATTTTAAGAGAATCTGGAAAAGCAATTAATATTATTCTGTAAAATCATCATAAGAAGAGAAAAAAAAAATAATAATAATACAGGACAAGAAAAAAAAAAAAGGACATGGACTCTAAACAATACTGCATGTGCACAGCTTACAAGCTCACTCCAAATTGTTTTATAAGACAGATCAAAGTAATGTCCACAATGTGTTGTCTCCATTAATGGCTCTAGAGTACACTATGTAACTGCATCAATCTTTAACCTGTCTAACTAGACTTGTAAAGTAAAGATTTATGTACATTTACAGTGCTGTGAAAAAGAATTTCTTCAATTTTTGCATATTTGTCACACTTGAATGTTTCACATCAAACTACTTTTCATATTACACAAAGATAACACACGTAAACACAAAATGCAACTTTTAAATTAGGTATTCAGTTATTGAAGAAAAAATACTGTTCATCTGTCTCTATGTGAAAAAGCAACTGCCCCCTTAGCTACTAAATCTACCAGTTAACCAAATTCAACTTCCCCAGCCACACGCAGACATGATTACTGTCAGACCTGTTGGATTTAATCATCACTTAAATAGAACCTGTCTGGGTAGAAGGTCTCAAAAAGCAGCACATGATCTACCAGTCTTGAAAGGGTTACAAAGCCATTTGTAAGGCTCTGGGACTCCAAGGAACCACAGTGAAGGCCATTATCCACAAAAAAACTTGACGAAAGTAGCGGCTGGCCTACCAAAATTTCATTAAGGGCACATCAACGACTCATCCAGAAAGTTACAAAAGAACAAAGACAAACAAAGAACTGCAGGCCTCACTTGCCTCAGTTGAGGTCAATTGGTTAAGTAGCATGACAAAGAGCTGAAGCACACATGCAAGTCCACCTCTGAACAGCTCAAAAGCAACAAAATTAAGATTCTGGAGCCCAAGTCCAGACTTGAGTCCCATTGAGATGGCTGCTTAACCTCCTTGGTCTTGAGTGGTGCTGGAGCCTATCCCAGATCCCAAATCAAATACTTTTTCACAAAGCTGCATAATCGCTGTAGTCGGAAGAAAACCTTGTATCGCCAAAATGAGAATTTTACAGAAGGGGAAAAAAACAAAACAAAAAAAAAACATATACACACATATATATATATATATATATATATATATATATATATATATATATATATATATATATATATATATATATATATATAGGTAGATAGGTAGGTAGGTAGGTAGATAGATAGATAGATAGATAGATAGATAGATAGATAGATAGATAGATAGATAGATAGATAGATAGATAGATAGATAGATAGATAGATAGAGTAATTTTTGGCCATTTCTTTTAGTACATTCTTCATGAAATTTACAGACAATGCAAAGGGGAACAGGCATTTTCAAATTATGTCAAAAACTGAAAAACGACAAAAATGGAAATACAAGGTTTTCTTCCAACAGCAGTGATATATAAGATATGTAAAGACTTTAGAACAAATGGGACCGACAATACAGTTACAAGTATCCAAAACTCTGAACATGCCACATGGCTGTCAATATGCATCATATTACCTGCAGAGTGGCATCTCCCAAGATGCACTTGGCTCCTTCCTTAATGGCCATGTATGAGAAACGGAGCTGGTCTGGAGTTTGGATGAGGCCCATGCGATACTCCCTCATGTCCAGCAGCACTTTCTGTATATCCACAGACAATGGGTCCTTCTTCTTCTCCATCTAAAAAAAAAAAAAAACACAAATCAACGTTTCTGATGCAAGGTTAAACTTGTCTGAGACTAAAACCATCTTTATGGGCTAGTTAATAGAACAGGATTGCAGGTCTGAAAATTAGTTTCATATCCCAAAATAAATACAGAAGTAGAACTTTCCTAAAAAGTATTTTAAAAAAATGATAATTGTAGACTTGCTTAATTTTTTTTTTTTTTTTTAAACATGCCCTCACCCACTTTGACTCACCACTCAGGCCACATTTGTTTCTTGCACATGTCTGTAGCTGTTTTTATTTTACTAATTATGCAGATGTCTGTCTGAAATACACTATATTGCCAAAAGTATTCATTCATCTGCCTTCACATGCATATGAAATTAAGTGAGATCCCATTCTTAATCCAAAGGGTTTAATATGATGTCAGCCCACCCTTTGCAGCTATAACAGCTTCAACTCTTCTGGGAACACTTTCCACAAGGTTTAGGAGTGTGTTTATGGGAATTTCTGACCATTCTTCCAGAAGCACACTTATGAGGTCAGACATCGACGTTGGACGAGAAGGCCTGGCTCGCAGTCTCTGTTTTAATTCAACCCACAGGTGTTCTGTTGGGCTGAGGTCAGGACTCTGTGCAACTCACTCATCTAAGTTTTTCTAGACCTTGCTTTGTGCACTGGTGTGCAGTCATGTTGGAACAGGAAGAGGCCATCCCCCAACTGTTCCCACAAAGTTGGGAGCATGAAATTGTCAAAATTCTCTTGGTTTGCTGAAGTATTAAGGAGTTCCTTTCACTGGAACTAAGGGGTTGAACCCAACTCCTGAAAAGCAACCCCACACCACAATCCCCCCTCCACCAAACTTTACACTTGGCACAATGCAGTCAGACAAGAACCGTTCTCCTGGCAACCGCCAAACCCAGAGTCCATCCATCGGTTTGCCAGACAGAGAAGCATGATTCATTACTCCAGAGAACACGTCTCCACTGCTCTAGAGTCCAGTGGCGGTGCTTTACACCACTGCATTCGCTTTGCATTGCACTTGGTAATGTGAGACTTGGATGCAACTGCTCAGCCATGGAAAACCATTCCATGAAGCTCTCTATGACCTGTTCTTAAGCTAATCTGAAGGCCACATGAAGTTTGGAGGTCTGTAGCGACCAACTCTGCAGAAAGTTGGTGACCTCGCTGACCCCATGCTGTCATTTTACGTGGCCGAGTTGCTGTTGTTCCCAATCTCTTCCACTTTGTTATAATGCCACTGACAGTTGACAGTGAAATATTTAATAGTGAGGAAATTTCATGACTGGACTTGTTGCACAGGTGGCATCCTATCACAGTACCACGCTGGAATTCACTGAGCTGCTGAGAGCAAGCCATTCTTTCACAAATGTTTGTAGAAGCAGTCTGCATGCCTGGCTTCTTGGTTTTACACAACTGTGGCCATTGAAGTGATTGGACTACCTGAATTCAATGATTTGGACTGGTGAGTGAATACTTTTGGAAATATAGTGTATAATTGACAACTGAGACATTTCTTTGAGTTCAGCAATTTGGTGGCGATCTTGGAGTTGTAATCTTGTTCCTAATTAAATATAAATTTACTTTTTCAACTGCAGCACAGAAGTGCCATGTGCCACAGTCAATTCATGTGTCAACTCAACTCCAAATTACAAAAACATAAATTTTCTAAAAATACATGACTTCAGATTCAAAAGAAATTCCAACTCCACATTTCAAATGGGGTAAAAACTAGAAAAACATCTCTGCCTGTCAGGATTGTGTGGACGTTGCAGAGACGTATTGGACTTTGAATGTGTGAGAAACATTGAATTTCAGCCTGCTAGTCAAAATCTACAGTACTGTAACACAATGCCATCACCTTAGAAAATCTCTGCTTTAGCTTCTAGTAATAGAACAGCCTTTATTGTGCCACTGGGGATTCCCCCAAGGGGAAATGACGAGGCAAAGCGCACAAGGGTTTGTTAAAACCAGTATTGAAATGGGAGTATGAATGTTTTATTTACCACTTTGTTTAAACAAATATGTTTCAATTATGCACATTTAATAGAAAAAAAAAAAAAACAAGGCAGCCTTAAGTGAAGGAACTTACCAGGACAAGACAGGTATCAACCAATGAGAATGTTCCAGACCGGCCAATCCCCGCACTGCAGTGGACCACGGCCGGACCATTCACAGGCTCCAATGAGCCCGACTCTCGGACCTTGAATAAAAAGTTGAGGAAAGACGCAGGCGACTCTGGCACACCAAAATCAGGCCATGTGGTATAATGAAAATGATAGATGCATCTACTCTCTCCTGTCTGTACAGAGCAAAACAACATTACAGACATATTACAGAGGGAAACATTTTGAATATGCTTTACTAAGCATAAAAATCAACAATGCAGGCTTGTGTGAACAACTCCACAATTTGTGGTTTCTTTGCAGGTCTTTAGTTAACATTTCCAAACTGTTGGTGGGTGAAATGAGCTTAGAAAGATTTACAGAAAAAACAGGGTCTGAGTCAACATACTGTTGTAGAAAATACATTAGCCACATTATCTGTTGAGCCTGTTAGCTATCTCCAATTACAGAGAGTATAGAGTTAAATACAAGACAGCCTGCTAACACAGAGAAATTGCATGACAGTATGGTTAGTATCAGTTATTGTTTAGCTTATAAGTAGACTTAGTTGTTAGACAGAATCACAAATTCATGTTGTTTTGCAGCATAAAATGTGCAGATGTAGTCTGAAATATTGCTGTCTATTTACAAAGTCATATTATTCACTTTATGTCTTTATGCACTCATTGCTGACAGGTCATAACATTTTTAGGTTTCCATTCAGATTCGGATAAGATATAGGTTAGTAAATTGCTGCAGCTGTTTCATAGACTTCATAGGGCCCAGCTTATGTTTTCCCTAAGAACAGTTTTTTTACTTCTCCATACCCATCACATTATGTCCAAATTTCAGTCACAGCATATTTGGAATGCAACACAATGCTACTTTAGAGCACCTGAGGCATGACAGCTAAATTCTCAAAAACTGCATTCACCATACTGAATCCTGTTAAACTGTTGATTTTGTTTAGAATGTTAGCATGTTACAAATAGTCAGCAAGAGCTCATGTGAGAACAGGAACTGATATAAAAAATGGTTTGAAGAAGCTAAAGCAAGCAGTCTGCATACGAGAATCTTACATTGGTGTTCTGAAGCTCCAGCACTCTTATTGTGTAATATGACTTCACATCTTCAGACACTAGAGTCACCACAAACCCTGTGTCACTGAAATCCATCTGTCTCTCATCCTCCGAGGGCCAGTACTGTGCACATTTCTCCTGCCATAGAACATGAAATTAAAAAATAATATATAGCCTGGGCTAATCCTTACATATGGACACTTGTGGATAAGCAATAGAAATGTGGGAAAATAATCCAAGCAACATTCACTTACAGTGCCTTTTTCTACGACTCTATTCAGCATGATTACTGCTTTGGACCTCTGCTCCCAGATCATTAACCAGAAATGACCGCAAGTATTCCTCAAGGGTCCCTGTGTATCAGAAACATGTAATGTAATTAACTACATACACCACTCCACTCAACAGATGAAAAACTGCACTCAGCTACAAGCAGGAATGAGGTTTCTCCTTTAGAAAATAACGTATATAGAGTGTATATGAAAGTATTTGATGGAGGGTATGCTACACTTAAACAGCAACAATTATTACACTGTATTAAAATTAGAAGTACTTAAATGGTAGTCCAGAAGGATAGATTAACATTACCAAAACAAAAACATAATTTCTTTGTAAAATGTATGTTTCTTAAGGAAGACAGAGAGGAAAATACCCCCATAGGCTTCCAATATTTTTACAGTGCAGAGAATTAAGGCAGGAAAATTGCAGTTAGAAACTAATACTGATGCTGTGCTTTCCAAAAGGTCAATTATTTCTTTTTTTCTGGTTGTATCTGGTGAAAAAACAGAACACTTAATCTCAAAATTCCCCTGAACTGCTCTAGTGCACCACACTAGATTTTCTATAAATCAGTAATCACATTTAAAGAATGTTAGAAATTTAAGAAATTAACTGATTTAAACAATTTGAAAATTTTCTTCAAATTTGTGCTCAGGAAAGCTCAGACAACATGCAGACCGAAGGAAACTTGAAATTTAACATATGGGCATTAATGGGTTAAATATGGCCAAAATACAATTTAATAGGCTAGTCATTAAAAATTTGCCAGCACATATTATTTTGCCAGAAAATACCAAAATTACATTTGATCAATATGTTACTACTACTTTAAAGATGGTACATATAAAACATAACTCTGTAATATAAAAGCAGGTTAACAGAGAAAATGTTTTTTTTCTACAACAGGATTATTTTACGGTTATTTTCAGACACTGTGACAAGCCAAGAATCCAGCTGAATCAGTCAGTCAGCAATATATGAGTGAGAAGTAGAACAAAGCAAGAAAGACATACAAATTTAAGCCCTACTACACAGACTATTAGGAGCAGCTCCACTGCCAGTGGCAACATATCCGTTTTGTAACTGAATAATCAGTTATCCTTTAAAATTTCAATTCTTGCATCAATTTAGACACAAAAGTATCACCACAGTGAATTGTCAAGGAAGTTGTGGCCATTTTTTTCTTTTTGGGGACCAGAAAGTCAACATTTCTCCTTTCAAATGAAACTACACACATATTACTGTTGTCAGAAGAAAACCTCCTCTCTCTAAAATGAGAACTTTAAAGTATTTTTTTATTTTTCTGTACTTTTAATTGTAAGTCAATGGGAACCATTTTTTTCCATGTTATTTTGAGACATTTCTTTTGGTCCATTCTTTATTAAATTTACACAAAATGTAAAGGGTAACAGGCATTTTCATACTATGTCAAAAACTGAAAAATGGCAAAAATGGAGATACAACGTTTTCTTCCCACAACAGTGATTTTGTGGTCCATGGAGTATTTTGGTCCATGTTCAGGCCGTGTTTATTTGCACAAACATCTACATGCATGTTAAAACTTTAAGTACTCATGAAACTTCCTGTAATACAATTTCTCCCAGCATGTTATATTAGTTGTTACAGTTTAGCAGCACATTTATCTGCCATTAACTAACTGTACTAATTTACAGGATTAGATAAAACCAATGTCTGTCTTTTACATTTTAATGAATATTACATGGCTGCTGAGAGTTGATTAGTACTTGAGCACTACGGGGAAACACACACACACACACACACGAATCATAATAAATTCAAGCTTCTTCTGAGAAAATTCTTTCAAGGGAACAGTTCATGTTTAAAGGACACATTCCCTAGACTTGTATGTAAAGTCAGGTTAATTAAACAGCTCACTCGTACCTGTGTTAGTATGTAGCTTCTTTGGGCATCCTCTATGTTTATTAGGCTCGCATTTATGTAGTCATTTTCTGAGTTTTCTAATCTCACCCGGCTGTGATCATCTAAAAGAGACAAGAAGTTAGTGAGGGAGTCTACACTAAAAATAAAACTGACACACTGCTTAAAGACAATGACCTCAAAACTGTTTACAAGTCACAAACAATCAAAATAAACACTGCATCTGCCATAGTCATGCACAGACGAAACTGCAAAGATTAAAATTCAATAACTCCACAATTTAATTTTCTTAAGTCACTTACATGGACTGACATCTCTGTATCGGTTTCTGTTCCGATTTTCTGGAAATTTTGCCACTTTGTAGGAACATTCCTGAGACTGATTACGGATTTCCTATAAAAAGAAAAAAATATAAGCGTAACTAAACTCTCATGTTTATTTAAGCTTTAATTTAACCAGGTACACCATTAAAAATATTATTACTTATAATAGAAAAAAAGACAAAGCTACATAAAATTAGCTGGGACCCAAAAGTCTAAGACTACAGCAGAAATTTGACTTTTTTTCCCTTCTATTCAGTTAAACCTGAATGATTTAAAATTCTGATAAATGTAAAAAAAAAAAAAAGAGAGAAATAAAATGAAGAGGAAAATCAATAAATATAATATTCTAAACTATTTCTAGCTCAGCATTTAAATTTTGTGACACTAAGCACATTAAAGCATTTGTATAAATAGGTCAGATTATTTTTATTTTTCCTGAGTGTGTAGGCCATGCCAGCTCAGATGCATGCTGTCAAAAGAGGGACATACTAAACATTTAAAAAAAAAAAAATCTAATTCACGTTCAAATTTCAGAGATTATTTTTCACACAAATTACTGTGTGTGTGTCCAACACACACACACAGACACACAAAGATAAATACAGCTCAAGTGTCTCAAATCTAAAGAAATTTATTCAATTTGAAAGTTTTTGGTAATGTGCTCCAATTCTTGTAAACCTGTATAAAAACATGTATAATAATACAACAAATATAGAAACAGTGACAGAAAAGCATGGTATTTACTGATAGGAGTCTAAAATAATGGTAGTCCAGATACGTTATTAAGTACTTATTCTTATTCACTTAAGTATTCTTAACTGAAATACTGACAGCAAATGTCTTATTTCAGGAGCAATCATAACAACAGTGTAACATGGAAAGAGTAATTCTAGGAGAAAAATAAATAGACCGTCCTCGTGGCAATGAGTGCAGCGCTAAGGTGAGGCTAATACCAGAGAAGCAGCAAGCAGACCTTCAGCTCTGACTGACACACACACACACACACACACACACACACACACACTTCTGAAGAAATCCCCCCTCAGTTCTCAGAAAACATATCAATGCACGTTTCGCAGGAAGCGTGAGTACAGCTCATGTATGGCGGCAGCAGCAGCTCTGTGTGGTAGTATACCCAACGTGTTCTTGAAATTAAACACTACTTGCTGTTCACGCCGCTGCAGTTCCTCATAGTAAACATGAAACTTTAGTAGACGGTATGTACCAACATTTCTCACACTGGTTTTAACGGGAAGCGGTGTAAGAAAAACAAAGCTAATACGATTTATTTTATATTCCACTGGTGGGGGAGACTCGGCGTGATGCTCACACACGATCACACACTCACTGGCCATAAAACTGTGTTAAAGTAACACAGTCCGGAGAGAGCAAATCTGCATTTAGTAACACATTTAAGATGAGCGAGCCAGCTATAGCCGCAGCTCACCATCACCGTTTCTAGGTATCAGCCCGCGCATGCGCACACCTAATCTCTATAACAGCCAGGCCAGCAGCTAGCTAGTTTAGTGTTGATTACTTATTACAGTCCCTCGTGCACGTCAAAAAAACTCATACTTAACATGAGACATAATTATACGAGTTAAAATGAAGTCTGACTGACTTACGGTATAGAGGTTTTGCCACTGCCCAGGTGAATCTATGTCCTCGAACTCCTCCTGATCCATGTTTAGTCAGGCTAATCAGTAATTTAACAAAGAAATGCTACTATCAGATTTTACGTAGAACGCTGAACGCCTGTTTGATCCTGGCTTCAGGGGTATCTGCGAGGTTAAAGTGGCAGGAGAGAGCGCGCATTGCTGCGTTTAAGTCGTCCTGGTCAAAGCGGATAAAACGCGCCTGAGCTGAGCTCCTGTCCGGCGGAGCTGCTTCCGTAGCTCAGCTCGAAGCCCCGCCCCTTTCAGCGTGCCGTGTTCAGCATGCTAAACATGCGCCGCGGTTTTCTGTCAAAGCGAAAAAGGCTTAGTAGCGTAACGGGGGGGGGCATCAAATTTTGGGCCACAGGCAAAGTAGTGAGCCATATACTCCCCTTCCTCCTTCCCAAGAAAATAAACGAAAGAAAAAACCATGATGTATTTGTTACACTGGATTTCTTACAGTGTACAGTTACACAGCTGACAACACAGTAAGGGTGCTTGAAATCATCAATCTTGATGTAGTTCAGCGAGGATCAGACTTTTAGACTTAGTCTCTGCAGTGGTGGACAGTAACTAAGTAAATGTAATTAGTTACTATACTTAAGTAGTATTTTTGTGTATCTGTACTTTACTGAAGTTTTTTCCATTTTGGGGCGACTTTTTACTTTCACTCCACTGCATCTCAAACTCAAATATCTTACTTTTTACTCCACTACATATTGCGACATTTGTCGTTCCTTTTGGCTTATGTGTGTATAAAAATGTAACATTTTAAAATGAAAGAAACACGAAGCAAGAACAGCAATCAGGGCCCAGCGAGCACTTTGTTTTGAGCTTGTTTTGACATGTTGGACATACCGACCCAGTGCAAGCACGTGATTCAAAGTCAGCGCAACAGCGCAAAGTTTTGGGAGGGTCTATCCAACATAAATGATGGAACTAACCTGACTTTGTGTAAAAAGACAACAATATTGAAATATATGCACATATGCAGTCGTGACTGACATGTCTTTTTTCTGAATTTATACACTTTATAGTAAATTAGTTTCTGCTAGTTTGTGTTTATGAACAGAGACCTACAGATGCAGTATAATGAAGGAAAACTCATTTGTGTGTTTAAAGCAAGTTTTTATTAAACTTAAACTTGTAACTAAGTTTAAATAAATCTTAAACTGAGACTTTGCTTGTTTGTTAAAGTTTATTTCAGAGCCACTCGGTTCTACCTAATGGAAATTGTTTGCCTTCAGTGTTTTGTGCTTATGATAATTTTAATAGACATCAGTGTCAAACAAGCTCCCCCGTGACCCAGAAGGATAAGTGGTTTAGAAAATGTGCGTATGTGTGTGTGCGTGCTACAGACCACTGTAGTCGCCCATATTAGGCACTCCAGGTCTAAGCTCCATTTCTCTATGGCCAGAATGAATAGGATTTTTGAAAAATCGCCTCTATTGCAGCCTGTATTAAAGTAACATGTTCAGAACCCAATACGTTTTTTTCCTGTGAACATTCTTCTCTTGAATATCACTGGATCCCCTGAATTATGAGGTCGTTAAAGAGCTGAAATATGAATATTGCTACATGTGAGCTAACATGACAGGAGTTTGTCAGAAGCAGAAGGAGAGATAAAGGTAGAGCTGTTCCTGTTCTACACATTTGTTTACTATGATCATTTTTTACTTTTCATAATCATAATACGGATGTACAATTAGTGTGTTAATTGAGAAAAGCACTAAGTGTTCTGTTAGGATCGATTAGGAGAAACATCAGGATCAGAAGTATCGACATTTCAGTATCCCTGTATAGAGGAGGCACACTGTAGGGATGATCGATAACACTGATTTTCTTTTTGTTCTGAGACCAAGTAATGGCAAGAGTAGTGCTCTGATATCAGTATTTTTTTTTCACAAGTCTTGTTTTACACAAGGGGAGTTATGTGTCTTAAAGTCTAAAGCACATATGTCAGGCTCCAATCCTTGCAGGCCAAAACACTGCAGACTTCAGGACACTGCCTCATTAAACAAACCTGATTCAGCTTGCCTGCTAATTAGCAAGGCTTTCATGAACTGATTACAAAGGGTTGGATGAGGGTAAATGCTAATCTCTGTGGCCCCTCTGTGGCCGGTTTGACATGTCTGGTTTAAAGAATGTACGGGCATCAAAAAGATTCATTTGAAATGCTATTAAATAAATTTGAATATCTGAATCTATTGAATCTATTTTAAATAGATTTGCCATTACCGCATTCACTATATACTATGTGGCTGTCTCTAGTAGAAAACGTAGTTCAGTAAAGACACATTCAGATTCATTAAACAGATAGACATTCACTTTACTGCTGCTTAGAGAAACCATTTAAGAAAATGAACTGCTAATTCAGAGTTCACATGGTGCTGATAGGAACCAGATGACTGAAGAGTATAATGCTTCTAAAAGCTCCTTCACAGAAAGTTATTTCAATGGCTCCTTATATGCTACCTGATGTCTAAGATATTATTTTATGATAGTATTGAGTAGGTTTTGTCATAAAACATATTTAAAATCCATTCACGACAGAGACTTACATACATACACTGTACACAGTTGTACAGTGTAATATAAAGAAAACCTAAAAAAAATGTATCAACATTACATATGAAAACTTATGTTATCACTTGTTATTTTGGTTCTGTGTTGTAGATATTGTGACCACCACTGTAAGGAAATCTGAGTCAGCAAGTTTATCTACAAAATATTTCACATCAAACTACCATGAATTTCACTCTGAATCAATGTAATTCCCCTTTAAATCTATGCATAAAGGTAGTGGTTATTCTCCAGCAGATGCAATATGTCATGTGGCCCTTTGGTGCCTTATTTTACATACTAAATAGCATTTCATGATGTATTCATATGCTTAGTGTGTGTAAATTACTGTTGATAGATTTAATACTCCTAACTCAGCAAAACATTTGTTGCAGTGAAAAAAAACAGCTAGTGTTTGTTTATGGTTGAACAGCTCTGGAAATATTCATGTAAACTAACTAATAGCCTATTGTTCCTGTACAGTCATTTCTGCACATTTCGGCAGTAGTGGGCTTTTAATTATTTTAAATATAGTAGAAGGGTTTGGGATTATGTGACCTTTATTTAGTTTTTGAATATTTAGGGGCTATTAATTTATCTCACTTTTTCATCTCCAGTGGATTGGTTCAGTCTTTGAGCCACCTCAGGCCTTGAGGTCAGAGTAGGATAACCACACTTTGACTTTCAATAAAGAGGACACTGGGGCAAGAGGGCTGAATGGGACAGACCACAGAATGCAAACGTCAACCTGAAAGCAAAGCCAAATCCCAGACATTTAAGGCAATTTAAAAATCCTGTCTGGATACATTTTTTCCAAAAAAGAGGTCACCTTAGGTCAAAGCCTCCTGGGCACATGCCCCAATGGTCCAGTCAGTAATCCAACCCTGGTCCTGTAATTACAGTTCAAGTCTGTACTATGAAATTTTAAAGAGTATGAGGACTAAGTAGGGTTGCCACATGTCCAGGATTTCATTTGGCCATCCAGGGGGAAAAAACTATTTCACTCCTGGACAAAAAATGTCCAGGAATCCAAGTGTTTTCATAGATGTTAGCATTTCTTCTGAAGTTCAGATTGCTTCTCTTTGTCCAATCAAATTTGTATACACACGATGGGTTTGAATTGTTACCAGAAACATAAGGACCATTGTTTCAGAAAGGTCAGTTCAAGCCACTGATTGATAGTCTAGGAATTATGCATGGCTGAGTTGGCAACCATATCACTAAGTAGGCATATCAAACTGATTTTAGCAACACTGCTACTGTATCTCTCACTGTTCAGCAGTTTGCATCTCCAAATGCAACTCATCTCAGACAGAAACACGGTGCAAACCAACCCAGATAGCAAGCGTGTATCAGTCTGCTAGCTTAATAAGGTTGGCACCCCACTGTTTGCCACTGCTGGTCCAACCTCTTACCACCCAGATTACTGTCCTGTATACAAGGACAATATTAAGGACAAAACTAGTTTGTAATATACTCCAACAGATTTTAAATGCACAGAGACTTTTATTTTGGAACTGAGAGAAAGAAATAAGGCCTGACATAAAATAATTTGATAGTAAATGTTGTTGTTGACGCTGTGCTCGATTAAAATTATTTCTAAACTAATTGACAAAGTATAACTAAAGAAATGAAGGAAGGAACAATCAGTTATCTGGACTGTGAGTGGAAAATGAGCGATGATAAGTGGCATTTTGTCTGTTAGAAAAGCAAAACGCCAGAGGAGCGCCAGCTCTGCCTTCAGTGGTCCACTGCCCTCTTGCTGTGAGGGAAGCTACCAGTGATGTTCAGCAAAAAGCGCTATACTCATGTGCTAAAATCCCAACACAGTGAGCAACTTTTAAAAGTGATCTGTCTAATTATTATCTGGGGCTTACAACACCGCACTAAAATCCCATTCATTAATGTTCACTATAAAGTTCTCGTGCGAGTCTTACACGTCACTCTTTCACAGCTGCCCGCGATGAAAGCTTAATAAGATAATGCGTTTATCTGTTTGGCCTGCTAAGCAATTATGCGAGCCAATCCCCAAGACGTGCATGATTGGGTGCACTTTTCCAGCCACGTTCAGAGAACCCACATAAGGAGAAAGAGAGAAGGAGAGTGGTCGCGCCGGCTAGCACTGGGTGTTCCTGCTCAAACACTGAATTAAACATGAGCGGAATCAGGTCGCTCCTCTGTGTGGCGGTGATGGTGGCAGTGTTGCGCTCAGGTAAGCTCTCATTTGTTAAACACCACCGTACTTGTTCGTAGCACAGCATCTGTTCATTTTTGTGAAGACAGCATGACTTGCCACATAAATGAATCGGGTTTAAACATAAACCGACCAACTGTGCAGGTTAGTTGCTCTGAGGAGATGAAGGCAGGCACGTTTCTGATCTGTAGCATTATGATTATGATTGATTGATCTAATCCTCTGGGCACGTGCAACGGTGTGTCTTCTCTTTCTCTCGGTTTGCATAAAAAGGTGAAGATGGTTTAGTGGCCACGTAGTTTTGATTTAGCTCTAGTCTGTTTGTCCAAGTCACTTATGGACCTATATACCTCAACAAAAGCGGAGAACTGAAACGCTTATTCTGGTAAAGTCCATGTCAAGGGTTTGAAGTGAAGAGCCTTGGTGACATTTTGGCAAAACAATATCAATTTTAAAGCTCAACCATGGATGTAACTTTAGTGTGGAGAGCCTAAAGTATGACCTGAATCTTCGCTCTCCTGTTAAATTTGTCTGCTGTCTCCTTAAATGCCCTTGATGTTGGAGTTTGCCCAAGTGTTTCAAATTTTGATCAGTGTGGCTAAAGTGACTTTTGATCAGTTCATTATTAAGTTCAATCTAACTATGTACAGTCAGAATTATCCCACTGAAGCATATCAAACCTGAGCAAGACCTTGGTTTCCTTAGCTTTTAGGTTGTTGTAGTAGCGGAGTGTGCCCAACCATAATGATTTGTTTCATAGGACAAACTCTAGAATGCTTTCGATGTGACCTTGGATTCTGGGATGTGTGCTACACCACCAAAACAAACTGCAGTGATGGAGAACAGTGTTTTGTTGGAATCGGCAAGGCGGGTGAGTGCCGCCGGCCCTGAGAGACTGAGGCATTACAAGAGCTGTTGCACCAGGTATAGTAACTGAATGGGTATGTCTTGTTCTTTTGTAGCTTCTGTGCTGGACATAAAAATGATGGGCTGCCTTAATGAAGAGGACTGCAACAAGACTACCACTGTGGCGTTCCCAGTAAATAAGACGGTGTACTCCCTGACTACACACTGCTGTGATGAAGACCGCTGTAATGGAAGCCCTGCAGTTCTGATGACACCCTTAACCCTGCTGGCACTAACTGTAGCCCAAACAATAGGTCTACTATGAGTCCATTTGTGTAGCCTAGTATAAAATTGGTGTTGTGCACTTATCTGGTCTTTAGGGGGTTTTGCCACATCTGTTTAGAATACATTTAAACAAAGGTTTAGGGCTTTGACAAGACTTGGTCAGCAAGAAATGAGTGCATGTAGAAATTGGTTTTAATATTAGCTTAAGGTTGGTGTGACTTGTTTGTTTGCAACAAATGTTCCATGTTTTGAATAAATTTTCAGTAATCTGTAGTACATAAATGCTGTTAACTTTTAAGTACCGTTCACGTCACTACACTTTTAAACTTGTTACATTTATGAGCCTGTTTTATGTTGAATTTTTTTTCACTTTCTTAAATCAAGATGTAAAAGTCATTGGGAGTGACTAGATGTGACCCTCCATTCTGGAGACCCTTGGAGTCAGAATTGTCCACAGTACTGATGGGACTCGTTTCATATAGAAATTCTTAAATCTTGGTACTACAGAAGCACATTTTATCTTGCTGTATCCTGCGTTAGGAAATCTGAACTTGATCAAAGTCGACAACCAACGGTCATGAAACAAACACGTGATCAAGTCGGTTAGCCAGACGGCTAATGTTGGCAATCGTCGCCGATGTGAAAACCTCACAGTACGAACACTCAACTTGAAGTTAGGAGCATTGCAACAAAGCAAAATTGGTCTCCTCGTTGTTCACCACCGTATTTTTTCACGAGGTTTCATTTAACCTTAACGCAAGTCAAGACACTGCTTTAGGTGCAAGTTGGAGAAATGTAATGAACTGTGCTGCCTGTCTGCATAAAACGATACAGTTGGTACAAACAAGTTGACTTCTCTGGAGTTGGAATTTAGGAAACTCCGTCTAGTTCGGATTTTCTATAATGTGGAGTAAATGGATAAGATGATAAACTTAAGAGCTGTTCTGTAATGGCTTCTGTCCTAACTGATGTTACCATGGCGACTAAACAAATGACTTCATTACGAGGTTTCTGTAATGCAGCCTCGGACGTCTAAAGTGTCTTAATGTCCCCAAAGACCACTTCAGAAAGTCGGAACACAAAATACATGACACTGTTGCCGAAAACCGGAGACGCTGTTTTAGGTAGTAAATACAGTAAAATGCGCATTACTGCGGTAAATGAATCTGACTGGATTGGTTTCTCCACGATGCACCATTTCATACCAAATGACTACATCTAACTTATTTACACAGAAATGAAAAACAAGCCTTTAAAGGCACAGTAACAAAACAGCCTGTTTAATTCCAACGGAGAGACCGCTTAGAAACTTAAGTTTAGAGCCATAACGTTACATGTTGCGTTTTAATTCAAAGATGAAACAAAATAAGAACATAAAACAACCCTTTGAAGAAGACCAAGTGAGACCCCTGCATTAAAGTCAATGTCCGATTTAAATCAGATTTGGAAACGGATCCAAAAACATGTTTTCTTTCCATAGAATTACCATGTGAAACAGCATCAGGAAGGCGCTCCAAACTAGCCGAGTACATTTGACTGGCGGGGGTGATGGAGGAGGAGATCAAACATATTAATGGCGCGTCTTCCGTCGAGAAACTCTCCCGGGCGCAGTTTGTAACGGCCAGGGTCCCGGAATAAGGACTTTTTCTGCCACTAGCTTTCAGCTCGAAAGACCCGCTCGAACAGTTACTGCCGTGCTATACATGACCCCGTCTCACAAAACACAACCGCATGATCCAAAACGAGATTAAGTAGTTTTTTCATTATTTCCAACCATCCTGACCTCAACAAGTCAACACAACAGCGAGCAACTTTTCGCCGTTTCTTAGTTTTGTGTTCGCAGAACAGCGGTGACTTGTCGCCCTCCGGTGGTTTGGAGCGATTGGCCTGTTCTATGCCTCACTCCAGACGGTCTCCTACAGACAGCAGTAAGGATGGCAGGTCTACTACACACACTTTCACATTTAAATCAGTGTCTTAAACAATTTTGAACAAGCAGAAATGCTGGTAACCATACATGCGAATATATGTAAAATATGAATTAGAAATAGAACATTTTCATGACATGTCTGTTAATTATAATTTTAATGAATTATGTATTTTAATGAATTAATGTGAATTATAAAATAAATTTTAATTATATAAATTAGTGCGTGTGTGTAAATGTGTCTGTCTGGACCAGGGTGTATCCTGCCTTCCGCCCAGTGACCGCTGGGATAGGCTCCAGCTAGTACTACTTTACTAGTACTAGTTAAAATTGAATTTCTGATATCAAGAAATTATAGGTTAAAATGGCTTTTATACAGTTATAACTTATACACAACTTGGCACTTAAACCTCATTTACAGTCATATGCAGTACCATAACAGCTGATATGACTCTACATAGCATATGTGTTTGAGGGCGCCCTGCTATAAATAGCCTGTACTGTGTGTGGCAGCTGGGATGTTCGTTGTCAGCGGGTATTTGTCTCATTCCACCTCCTTCATTCTGATTCATGACTCCTGTAGCTTTCTGTCAAAGTAAACCGATGTCTTTACAGCAGCACACATGTGTGATCATCTATACTGACCTTGCTTATTAATGTCAAGGATTTACTGTACCTTCTTTTCACGCGAGACCATCTGCCAGTTTACAGGATCCTTTGAGAAACTTTACTGCTCTAAATTTGCTTTGACTCTACATTTGCCCTTTACACAGTGCCGTGAAAAATGCCTCTCCCCAATTTCTTCTGTTGTTGCATATTCGTGACACTTGAAAGTTTCAGATCATCAAACAACTTTTAATTTTAGACAAAGATAACCCAAGTAAACACAAAATGCTGTTTTTAAATATTGATTTCATTTATTGAAGGAAAAAGGTAGGTCCCTCTTAGCTATTAAATAAACCAGTTAATACACCCTCAAACACATATGCTATGTAGAGTCATAACAGCTGTTATGGTACTACATATGGCTGTAAATTAGGTTTAAGTGCCAAGTTGTATATAAGTTATGCTGTGTTTTTTTTTTTTTGTTTTTGTTTTTTTTTCCCCCCCATCTCACCCGGAAAACCCTCTGCATGGCTAGTGACCACACTCACCCACTACACAGCTTCTTCAGTCTGCCATCAGGGAGAAGACTGCAGAGTCTCTGGGCCAGGACCAGCAGACTGGGGGACAGCTTCATCCACCAGGCTGTCAGGATGCTCAACTCTCTCCCTACTTTACACCCCCCCACCCCCCACCCCTAGGTTTGGACCAAAATACAGGTTCCTGACCCCACTCCCCAATACTGAACTCTGACATTCTCAGGGACTGTTACGCACCCATCACTTGCTGTTACGCACTCATCACTTTAACTGCTCCATAAGCTCAATGTAATTGCACTACTATTTATATTTGCACTATTTGTACCCACAGACCTTAATCTGTATGTGCCTTATGTCACTTTAGTGTTCATTTCAGGACATCTTATATTTATATTATTTTTTATTATTCTAATTTTCAACAATTAATGTTTATTTTTGCGACTAGTGTTTAGTGTTTTTTTTAGCGTCTATTCAAATTCACACTTTTTACTGTTTACCGTCTATTTAATGTTATTGTTACAGCATGGGGTCTGAGAGTAACACAATTTGACAATAAAGCTGACTTGACTTCAAATTCACTTAACTATTGGATTCAATTTTAGTAGCCATATCCAGGTATGATCACTGCCAGACCTGTTGAATCTTAACATTATTTAAATAGAACCTGTCTGGAAATGTGAAGCAGGGTAGAATGTCTCGGCAAGCATGCCACATTCTAAAGAGGTTCATATACAGATGCAAAAAGAAAGTCATTGAAATTTACCAGTCTGGAAAGAGTTATAAAGCCATTGCAAAGGCTCTGTAGACTCCAGTAAACCACAGTGACAACCTGTGACAACACAATGGAATAGTGGCACACCTTCAAAGGAGTGGCCAGCCTACCAAAAGTTCAACAAGAGCACATTGATGAAGCATCCAGGAGGTCACAAAAGAACCCAGACGAACATCTACAGAATTCAAGAAAGACACTGGGAAAAAATGACATATATGGGCGAGTTGCAGGACACAAATCTCTAATGACCAAAAAGAAGACAAATTGTATTGCACTTGCCCAAATACATCTTAATGACCCTCAAGACTTTTGGTACAAAATTCTGTGGATGATGAGCCAAAAGCGGAATCTTTTGGAAGATATGGGTCCCGTTACATCTGATGTAAAGATAACACCGCTTTCCACCATAAGAACATCATACGATAGCATTCAACAAGGTGGTGGTAGTGTGATAGTCTGGAGCTGCTTTGTTTCTGCAGGACCTGGATGAATGGATATTGATGACTATACCAGCTACTCAGCAATTGATGTGAAGGCAGAATAGAGCAGGTTATTTTAACAAAGTGCACCATGGTTAATTAAATTGTTACTGTGGTCCAATATGAAAGGAGAAATATAACAACAGCAGTGCTTTCCTGTAAGAGAGCTGAGCTGCTGTGTGATGTGTTTAAAGCACTGCAAAAGGGTGGCATCAGTCGGGCAGTCATAAAAGGAGACAAAGAGGTTAACATTACAGTTTGTATGTAGCCAGGTTTCAGATTAAATGACATACTGTCTAACTATGGTCAGGGTTCAGATTTAATTAGTTTGCAGAGAGCCTAACTATAATCAAGTTTGAATTAGTTTACAGGCTGTCTAACTACAGTCAGATTTCAGATTGAATTCGTTTACAGACTGTCTAACTAAAATCAAGTTTCAGATTAAATTACTTTATAGACTGTTTAAATGGCATCATATTTTATATTGCATTGCTTTAACTACAGCCATATTTTGTATTACTTAGATTGTCTACCATCAGATTTTATATCACTTTTACATCATTTGCATTACATTGCATTTGTCTGTCTAACGACCCTACATTTTATATTACTTTCGTCACAGTAAGATTTTAGGTTATGTTACATTACTGCCTATTACATTACTACCATCAGATTTTAGATTACATCACTTTACAAACAGCCCAACGACGAACTATTGAACTACCATAATTGAGAATGACATCAATTTAATCACAGTCAGAATTTTAATTATACATTACATTACAGACAATAACAACTACCAGATTTGCCCACGTACATTCAAACAAGAGGACTCTTCACGCGATTGGCCCGTTGTTTGAAATGAATGAAACGCGGTGCTCCAATGAGAGTTAAAATGTATGCATAAACCCCGCCCACCAACAGAAACGTAGAGGCGGGCTCCTTCAGTTATGGCTTAACTTTGTTTTGGGGCTTTTTGACCTACCTGTAAAGTGAAACGTTTGGTGGTCTGAACACCACAGCAAACGATTAACGTTTCACCAAGGTGTCAGCGGTAAGCAGCTGACTGAAACAGACTGCGCATTCGCCCGTTATTTGCTGCTCTGTTGAAGTGACGAAGAAGAAAAGGCGATAATTTGCTTGCAGACATTTTCCGTTGCTGCGGCTTCGTGGTTGTTAGCTGCTTCTGTTGGTGCTATTCAGCCGCTACAGGGCAAAGGGAAATTAGTGAGAACAGAAGTTAAACCCAACACGGTGAGTGGATATGAAAGTCTCAAAGCTTTTTGTGTAGTTCATGTACAAGTTAACTAGTTCGCTAATATGAGGGCGCAGTCATCCGTGCCTTGCTTTCTTGCCTGAGTTTTCAGCTAACGCTATTTAAGTTAGCTGTTAGCTAGCTAGCTGTTAGCTTGCGTTAAGTAACGTAAAGATAGCCAATGTTAACGGTGTCCAGTGATCCAGCTATTCAGAATATTCTGCTGCTTCGTTTCAGATTCAGACTGAAGACATTTAGCTAGAACATTTTAACGCAATGTTAATTATGCATTAACGTTACGCCTTTTCACCAGTTGTATGGACGAGTTGGCTAGCATCAAACACTGGGGGAAAAGTTGTCAACAAACTGAAATAAAACTTTGTCATTGATAATAAGTGGACTGTCGGGTCAGATAATTTATTAACAGTTGGCTAACATGTTGTCTTTGGAGAAGTTGGCAAAGGAGCTGGCTAGCTAGAAAATTAACGTTAATTTCACTGGCTTCAATTTAAAGATGCTCACCGTGACCCGATATCGACTGCACTGATGTTTTGACTGGCCACCAGAAGAGCTTTTAGCTGCTCAGAACCATTATGATTGCTTGTTTTGTGTATTTTAGCTACAAGATAAACTATAAAAGCGATATCCATTAGCGTTAGGTTGTTAAGTATGACAGCGATTTGCTGCTCTATTCACATATGGTTTATTTTTTGCAGGTCATGTGGTGAGTCTTGTGTACGTGAGTCACACAGACATGGACACCTTCCGAAACCTCGAAGATGAGACGTTTCCTAGCTTCCTCTCCAACGGTTCACTGGGCAGTAGTGGCTGTGCTACTCTGGCCAATGTAACTCTGGGTTCTACTCTCGGGGTGCCCATGGCTGCGTCCACTGTGGCTAAAATTAGAGCCGCAGCAGACAACAGGTGGGAGACTCCCATTTGTAGGTTCTGTTCATTATAACAGTGTGCAGCTTGCATCTATACACAGCCTCATGATCGCTGACTCCCAATCTTGCCAGATTTTGTTTTTCATGCTCTTTGTAAAGGATTGTTTCACCAATATTTAACATTGTGTAAATTGTTTTTTTTTTTTTTTGCTGAACATTCTCTTCATGTGTTTTGTCAGTGTTTATGGACAGTATGACATTTAGGTCATGTGGTTTTCTAGGGTAGTTCATTAATCAGTAGATTCTGACTGTGCTTTTTAAAGCATTTTTATTCAGGCATCATTTATTCCTCCTTTCAGGTTAACTGATATCCAGGCATCGTATTTGGATGATGGCCCTCATTCTCTGGGTTCTCGAGTCTCAAATTGTGAGAGGGAAAAATTTGCACTCAGCTTTAAAGATGACTTGTGAGTGTCAGTCCAAGATTCAGTTTTTATCTTTCCCCATCATCTATGATAGTAAAAGTACCAGCATTTTGTCTTTCCAAAAATGTATTTTGATCTGAGAGATTTTTTTTGTTCTCCGAAAACAAAACTGTAGTGTAATGGGGAATCCACTAAATAATCTTTCACAGAATGTATTAATCCATGCTGAAATTTGTTTTCTTTCAGGGATGAAGCAGATGACTTCATCGCTGCCAATCGTTTCTCAGACCTGTTGGTGAATGTTAATTTGGACGATTCAGAAAGTATGTACAGGACTAAAGCCTCTGCAGCTGTGGGAGTCACGCCTGCTCCTGCTCGGCCCTCTGATTACCCTGATGGTACTGAAACTTTCTTCAAATTACCGTTCGGTTTTATGTCTTTAAGATAAACAGTAAGTTTAAGATGTTCTGATCTTGAAGGTTTTTATTTATGTTTGACCTTCAGCTAAAATCAGCTCTAAATGCAGAAGTTGTAGCTGGGATGGGCTGTTCATGTGACTGGTCAGCTTATTCACTGAGTGACTGTATTTATGATTAAATTATTGTTTAAAATGCAAAAGGACAAAACTGCACCCAGCCATAGTTAATTTTATAGATAAATAAGTATTTGGTGTATTGTATTAAATTGAATTTTGAAATAGGGTTGGGCATTATGGTGATACTTGATCATTGTTGTGATGTAAGCTTTTCTGAGCATGTCATGAATATTGTCAGTAGTTGATCAACTGCATGTTTAATTGAGTGTAGTGCTGAGCATTGTGGGAAATGCTCAAATAAAATGCTGTATTCCTAGTTTTTGATAATATTTTTAAGTATGGTACTAGTGGTGCTTTTTTCTGTTCCAACATGGCAAAGCCCAGGAAACCTAACATTGTGATGCATGTATATTGTGCCTTATCTATTCACTTCGTGGCATGAGTGTGGAGGTGGGGGTTTGACTTGTCTCTAATTCAGCTGTTGCTCCGTAACCATGCCATATGGTTGCATTCAGCTGATCTTTCCACAGTGTCTGCCTTTCTGAGTAGCTTTTGTTTGTAAGAAATTCACTAAAGTTATGAACATACTTTTTAATCAGTCTTTTTCTCACACTCACCCTGATAATTAATGCTGTAATGTAATTAACTGACATTGTGGAGAATATTCAGTGGTTCTTTAGGACTGAGAGGAAGGAACACTGCAAAAATGGCTTGGAACTTTGTTTTGGGAAGTTTTATATGTGTAGGTATTATGTGTGTGACCAGTAAACAAGACGTAGCTCTGCAGTGCTTTAGCTAAAACTCAACCCAACAGATAATAACACCAACAAAATCCTCTTTCAGACATTTCAACTGGCCTGTTGACGTTTTCTCATGTCAGAAGTGAAGAAACCATGGCTGCTAAGGTATGGTTGCAAGAGTTGTAAATTGTTTTCTGTGTATATATTTGAACCCAATTTTAGTAAAAGATGTTTAATATTAAGAGGTAATGCATGAATTGTTGCTTATTTTAGGGAACTACGCTGCTCCCTGAAACCATCGAGGAAGAGAGTCCAGGGAGTGAGGCAGCAGACAGCGATGGCTTGAGTGGCAGTGTTGCCAGCTTCCTGGCAAATGAGAAGCTCATGTCACTTGACAGCATGAACAGTGATGTCACAGGTAAAAATCATGTTATCTAACAGTGACAACAAGAATAACTGCTCATTACCCAATGAAGAATCTGTTAAGCTTTTTAATTTGCTCTCCACATATATTTTAACTGCGCCAGCCCAGTCTACTGTACAATGGCTTTTGGAGTAGAATTTATTAATTTTGTGGGTCACCTTACATTATTTAAGTATACAACTGTAAAACTTGAAATGTCTAAGCTGGTCTTGGTTATTTGACTAGTAGGTTTTGATTGTCCAACTGCATTCCTGTTAGACTGAATTATGAAGCTCTACTCTGATTTGTTTTAATGAAGGGCTTTGCAATGTATTGATTAGTTAAGTAGGACATTTTACACCAGATAAAACCCTAAGTGGCACAGTACTACAGTCCTCCAGGACTGGATGATGTTTCTACTTGCTTCCAAATTTCAGATGATGACATTGATATGGACCATCTGCATGATGAAGAGCTGAAGATGTATTTCAGCAAACTGATTCCCCCTTCCATACAGAGAGGTCAAGTCGAGGGCCAAGAGATACCTGCTGCTGTACGTTATCTCCACAAATACCCTCTGTTTGCAGATCAAATTGAACATCAATTGGTTTTGATTCCCTTTGTAATCTTGGCAATGTAATACAGCACACCAACTAATAACTAATGTGTAGACAGGACTGCTCACAGTAAGGGTATTTGATTTGATCTACAAGAAATTTTATTGATTTGAAAAATATATGCCCATTTTGAATGTTATGGGTGAAATTTTCACTGTAAGCTTCATGGCAGTCTGCACTAGGGGTTGATCTTTGGGGGACATTATTCAAAAAAAGTTGGCAAAGATGCAACAAAGTGGTAAAGTGTAATACTGAAAAGAAACACTTGGTGGACCATCTCACAATAAATTAGGTTAGTTGGCAACAGGTTAGTAACATGATTTGATATATAGGCTTTCAGAAGTAAAGATGGGAAGGGGTTCACCACTTTCTGAAAGAAAATTGTCCAACAATTAAAGAATACCCTCCCATTGACCCACCACCGATGGGAGGGGCAGTAGTAGGGGTTTGGTGCTTTGTGGATCGGGCAGTGTCCGAAGCCATGGGCCTTGGCGTTCTGATCCTCGGTTGCTGAATCTGGCTTTTGGAACTTGGAATGTTACCTCACTGGCGGGGAAAGAGCCTGAGTTGGTGCGTGAGAGATACCAGCTAGATATAGTCAGGCTCACCTCAACACACAGCTTGGGCTCTGGGTCCAATCTCCTTGAGAGGGGCTGGACTTTATTCTTTTCTGGAGTTGCCCATGGTGAGAGCTGGTGTGGGCTTTTTCATAGCCCCTCGACTCGGCGCCTGTATGTTGGGGTTTTCTCCGGTGGACGAGAAGGTAGCTTCCCTACGCCTTTGGGTTGGGGAACGGGTCCTGACTGTTGTCTGTGCTTATGCACCGAACAGCAGTTCAGAGTACCCAGCCGCCCTAGAGTCCTTGGGAAGGGTGTTTGAAAGTCCTCCTCCTGCATAAGTGCACATGGCACCAGGATACTCTAGGCCGCAGTTCAATGATTGACTTTGTAGTCGTGTCATTGGACTTGCGGCGATGTGTTTTGGACACTCCGGTAAAGAGAGGAGCTGAGCTGTCAACTGATAACCACCTGGTGGTGGGCTGGATCAGGTGGTGGGGGAAGATGCCGGTCAGACCAGGCAAACCCAAACGTATAGTGAGGGTTTGCTGGGAACATCTGCCAGAAAAACCTGTCAGATTGATCTTAAACTCACACCTCCGTCAGAACTTTGACCAGATTTGGGGGAGGTGAGGGACATTGACTCCGGGCCATGTTCCGGTCCTCTGCTGACTGTAGCTGTGGCCGCAAGGTAGTTGGTGCCTGTCGGGGCGGTAATCCTCGAAACCAGTGGTGGACACCCCAGGTGAGAGACGCCATCAAGCTGAAGGAGGAGTCCTACCGGGCATGGTTGGCCTGTGGGACACCAGAGGCAGCTGGCAGGTATCGACAGGCAGAGCGAACTGCGGCATCAGTCGTCGCCAAGGCAAAAACCCGGGTGTGGGAGGAGGTTGGTGAGGCCTTGGAAAGTGACGAAGTCGGCTCCGAAAAGATTCTGGCACACTGTCAGGCGACTCAGAAAGGGAAAGCAGTGTGCCACTAGCACTGTATATAGTAGAGATGGTGTGCTGTTGACTTCGACTGAAGATGTCATTGGGCGGTGGAAGGAATACTTTGAGGACCTTCTCAATCCCACCGACATGTTCTCCAGTGAGGAGACAGAGTCTGGGGACATGGGAATAGGCTTGTCCATTACTGAGGCCGAAGTCTCTAAGGTAGTTAAAAAGCTCCTTGGTGGCAAGGCTCCAGGGGTGGACGAGATCTGTCCGGAGTTCCTCAAAGCTCTGGATGTTGTGGGGCTGTCTTGGCTGACATGCATTTTCATTGCGTGCACATTGGGAGGCGTTGCCACTGGATTTCCAGACTGGGTGGTGGTGCCCCTTTTTAAAAAAGGGGACCGGGGGGTGTGTTCCAACTACAGGGGAATCACACTCCTCAGCCTCCCTGGTAAGGTCTATGCAGGGGTACTGGAGAAGAGAGTCCGGCTTATAGTCGAACCTCAGATTCAGGAGGAGCAGTGCGGGTTCCACCCTGGTTGTGGAACACTGGACCAACTCTTCACCCTCTCCAGAATTCTGGATGGTTCATGGGAGTTTGCCCAACCAGTCCACATGTGCTTTGTGGATTTGGAGAAGGCATTCGACTGTGTTCCAAGGGTTATTCTGTGGAACGTGCTTTGGGAGTACAGAGTACATGGCTCTTTGCTACGAGCCATTCAGGCCCTGTACAAACAAAGCAGGAGTTTGGTTTGAATGGCCGGCAGTCAACCTCGTTCCCAGTGAGAGTTGGACTCCGTCAGGGCTGCCCTTTGTCACCGTTTCTATTCATAATTTTTATGGATAGAATTTCTAGGTGCAGTCAGGGGATGGAGGGTGTCCGGTTTGGTGACCTCAAGGTCACATCGCTGCTGTTTGCAGATGATGTGGTCCTATTGGGGACATCAGGCCATGAACTTCAGCTTTCGCTGGATTGGTTTGCAGCCGAGTGTTAAGCGGCCAGGATGAGAATTAGTACCTCCAAATCTGAGGCTATGGTTCTCAGGCAGAAAAGGGTGGGGAGCCCTCTCTGGGTCGGGGATAGGCTCTTGCCTCAAGTGGAGGAGTTCAAGTATCTCTGGGTCTTGTTCACGAGTGATGGTGAAAGGGAGGGGGATATTGACAGGTGGATTGGTGCTGGGTCAGCAGTGATATGGGCTCTTTACTGGTCTGTTGTGGCAAAGAAAGAGCTGAGCCATAAGGCAAGGCTCAAGATTTACCAGTCGATCTATGTCCCCACCCTCACCTATGGTCATGAGCTTTGGGTAATGACCGAAAGAATGAGATTGCGAATACAAGCGGGCGAAATGAGTTTCCTCTGCAGGGTGTCTGGACTCTCCCTTAGAGATAGGGTGAGAAGTTCGGTCATTCGGGAGGGAGTTGGAGTAGAGCCGCTGCTTCTCCACGTCGAGAGGAGCCAGCTCAGGTGGTTCGGGCATCTGGTTAGGATGCCTCCTGGACGCCTCCCTCGGGAGGTGTCACAGGCAAGTCCACCCGGGAGGAGACCCCAGGGAAGACGCAGGACACACTGGCGTGACTATATTGCCCAGCTGGCCTGGGAGCACCCCCCCCCCGGGAGCTAGTGGAAGTGGCTGGGGAAAGGGAGGTCTGGGCCTCATGGCTTAGGATACTGCCCCCGCGACCCGAACCCCGGAGAAGCGGAAGATAGTGGATGGATGGAAATAAAAAATAACGTTTCTCAGTGTAAAACAGCAAAGAACTTGAGGGTTTCGTCATCTACAGTACATACCATTTAAAAAATTCAGAGAATCCAGAGAAATCTCTGTATGTAAGGAACAAGCTAAAAATCAGTATTGGCTGGCTGTGATCTTTAGGCCCTCAGGCAGCATTGCATTAAAAACATTCATGACAGACAGGTGCAAAGTGGAAAAGTGTCCAGTTACCACTGATTTGATGCATTATGAAAGGTTAAAAATACAACAGAGAGACCCTGGACTGTTGAGCAGCTAAAATTCTTTATCAAGCAAGAATGGGGAAAATATATCTCCTTCAAAACTACAGCATCAGTCCACAGTAGATGATGATCATCAAGTAGATGATGCAGCACAGTGGTAAACATGCGCCTGTCCCAGCTTTTTTGAAATGTGTTCCTGACATCAAGTTCAAAATGGGAAGATACGTTTAAAAAATATATATTAAATTCTCAGTTTCAACATTTGATACGTTGTCTTTGTAATATTCTCAAGTAAATATAGAGTTGAAATGATTTGCACATCATTGCGTTCTGCTTTTACATTTTGCAGTGTCCCAACTTCTTTGGAAATGGGGTGTAGTATAATATTGTTGATTTGAAGCTAACCTACATTCTTGATTTGAATACTCTTTTGTCTTTTTAAACATGTCCCCCAAAGATCACCCTTAGTGCAGACTGCCATGAAGCTTAAAGTGAAACTTTCACCCATTTTAAATAAATTTTTAAATCTGTCACATTTTGGTGCTTAAAATTGTTATACAAAAGTAGTTTGAAAAGAGATTTTTTTAAGTGCACAGACTAATATTGGATTTTATGTATATTACCAAAGTGTATGTAAAAAATAATATAAATATCACTTCTGTTAGGACCTACCTGGCAGGCAAACTGGTTCAACACAACAATGTTTTGCTGAACCAGATACATCTTCCAAGAACAGAAACAACTTCCTTGATAACTATGACCAGGTAGGAGCCTTAACTTCTTTACATTTTTTAACAAAAAATTACCCCAAATATCCTATGATTTCCTGTCAAAGTTGTGAAAGGAATAGGATACTATTTTGAGTGAAGTGTGGAATATGGAAAATCTTTCAAATGTAAGGGTACATTGCATTATTGTGTCAGATGTTGCCAAATTAACTGGTGACATTTATTTTCTTACTCGTATGTATGTATGTATGTATGTATGTATGTATGTATGTATGCTTGCACTCAAATAGACTGCATTTCTTCTGTTTAAATTACCAATATAGCACAGAATGTTTTAGGGAGAATATTGCACTGCTGTGCTAACTGACACGTACCTAAATGTACTGCTGTTCTTCTTGTTAATGTTATCAGTGGCTAAGGATATTCTTTTCTGTCTGATCAGGATAAAAATGTTTAAAAATGTTGTCATAATGTAAGACATTCTATAATGCCAAGTTCAAAACTGAGTTTATACTGTCCCAAGCGAAATTTTGCTTTGATTCTTGAAGTAAAAATGAACACGCACACATTTATTGAGGAGGGCTATTCTTAGATGCAGGTGTCCAGTGTTCCTGAAAAGTGATGTGTGGGGTTTTTTTTTTGTTTGTTTGTTTGTTTTTTTACTCATGCATGCAAGATGATGAAAGAATCTTTCAGAACACTGTATTGATTACTTTCTGCAGTGTTGACAAAAAATGACCCAGTTTTGTTTGGCTTTTAAAGGCAATACCTGCAATTTGTAGAAAACAAGGTGTGGATGTTTCAAAATTGACTGACTTTGCTGCCAGGAAATAAAGTTTATCAGTTGAATTCTCTTGCTTCTCAAACATTTCAAATCTCAAATCGTGCTACAGGTCAAACAATGCGACTTAGAATTTACTTGCCCAGGCAACTCTTGATGTTAAACCTTGGTGTAACATATAATTTGTGTAAAAATTAACCACACAAAGGGACCTTTTGTGATTTTTGTTAAACACTTCTATCTGTCTCTCTTTTGGGGGTTTTCTCTTCTCAGGGAGACTTTTGTATGCCTGATGTGCGATTGGCTGCTACAGGCATGGACTCGTGTCCTGCCAGTGATGAGGAGGACACAGAGGATGAGCTGGAAGCCTCACAGAATGGCAGCAGAGCCAAATTTCTGTTGCCCAGCACCTCTAGGCAACTGGTAAGTTGGGAACCTATAAAATAGCAGCATTATGCCTTTTTCAAAAACTGTTTTCTGTGCCTAAAATGTAATGCTCTGCAGTCAAATTCTAGGTGACCCCAATGCCTCGGTGCTTAAATAAACTTATAAGGCTTGCCCCGTCTTGCTTTGGTATGTTTGTAAAGTCTCCCAGAAGAGACATGCAAGAGAGATGAAATTCACAGGGTCAATGACAACAGAATGTTAATTTATGCAGGTTGGGGAAAGCCATCGGCCTCATTTTAGGCCAGGCCTGGAAGGTGGAAGCTCAGATGATGAGCCCCAGCCAAGTATGCAGTTTTCAAATTCCAGGACAGGCATTGAGCAACGACGTTCTGCTGAAGGACAAGTGATCGACTCTCCTGTGACAGGTGACCAAAATGTAGATAAGAGTAGTATTGTCAGTAGCCTATCACTGCATACATCTAAAGCAAATTGGGCGTTGTCTCTGTGTGCACTTTTCCTTTCAGGTGATGGTGGTGGGGGTGATGGGAGCAGTGGGAGTGAGGAGGATGGAAATGACGGTGGTGTGTCTACAATCCCCCCACCCACTGGTGTTCAGACAACTTATGATGTCCTACGGGGATTGGGCATTGTAGGAGGAAGTGGAAGGGGCGAGAATGTACATCAGCTACTGTCGCAGCTGCCTGGGTTAGGCCGACCTGGCTTCGCAAGGCATGACCAGGTAGTGTATGTTCTGAGGGACATGCCAAAATAAATATTATTGAGCCTTGAGTATAAACACATGGATATATTTAGCCAGGAAAAATGTTTTCTTTAGTGTCTACTTTTTGCTGACATATGTGGTCAGTGACATGTAAGGCATTATGTTGCAGCTGGACCACCAGTTGTCAGGTCCAGATATTCCACATTATTCAGCATTGCTGAAATGTTTGCTCTAATCTTGTACAACTTGGACTATGGTCTTCAGGAAAAATTTCTGATGTGGCAGCTACTGCTTGTCAAATGTCTGTAGTATGACCTTAAATGCTCTCTTCTCTAACTTAATAAAAGAAGCCTTTTCATTTGCTAGGTAGCAAGGTGCAGCATCAGTACACTGCTTAGATCCTTCACTGTCACACTTGTACTTTGTAGTGATTACATCTCCTTAAGTATTGCACAAGGCTTCAGAAGTGTCTCTTGACTATCCTGTTTTGTTAGTCAGTGTAAAATAAAAAGTGTAAAAGAAAGTGTAAGAATTTATAGTAACACTTCCGTTACACACCTTCCCTAGTCATCATCTTTTATTTGACATTAATGGCACAGTGCAGTTCTCCAGTTAACAGATTTTTGTTCTGTTTACAGATGGGAGACCGTGTGGGCCCAGTTGGTACAGGTGAAACTGAGCCTTCTGCTCAAAGTTCTGGACCTGCTAGCCTTTCCCCAGTTAACTGGAGCATGAATCAGGGTCGGCAAGAAGCTTTGGTGAGTTCAGAAACCATCCTTGCTTTTGCGTCCAAGTATGTTAAATTAGCCACTCAGTTGCTTTGCACTTTTTATTGTTTGTGTTGTGTTGTGAAAGAGCTAGTCTTGGTAGTGTGAATGTCTGCAAGTTCACCTTGGCAGAGTTCAATAGTTAAGTGCTACATCTGGAATTTTGATTTGCTCTGATTGCTGCTTGCCTGTTAGCCTGGGGAAAAATGTGATGCTGTTCTACAAAGGACAACAATTGCAGTTAATGTGGGCTTGTTTGTTTTTATTTTTTAAATGTTTATAATTTGTGAAGGTTTTTTCCCCAGATACAGAATGTAACACAACTGCCCTTCCTTTGACAGGATGCTATGGATAGTTCACGCTCAGATGCAGTATCTCCAGAAGAACGCTTAGATTCTCTTTACCTCAAGACTGGCGCTGGCTGCCAATACCAGGACTCTGCCTCACTTGCCTCTGCCCTTCAAGGCACTCAGAACAGTGTTCAGTTCTCCTTTCTAAAAGACTGTTGTGGAGAGAGTGGTGAGGCAGTTGAACTGGAGCATGCTGAAGGGATTCGCGGAGGCCCTTGTGGGGACTCAGCCAGCCTTGCTGAACAGCGACATACCAGCAGTGGGGAGCATCCTGGACAGTCTCTGGAGGCGAAGTACCTCTCTCAAAGCTTCCATCAGAATAATGATGAGCATAGTGATATTTGGAATCACCGCCCAGATGACATGGAGCTAGAGTTTCAAGGTGGTGTGATGTTTTTTTTAAATAAGGGTTAAATGCAGGCCTTCCAAACTGTTATTGCTTTTTTTACTAACTGGAAATTCTCAAAGGCTCTCACACATCAAGTTTCCCTTTTTTAGGTGCAAATGCTACCCATAGTGTGGTCTACCAGAATGAACAGGGCAAGTGGGTGACTGATCTTGCCTACTATTCCTCATTTGAAAAGGAAATGGAGGCAAAGGGAACTCAGGATATTGCTGTTGATATACAGTCTGAAGACTTTGTTAGTGGCAGTAAGTACAAGATCTCCCCATACCTGTACAATGTTGTACTGTTTTTAATTACAGTCTGAAACATTTTCTTATGCTTCAGATCAGGTAATGGAAAAGATTGTGGAGGATCAAAAAGAATTTGAGAAGGAGCATCAGTTCATGCAGGTGAGACTTTTCTTGTTTTTGTCTTGACATGGTTTCATCATTTCACTTGATTTTAACAAAGACCTGATAGTCACAGTTTTTTTTTTTTTTTTTTTTTTTTTTCCTGATAGGAGGAGAAGATTGAAGCAGTTAATGCCAGTATGGTGCTTGGAGATACCTCTTGGAAAGTTCCTTCTAGTAGCCACATTCTAATGAGGGCATCCCAGGTCTCAACTGAGTTTGAGAGAGGAAACCAAAGTTATTTGCGCATTTCATTGGGGGAGTTTTTTCAGCGGCGGTCTGAGGCTTTAGGCTGTTTAGGGAGTGCTGAAGAGGATCACGTTAAAAGGGTGAGGTCCACAACCAGCCAGAAGTTTCCATCAAAGTTGCACAGTTGTTTAGATTAATCATTTTTTGCCCTCTAGCGCAGGGTGATTGTCAAACTGCTCTGTGTCACATTATTCCTCAAAATCCTATGCATTTTAAGAGCAAGTTAAAAAAACATACACATATACTTTGTAAAAATTATGTGCTAGAGATCTGATCTTTTTCCTCCTTTCTTTTAGCCCTCATTTGGTTATGTTATCAACTCTCCAGAGAAAAGGGAGCCCTTTGCTCTCATCCGGCCCTCTGACTTTTCTTCCAGAGGAAGTTCTATTCATAGTGATACAGTCCAGCTCAGTGATGCAGATGACACAATGAGTCCAGGTATGGGTTTAACTTCTTTACTCGGATCCCCATTAAAGGTCTTTTTCTTAATCAGGGCTTTGTAGGAAATGCATGTTGACTTGTTTTTCTGCTTACAAACTTCAGAGGATTTGGAGAAGACCGTTCAACCTGCAACAACTGAGCTCCCATTAGAGGCTCAGGCACATCCAGAGACAAGTGTAAAAGATGTCAGAGTAATTATCTTTGGATTACTTTGTACACAGTGCATAGCTTATGCTTGTGTCTTCTAGCAAAATATTTTTGATTACCTAGATTTGGTGTGCACTTAATTTGATTGTGTTGATTCTTATTTCCCTCTTAGATTTCACCTGTATTGTTACTTGATGATAAGGAGAGTTCAAGCCACGGTTTTGAATCGTCCAACTCCAGTAGCAGCCTATCCCTGAGTATTAGCACGATTGCCTCAGCTATTGCGGATGCCTCAGTCAGCTCAGACCCAGCCCAGCTTGCAGCCATGATCATGGAGTTGTCCAAAAAGAGAAGCTCCAAAAGAAGTCTTCAGGCAGGGGGACCAGTCCCTGATTCCAAAAAAGTTCCTGGGCAGGATAGCTTTCAAGATGCCCTGCAGAAAACCTCATCTGTGGTTGACCTCAGTCTTGATATGGAGAAATACCTAAAGAAAGCTGAAGTGTCTAGCAGTGACAGTGATGCTTCCAGTTCACGGTCCTGTCTTGATGTTCTCAGCTTGGCTGACAATCTGTCAAGCTCTCAGAGGCCAACACGGTCTCCCACTTTGCAAAATGAGATCATTTTTCATACTGAAGTAAATTCTATTTCAAAACAACCTCAGGTAGTGAAGAAAGATCAAGTTCCATCAAGTGTTTTAGTCAAGCAATCTAGTAGCATTGTAAAGGAAGCAAAAAAGTCAGATGTGAAAAGGAGTGCCATTCCTCGACCAAAGAATAGCTGCATACCGACTGCCACAGCTCACTCAGCCAGGAGATCAGTCGGTGCAGGGCAATCTTTGTCATCATCATCCTTCAAACCCAAAGCAATGCACAGCAGTTCTGGTCCTGGAAGAAGCAAAAGTGATTGCCACACAGCGACCACAACAGGAAACACAAGTTGCTTGGAGTCTAAGGTCAAAATGGACACAACTCAACCACAGATACCTGCTACATGTCAGTCACTGAGAAGCAGTGATTCCACACTAGACCCTTCTGCTGCTACAAAAACCTTTCCTGGTTTTCAAAATGGTGGTCAGTCAGATTTGCATGTTCTGAGGAGCTCACCCCAAAGACCCCAAAGCAGAAGCTGTCTTGGGCAAACAGACACAGAAGAGGCACAATCTCTGAGGAGTCCACAAATGTCTCGGGCTGTTCAACAGAATTCTGTCACTTTTCAGAATACATATGGCAAGTGCCTGTGCATTCCTGTGAATGCTGCTAACCTTTTTTTTTTCTTTACTAATTTTCTGAAACACTTAATGCATCTAATAATATATTAAGTGATAACAGTAAATGAAAAATTTGAAAGTGTGTGTGTGTGTGTGTGTGTGTGTGTGTGTGTGTGTGTGTGTGTGTGTGTGTGTGTATATAAATAAAAATATAACATTTTTTGTTTGGTTTTTTCCTTCAATTAAAGCCTCACCTGAGCGCACTGGCTCTCATGTTGTGGAGGCGAGCCATTACTCCTTCAGACCCTCCACCTCTCCACTCACTCATTCAAGCCCAAGCCAGACTTCACTGCCTAGTCTACATGGGTAAACTACTTTGCTCAGTTACTCTTACAGGCTTCAGTTTACTTAAGTAGCTGTCAAAGGATATTTTGACTTCTGTGTATATTTCTATCGTAGGGAAATGTCCCCTCCTTCCAGTAGTGGTGGCGTGGGTGAGAGGAGTCCTGGGGCTGATCCCCTTTCACCTCAGTCCCATTGTTCCAGTCCATCCCTCAGCAGACTCACCTACCTCTCTATTAATGAGAACACTGCCTTTCCCACACCTGATCAGGTGGGTGTAAAATCAGTGAGTTCAGCACAATTTAAAATGTTGTTGAGGGGGGGGGAAAAAAGTAACAGATTTATTGAAGTACTATAAAGATCTCGCTTTGAAGTGCATGTGGAACACAGTTTCTTTAAAGGGATTGGAATTATTTCGTATCAGCGGTAAACTACAAATTACTGTAGCATGTTGCAGTGTCTTATTTTCCTACGGAAGATCATACATTTTGCACATTTTTAAATAAGAGAACCCCCTCCACCAAGCTCTTTTAAGAATGTGCAGCAGTATCAGTACAGTCAATACTGTAATTAGGTAGCATTAATTCGTGTTCATGTACACTTCACCATTAATTGGAAGTATGACTAATTAATGACTAATTCCAGCAGTTATGACTCTTACATGTAGATGATGGTGTCTGCGTATCTCCTACTGCTCAAATATAATCTACTCAAAACACTGTCTTGTTTTGTTAATGTAAAAATCAAAAACAGAATGTAAAGAGTTGAGTTCGAATGTGTGTGTATTTTATGGTTAATCTGAATCTTATTCTGCTTTCTCAGAAACATATGTCTATGGCCCTGAGCACCACCATCATCAGAGCAAGTCCCACTCCGCCAGTGGAACCTGCTGATGCAAATGAATCTGTCCAGCCAAACCATAATGGTGATATGGATGGTTCCTCAAATAATCCACAACCTTCTCGTCATGCTGTATCTCCTGACCTGATTCAAAGCCAGTCTGAGTCTGAGAAAAGCCAGCCTAAGCCTGGGCCAAGACTGTACACGCAGGTTTGCTCTGGCTTTTCTAGCAACCTCAAGGTCCAGCATCAGCCTGGAGGAGGAATACAACAGAGTACACAGCAGGTGTCTAGCCTTTCAGGAACAGGGAGTGAAGCTTTATGTGGGACACACTATGGTGTCCCCATTTCCTCCCTTTACAAATCTGATGACTTGAGATATGGCTTGGCCCCTAACAACAACTCCCAGGGTACTTTGTCAGACCTAACCACTGGTGTGCCAACTCTTTTAACTGGCCAATCTCTTTTCAATACCCAACTATCACAACAGTATCTGAACTCAGAAAGGCCCTTACAGGCCTCCTCATGCCATTTAGGAACTATAGCCGGACCGTATGGTGTGTCAGCCATGCTTACAGGTGCTAATCCACAAATTGGACCTGCATATGTACCTGGGCCAACAAGTATGTCATCTGGCTATATAAATGGTGGCCAACGTCATCAGTACTCTCTCCCCAAAACTTATGGTCAGCCCAGCTTAGGAATGTGGTCTGCAAGTGACCTAACTGATCTCAGAAGTAAGTCCTCTTTTATTGTTTGATTCATTACGTGATCTACCTGTAGTTAATTTAATTTGGATTAGTTTTGTCTAGTGTGTATTGGGGGGAAAATAGAATAGCTGTTTCTGCCTTTTCTGTTCATTATTTTATTAAATAATAAAAGACCAAAATTTATAAAAATGTAAGCTTCATAATTTCCTTTTTTCAGCCCAAGTTGTTGTCCCAGATGAGCTGAAGTTTCCCAGTTCCTGCTGTGTTGGCATTGCCTGTCAAACATCCCTCAGCATCTTTAACCCTTCAGAGCGCTGGCAGCAAGTGGCCATATCCATAGTAAACCTGTCTATTGATGGACAGAAGGTTAGAACTAATCTGTTCACTAAATTGGAAATTCATGTTTGAGTTAATCCCTTTTAATTAGCTGAGTTTAAAATTGTACTAACTATCCAAAAATGTATTGACCACTATTGTCTAGAAGCAACTTTCAATGAAGTGTTTTAATTTATTTCAATCCTTTGCATGAAGTTGTGCCGTTACGTTTGGCTTAAAGCCTTGTTTTGTTCAGCACTCATTTTCTAAAATGAAAAATGGTTATTCAGCAAACTGTGTCCAACTTTACATTAACTGAATATGTTTAAGACTTAACATTTCTAGAAGTCTTTAAAATATCTTAACATGTCTGCTTTGCAAAACTATCAGGCTTTGACACATGTATCATACAGTTCATATGAGCAGTTTCTGGTACAGATACAAATTAAGGAATTTGAACAGCAGTTGCTGATACTGTAACCACTAAGATGTTTGTAGATTCGTGTTTTTCTTCAGTTATTTCACCAGTTGAATGACCAGTGTTGTCTTCATCACTTGTCTACAGGTTGCAAGTGTGTGTGTAAGAGTCCTAATGTGTGTCTCAAAAATTCTAATTGTGTTAGGTGGATTCCCTCCCATACCAGTGGCTGATTCTGAAGAATAAGACTATTATTGGACCTAAGAGCACAGAGGAGCAGAAGGTGTTACTGATTGCTCCTAGAGCTGGCCTGTACCAGTGCACTCTGAGTGTGTCATCCTGGCCTGCCTCTGCCGAGAGTGATACTGTGGCACAGGCTGAAGTGTTTGCCAAGAAGGTGGTGCTCATTGCGGTGGCTGAGAACCCTACAATAGAAGTAAGAGTGCTTTTTAAAGTTTGTAGACTGAGAGGCTGAGTAGTGAGGCACAAGAACTATATGTGGCAAAAAATTAAATGTTTTCTATTGCTCTTTTAAGGAAACATCCCACAACGTTCATAAAACCATGAAAATAAAAGTAAACCCATCAGTATGATGTGCCCTAAATCATTTACATTTTGGCCCAATCCCATTGCTTCTTTTTACCACCCTACCCCATGTTTTTGAGTTTTTGAGTCACCCTAGCCACTTGGAATGGAGTTACAAAAGATAGTGGTTGAAATCTATCCCTATGAAATGGGACGACCCTCAAAAAAAATTGCTTCATTAATAGGCTACAAGCCGTGCTCGGCAGGCGACATGGCCTGTCTTCACTGATTGCAGAGGAGGGTGACGTTTACCTTTTAGGATATTATATGCCTTCAAAGAGGGGTTATAAGACAGTTATTTATTATCGTCCACACGTGATTCTTTGGTGATACAAAGCTGAAGTCAGCTATTCGCCAGCTTCTTGTTCACATTTTCCTGTTCCACCTTAAATACAATGAAACGACATTTAAAGTAAGATGATACAAAGGTTATCAGAACTTTTGTCTGAGAAATGTTTACAATTGGTTGCTTGTGCAGCCATCTTGTCAGTTTTTCTTCCCCCCCCCACTTTTCTCTTAGCACTCTGTTTGGGTTGTGTCTCTGTAAAACCTCAGTTTGGAGGGCCATGTAGCCCTAACGCTTTGCCCTGCCCCTCTATCTCAACAAAAATTGGCACACACTACCCCTAGACGTGAACACACAAAACAGGGCTATGGGGTGAAATGTAATTGGGCCTTTGTGTGTTTTTTGTCCAAGAAAATTTCTTGTTTGTGTTTATTGCACTTTCACTAGAGTCTGCAGTGTTTGCAAATTGAATGTTGGTGTATGTACTCCCCACCTCTTTTGTTGAAAATGTATTATATTGTGATACAAAAACCACAATGCGTTTTGCATCTGACAGTCGTTCATAGGATTATGATTTAAATTTAAATCTGGGAGAAGAGGGCAGCTACAAACTGAATAAGATAAATCTGTGATGTTTTATTAACAGGTGGATGTGGGAAAGACAGGCTGTCTGGATTTTGGAGACCTGGCTGGAGGCAGTGTTAAGGCCCTGCCACTTAAACTGGTGAACAAGACTCGTGCCACTGTGCCTGTTCGGCTAGTTATCAGTGCGGTTAGTGAGGTTTTCTGTTTGCCTGTTACAAGTTATTAGTATCTGTTACTATGATCTGAAGTGTTCAGTATTATTCTACTTGTTTTGGTCCCATCATAGTTTGATATTTAAACACATTGTGACATTTTCTTTTTCAGAATGCCTCTGCCTGGCATTGCTTCAGCTTCTCCAAGAGTCCTGTGGCTATGACTTCAGATAACTCTCTCCATTCTGGGAGTTTAACGCCTGTTTCTGCTCCATCAGTTATAAGCCATGTGTTGCATTCTAGCTATGGAGATGTAAGTGTGTCTGAATCTACCACTCAGCCTAAAATAGTTCACATTGATTTTGGAGTTTCTTTTTTTTGCTTTCTTGGCTGGTTTATCCTGTTTACAAAATATTTTTGTGTAAGGGCATGTCATAAACTTGGAACTTGGATAGTGCTACGGTCCTTACTAAGTCCTTTTTTTTTCCTGTTGCTAGAATCCTGACAGCTTTATGGTGTGGGTAAATTTTAGTGCACCTCAGAGGTTCAGCACCAGCTCAGGTACTGCTATGATGTCGTTTTAGATAAAACAGTGTAAATCCCTTAGCTTACACAAATTGATTTAAATTACAACTATGTTGTTTGTGTTTGTATGCTTGAAACAGCTGTATCCTGTGATGCAGGCGAATTAGGTCCACCAGATGACTACAGTGCTCGTGTGGATCTTGAGGTGGACAGCCCTGGCCCTAGTCATGTAATCCAAACTATTGCCCTCAAGGCAAGGTCTGGCATAGCCAGAGTATATGCCCCCAAGGACATGCAGGTGAGAAAGCTTAAATGGTATGTGCCAAACTGTGACATCTCTTGATTTTACAGGAAAAATCACTGTAATTATCTGAAGTGCCAATTTCAGGTACCTTGTCAACATTTGGATGCAGTATATTGTGTAGTAGATCTGTTAGCTGATTTTCCTCATATTGTCACTTGCTCTCCATTGCTAATGGTACATTTGGTAGAAGAATGAATTGCAGTGTTCCTGTCTCAATACTCATGTCTCTCAAATCCATCCCAACCCAATATGTAATCCAGTTAATTCTAGCGCTGGGTGGTGTGTCATCTGCACTGGTATACTGTGATGTTGACATACAGTGATAATCATTTTCAGTTTTAGTGATATTTCTAGTGATGTACTTATTGGATCATGGACATTATTTTCATGATAAATGCCTATAGTGTCATCCCTATTGCTAAGTGGTTTATTTGAGCGTTTTAAATTGTGTTCTGTATGTTTTACTCATGATGTCCAGGAACTGACAGTTAATTGCAGTGTTTGTTAATTACTGTGAGCTACAGGTTGTTTTGAAAGAGCAGTTTAAAAATCCACTAAATGTGTAAGTTTTTTTTTTTTTGGAAATGTATTTTCTATCTAGTTAATGTTTATAGTGTGTAAGGTCCCCCTACACATATTTAAAAAAAAAAAAAAAAAAAACAACAAAAAAAAACAGTCCAGTCAAAATGAGCTGTCAGGTTAGTAAAACATTTTTTTTATCATGCCAAGTCTTTAACAATTTTTTTTTTTTTTTTTTTTTTTTAAACAGACAGTTTGGCTTAAGACTCCGTTAGGTGAAACGGCTAAGCAGACTTTGCCCCTGAAGAATGCAGGCAACATTGATGTCCAGCTCAGGCTGAAGGTACGGTTTCGTTTGAACACACATCTGTTAATTTAGCTAAAGCTCAGTTTTAAAAGACTTGGGCAATAGGTGGCAGTACAGATGTTAATTTAGATCGACACTGTGCTGGATAAAATGCTGGGTTTAGTGTGTTGTTCACATTGATGGGAGTCATGTGGATTTACTTTGTTTTAAAGAGTAATGACGGGGATGACTGCTTTACGGTGAAACCAGACGAGCTGCTGTTACGAACTGGAGAGGAGAAGGGCATTGTTGTAACTTTCACTGCCCAGGGCAGCCAGAAGTATAGAGAGAGGTACGTCTGTATTCAGTTTTATTACTTTAATGCTGTTGGCACAACATAGACTGCATGTAGACAGTGGTCTTCGGTGTCCTAATAGAATATGCGTTTTTGTTGTCTCAGTGTGCTGACGATACTTGTGCTGCCCAGTGGGCCACAGTTCGAGGTTGTCCTGAAGGGAGAGGTGGTCCAGGGGAAATCTGAGAATGTCACGTCTGCAATGGGCTCAGTGCCCTATGGCGACGTACCACCCATCCTTTCCAACAAGCAGTTCATGGCTTGGGGAGGAGTCACTTTGGGCAGGGCTGTGTAAGTATACCTAGATTTTCACAAAGCTGTATGCACACCAGCAAAGATTTCTGCTTATCTGTAAACAGATGAGAATTCGCACAGAAAACCCAAAATATGGAAATGTTGAAACATTTCTTTTATGGTGCAGGCAGCAAAAGTTGGTCTTGAAGAACAATTCTGCTACAACATCACAGCAGCTACGTCTTCACATCAGAGGTCAGGATCAGGACTGCTTTCAGGTTAGTTGCATTTTAAAGCTTACACTGAAGTGTAATTAGCTCAGGTGTGTGTGTGTGTGTATGTGTGTGTTAGCTCAGTGATGTGTGGTGTTGTGGCATTGCTAGGCATGTCTGTTTTCAATCACCTCCTCTCTCAGCTGCAGAGCTCTTTTGGCCCTGATGAGCGGTTGACTCGGAACAGAGAGCTATTAATCAAACCCAAAGAGAATGTGACTGTTCACCTTCTCTTTGCACCCACTCGTGTTGCTTCCATGCTGGCCAAGCTTGAGATCAAACAGTCTGCTATGCGACCGTCTCAGCCTGGAGTCAAATTCACTGTAGGTACTCCTTGTAGAAAAAAAATAACATTTTTATGTCAATATTAGATAGTTTACTCCTATTTGCTTTAAACCTTAGATTACTAATGTTCATAGAACATATTTTAAATGTCGAGCTGTGGACAATTATTTAATACATTTAGGGCCAGTTTTGAAGACTAAGGCAGTGTGTACAATTTAAACCAGTCACACTAGCATTTTCCAGCAAATTAGTTTCAGTGGAATTTGCTTTGAGCTATATTGCCTGTAAAACTTTCAGCTCAAATAAATTTTACATTGCATTTGATAACCGCCCCACTGCTGCTTACCACATCAGTTATGTACCCTTTTTCTATCTTCATTATGTTGCACTCTCTTGTTGTGAATATGTAGTTATCTAATATAAATATGTTCATATTTGTTTTTGTGCTGTTTTATGGTAGTTGAGTTAGCCAGCTTGTTAACTGCTTATGTTAGCTCCCTGGCTAACTGTAGCTGCACCCAAGTCACCCCACTATTTCCAGTTATCTACATATTTTATTTTATTTGATACAGATCAGTGTGCTGTATTATTTTATTTATTTGTTCCCATTTGTTTATGGTTAGTGAGTTAGCTATAATATTTATTTTTGTCTGCAACTTTTCAGTCCAGCTTTGTTCACATTGATCACATCAATGCAAACTGCAGAAATCTAGCATGAATGCAGCTTTAAGCATTCCACCATCGTCTTCATCATTGACACAATGATAACATGTCTGAATCATCCAATGCACATTCTTACATGATATCACCATCACCTTTTAAGATCCCTCTGTCTGGCTATGGTGGCACGAGTAATGTCATTCTGGAGGATTTGAGGAAACGCTCTGATGGCTATGTGGCCACACTGAGTGGTATTCAGGCAGGTCATGTCAGCAAGCTGTGTGTGTGCGTGCGGAACACGGGCTCTCGAGCAGCGTTTGTAAGAGCAGTGGCTTACAGTGACCTGGAGAAGCGTGCAGTCATGGAGTCAACAGTTATCAGCCTGTCCCCATCACAGTTTATACTTAAGGAAAGGACTCAAGAGGTGAGTTGAAAAGGAATGTTCCTCACTGTGTGTTTTGAAGGTATAAAAGGAATGCCTGACTTGTATTTGAAACATTTAACTTTTTTTTGTGGAAAGAATTGATTTCAGCATAGTGGTCTAAAGAATATTATGTACTACTGTGTGTTTCTTAGGCCTCTGATAACCCAGTAGCCTGTGTCTGTTGACTTTACTATTTTTCCAAGGACTTTTTCTGAGCACTCTAAACCCAGTTTTGTGTTGGATTTATTATTTGCAAGGAGCGTGTACTGTTTTGATATGACCAGCATTTAGGACTAAAATGTCCGCTTTCTAACTCTTAAAGGGGTGTGTGTGTGTGTGTGTGTGTGTGTGTGTGTGTGTGTGTGTGTGTGTTATGCTTGCAGGTTATTACAGTGGTGATGAAGGCCTCATGTAGGGAGCAGGCTCTCTGCCAGACACACACTGCACTCCTTGCCACTGTCTGCCTTTTCTGCGGAGATGAGGTCTCTCGCCAACAGTTCAGGAAGTCAGTTAATTTTGTTGTTTACTTTCTTTAGAGATAGGACAAATGGTCTCCCGGGGGAGCTTTTTAGAATGAATATCCCAGATGTTACTTTAAGTTTGACATTTGAGGTGTTTAAGGATGTTCAGTCAGAGCTCCTAATGAGCCCCTCCCTTCTTTACAATATTTTCTTGAACACCGTTAAAACATTTATTTCCATGATGTTGATAAGACTGTGTATTAATCATTGACTGCCCCATTCAGATTATTGCGCATCAAACCTGAGGCAGGAAAAAAATTGTTGTCTGAAAACAGCTTGCTGAAGAACATCTCGTTTGATGAGCCTTTCCTTGGAGAGGAATTGGTTCAGGAATGTAAGACATGCTATGCACTGATTTTTTTAAAAAAATTTTTATTTTTTAATTGTCAACTAAATGATGGTCAAAAATGCATTGTTCACAACCTAATTCACAAAGAACACCATGTTAAATAATGACCCTGTGTTTTCAATGGTCTTTATCTAGCATATGACCTTCCCCAGAGACCAAATGAAGGTCATATTTTCTATGGCAACATGAGTAAGGTTATTCTATCACTGCTGGGCACGGTGGAAGCATCTGACTCGGGAGAGAGTGATCATGTCGAAGTTATCCGGGCCTCTCAGCGCCATGCTCCAGACTCAGACAGGTAACAGCTCAGTTTATTATTTCCAAAGAAAATGTAATTGACGGGAACAGTGAGTGCATGACACCACAAATGATACACAGTATCATTAGTGTCTGTAATTGGTTAAATGGAAAAGGTGGTTATTTGCAGCAGATCTTTGTCAGGTGAAGTGTGTTTTGTAGAGATTGCAATAGTTCTATACTAAAAGTCTATATTGCGTATGTAATAATTGCTTAACTATGTATTCATTGTGACGGGTCTGCATGCGAATATTGGAGGAAAATGCTGGATTGGATATCGGAAGGACGGAAGAATGAGTTCCATCGAATCTTGTAACAAATCAACCCTGAAATACCACATACTCGTATACAGTGGCACTCAAAATTATTCTGCCCCCACAAACACTAAGGATTTACAAAATCAAGCTTTTATGAAGACCCACACAATTTTTAAACTACCCGTCTATATCAGACGACTGACTTATTCAGATTAATAGTGGAAATGTATGATGTCTCATTTGAGTAAATGGATCATTTCTTAATACAGTCATGTCAAAATTATTCAACCCCTATTTAATATAGCTGGTTTTCAAATCACTACTAGACTACAAGGCTACAAAATTGAGCTACAACACAATTACGCCTTTTGGAGCACTATAATGACAATTCATTTGCTTCAGCTGTGATATAAATCACACCTATGCATGTGTTCAAGCTCAGCAGCAAACATGGCAAAAGAAATGAGCTCCTGCAAAAGCTAGGATAAATTTTCATTACGCCAAAATAGAACATATCCACTTAAAGTTCTTAAACGCTTAAAGTTCCAAGAGACACAGCTGGAGGTATCTGACATACATTAAAAACTCATGGTACAGCACCAAACCTACCTGGGTGTGGAAGAAAGAGCACAACGTCACCAAGAGGCCTCAGATATTTGAACAGAACATTTTGAGGAAAAACACAGCAAAAGACTTGCAGTATGACCAGATGAAGACAGGAACAAGAGTACAAAAGTGGTGAAGATGATAAGAACACTACACCTACACAAGCAAGGACTTCATGCCTGGACACTTTGCCACACAACACTCTTGACTGAAAAACAAATAAAAATTTACTTGAACATGCAAGAAAGAATTTGGACAGGCTTGTGGAGTTCTGGGACACAGTTTAATAGAGTGATAAAACCAAATTAGAACTCTATGTTCCCATGGATTAGTAGCATTTCTAGTATAAGAAAAGCAAAGCATGCGATAACGATCCCCACAGTGAAGCATTGAGGTGAGACATTCTTGTTGAGTGGGTCTATTGCACTGCAGGAACTGGCAGTCTTGCCCGTTTGACTGGTGTCATGGATTTGTTGAAATACCACTCACTCCATTTTGGAGAAGAATGTGATGTCTTCATTGCATTGCAAATTGAAGTTTGTGATCATTGGACTTTCCAGCAAGACAATGATAACAAGCATACATCCAAGTCAATCAAAGCTTGGTTCAGGGATTGGTCCTGGAATGTCCTTGACTGGCCATCTCAATCCTTTTGAATTGCATTTTTGAAAATTTTTGGTAGTGTTTAAAGAAAACCTTGATGGCATGGAAACAAAAGAATATCAAGGAGCTGGAAGGTTTTGCAAGTTAGGAATAGGGAAAAACTCTGAAAGAGAGATTTCTAAAGATTAACACCTATCAGAAGTGTTTATTGGATTTCATAAAGTGTAAAGGATGCACCACAAAATACTGACTTTACTATTTAATTTACAAATTATTCAACCTTTTAAAGTGCTTCAGTTAAATATTGCTAATTTTAAGGCTTAGTAATTTTTAAGAAGAAAATTGTTTAATATCAGTAGATACATAGTTTTAATATCTGTGTTGGAATCAGAAAAGGAAAGGTTGTGTAGTGCTATCTTGTTTTTGATTGTTTTGAAACCTCCTGCTACTGGGCAGCATTTCCCAGTGGTAGTTATAATTAAACTGTTTAACATTTATCTTTAGTGGTTTGGGGACACCAGAGCGTCACTTCAGTAATGTCTCCCTGGACGTTCTACCAGTGAAGGGGCCTCCCTTGCGTGTCTCAGAACCTGTGCTGAAACAAACTGAGCCTCCTGTGGGAAACACCTGGAGCATCCAGCCTGAGCAGCTGGTGCTCACTGCACCCACCATCAGTGAGTATTGCATGCTTTACTACACGTATCCCACTGACTGCTTTTGGAAAACCTGTTTTGTTTTTCAGGTTGTTGCAGTACGCTTGAACAAAACAAGAGAACTATGCTTTAAAATCATGTGGACGTAAAGTGGTTAAGGTGCAAGTGACGGTCATTAGAAGTGTAGTGCAGAACTGTGTGCATAATAAATCAGACAGTAAGACGTGTGTGTGTGTGTGTGTGTGTGTGTGTGTGTGTGTGTGTGTGCTGTAGTGTAATTTTCTAAAGCTTCCAGTTTTGTAGTTTACGCGGTCTTGTATTTGTTCATACCTATAGATGGTGTAGCTGATACCAGGCATGTGAAGATTGTGAATCGTTCAAATCGTGACCTGAGCTTTGAGCTGTCCTGGCCTGCCCACTGTCTGACCATTACGCCTCAACATGGAGTCATAGAGCCCCAGTATGCTCTCTCATAGTATCGAAATGTTTATTTTGATAAGTTGCTTTACAGCGTCATAGCATGGTTTCTGAGCATATTCTGGATATCCATTAGCAAGTGTATGAAACACCGAATAAAAATAATTTGTTTGCTTAGCTTTAATGGTGTGTAGTGTTGTGTGTGTTTTTTTTTTGTTTTTTTTTTAAATCTGACAGCAGATTTTGTGTTTTTCAGATCTCAGAAAATGTATATATTGTGTTATGCAATTTTTGTATATATATTTTTTTGTATGTTTCTTTTCTGGGGGGCATATCGCCCACCACTACTCTTTTACTTGTAGCTACACCCATAAATATACACCGAATCGATTCCTAATAGAAATGCTTGACTGACATACTTTTTTCCCTTTCTTACCCTTTTCCAGGAGTCACTTGCAAATTCTCATCAGCCCTAATCCCTCATTGGCTACCAAAACCTCCATGCTTCCTTGGACGGGCCAGATCTATGTCCAGTGTGACAGTCAGCAGAAGGTATCCATACCCTCTCAAATTGGGCTTTGAAAAAAAAGTTTTCTTTATCTTTTCTCTGATTTTAATATAGTGACTATACATAGACCGCATCTTTAAATGGTGACTTGTGGATACTGATGGCAACCTGATACTCCAGTATAATGATTATCGAAAGGATAGCCATGAATTGAGGAGGAGGAGGGGGGGGGGGGTAAAATTGGACTATAATGTTATCTACTGTTGCCTTTACTGGTGCTTTGCAGTTCATTAGAGTGCAGATACGTCAGGATCTGGCTATGGATGTCTCTACTGCTAGCCCATCTGCAGACAAGTCGCTGTGCCCCCTGCTCCCCCAGGCTGAGACCCCTATAGGCCCAGGGGTCAGAGCCCAAAATAGCAGCCCTCAGCACCAGGTGGCAGTAAAGAACCGCACTCTCATCTTTCCCTTAACCCTTTCTGGAGAATCTTCAGGTAACACCATCATCAGGACCTGCTTTAACAGTATATGTAATATTTAAATACTTTAAAATTACCTAAATTCATGTAAATTTCAGGGAATGTTGGGTAATTATGTTCAGTGAGATGCAGTCAAGGTCTGCATAATTCAGCTGTTGTTACACTTTAGTTTCGGTTTATTTTATCTTTCATATGCTTCATAAAAAAGGCACCACAGTCAAGTGATAACATTTAAAGTGACTGTTTTAATTAACACTGCCAACATCAAGTTTTCTGATATCATTAGTGCTAAAGTGGATTATAAAGAGAATTAAGTCTGCTTTAAAATCTGGTTCCATTGTAAAAACAAGCACTGAGACCATTTGCAGCTAGGTTAGTTTTTAGTTTGGAAAAGATTTTGGTGTTGCAGATGTCTGCCACAGAAATTAATCATCTTTTGAACTTCTGACTGCATTCTTTATGCCATACATCTTAACAAGGAAATCTGGTATTTTATTGCTTTCTTATTCATGGCGGTCTGAAAGTGGATATTGCCTTAGTATAAAACCATTAAAAGACACTCATAATTTGAACAGCCCTTAGCAAGAGGAAAACATATCTTTTTGTTTTTTAATCCCATCTCCAGAATGTTCTCTAGAGGTAGAGAACAGTGGGGAAGAAGTGAGGTGGTACCTTTCTTCTTTCGCACCTCCGTATGTAAAGGTATGTATGTGTGGCTTCCACCCTCCCCCTCTTGACTTCATTGTGTGTGAAAATTCTTCTGTTAATTTTCATTTTGGACTGGTCACTTTTGTGTTGCATTAGGGTGTAAATGGTAGTGGGGACGTCTTTCGTGCAACGTATTCGGCATTCAGATTTGAGAGAGTGTCTGGCACACTGGGGGTCAAAGAAAAAATGCAGGTGAGGTTATAAAAATAAGAAAATCATTGTGATTCGAATACATGCAGCACTGTACCCCTTTCTGTGTGTGTGTGTGTTGCAAATGTCGATGGTGCCCAGGAGTCAGGTGCCTGGCCACATATGTAAAATAATAATTTCAGCTACTGTTTCTTTACGTTTTGATCCTTTTTTTTTTGCTCTTATATTTGCTTTCCAGGTACCAGTAACGTTCCTTCCGCGGGATGGGGGAGAGTACGCTCAGTTTTGGGATCTGGAGTGTCACCCAGTGTCCAGACCGCAGTGCAAGAGTTGCATCCGGTTTCAGCTCTGTGGCACGGTGAGATTTTATTTGTGTTGGATAAGATGCGTTTATCGTGATTTCACAGTGTACAACGAAGTTGAGCAGCAATCCAACGGCACTTCCTACATACAAAACAATTTAAACATAAGGCTAAAATATATAAAGTGCAGTATTTAAGGAAAAAAGTATCATCTTAAATATAAAGAAAAAGGACTATAAAACAATATTCTAAAACAGCCAATAGACAGGTGAGGTAGCAGTTGTTGTTGCACCATCCTTGGACAGCTTATAGCATATAATATTGCACATCTAAGAATTATTGCACAGAGAGAATACAGATTATAGATTGCACTCTCAAAAACAAATGAATAATAAATAGAACCGAGGTGGAGTGGAACACTGGAACAGTGTAAAGTGTCCTATGAAATCAGTGCCAGTAAAGAGCAGTAGTGGTATTCAGTCGGTTCTACTGAGCACAGTGTTCTATAGAAAGTCCTCATCAGTGTGTAGGTCTGGAATTGTTCAGTTCCTGAACGGCTCTGGGGTAAAAACTTTTAAGTCTGTGTGTCCGGGATGGGATGGACCTAAAATGTTTACCAGAGGGTAGCAGGTCGAACAGATGATGTCCCGGGTGAAATGTGTCCTTCAGGATGTTGGCTGCCCTGCTAAGGCAGCAGGGGCTGAACAGGTCCTCCATGCAGGGCAGTGGGCAGCCGATGATCTTCTGGGCTGTGTTTATGACTCCCTGCAGTGCTCTCCTCTCTGCCACTAAGCAGCTGTTGTACCACGTTGAGATGCAGCATGTCTCAAATCATATCGCTATACTTGGATTTAAGTTTCTCCAGCTTTGGTTTTCTGCAGCTGTGTAACATGGACATGAAACCTAATGTATCATTTAAAATAAACACACAACAAGTAAATATAGTTCAATTGATGTTGCAGTGTTTCTTTTATACTCAATGGAATTGTGTTTTGTTTTTTGCAGGGCAAAAAAGCAGGTACAGGGCTCAACCATAAAGAAGACTGTACATTGGTGCGAACAGAAACTAATGTGAAGAGCAAGAAGAAAGTGGAGTCTGTGGGCTCTAAGACTGGGTAATGGTGCTACTGATGAAGTAGTTTAAACTAAGCTAGCAAGCTAAAGCGAGTTTTGAAGCCCCAGTTTTTTGTCAGTATTGCCTTCAAATGTTTACTCCTATCTGCATGCTGTCTTGTCAAAAGCTAATGTGTGAAGCATTTAAATACACCCACTCCTCCATATACACATTCTTCTTAATTTCCCCATCCAAGTGCGGAGCCCTCCAGGAGAGGAGTTTATGCCCCTCAGAGCCTCTACACATTTCCTGCCACACGTGTGGGCGAGGTCAGCACCTTGAAGGTTAACTTCCGCAACAACTCTTCCAATGCGCATGAGGTAAGTGGATAACAGGCTTCAAGCTTTTTTACCCAGTGATGATGCATGAAAAAATCTAGCAGATGATGTTTTTGAACCGCGTAATCTTGCATCTTGAGTTTTTCTAAGATTGGATGTGCATATCACTTATTGGTTAGCTGATCGCCACTGCATGGTAATTTATTGATCTACATTGTAGCGTGAGTGAATATCACACCTGCTACTGAATGTCATTGATACAGAGCTTCTCTAATTGACTTGCAGCTGAGATTCTTAAGTCCTACAGAGCCTTTCTACATCAAGCATTCCAAATATTCCCTAAGGTGAGTTAGTTAGTCTGTCTTGTTCTTCACTCTATATTTGTGCTTATTGTTTTGTTATTATTGTCGTAAACTGTTATCTCAACCCTTTTACTTTCTGAAGGTAGTTTAGTTGCACAATGTATAGTGGTTTTGCAGTTGTGATTCAGTGTGTCATGTCATTTCCTGCTGCCAAATGCGTGGTGTGAGGGCTCGTAACACTTAAAGTGGACCATCAGGTCAGCTGCAGGTATATAAATGCAGGCTGTGTGTGTGTGTATCTGTGCTTTGGAGTGCATGGAACTTTTCATGCATGCATTGGAATTTTGATTTTCTTGCAGTGATCTCATAACATCATAGTGTAGTTTTGTGCTGTAAGATGTGAGGTATTAGGGCCCAGCCGATATATCCGATCACTAGCGCTCAAATTTTCCAGCCCAATTTGAATTATGTCTCCTACTGAGAATGGAACAGAAACCAAAAGCACAAAGCATTTGGGGATGTGGCACCACCAGGGTTTTTTATATATATATATATATATATATATATATTTGTTTTTCTTTAAGACTGAGTTGTTGAATTGAGTTTAAGATGTTTGATAATTGAGAGCTGTTGTAGCATACCATTAAAATATAAATGTAAAATTAAATTGGCTTATTATCAGTTATGATTTATTTGTTTGTTTATTTATTTATTTTATCCCTCTAAAACCTGTCTGCCCCAAAATTTTTATTTTCAATTTTCGGTTAGGCCCTGGTCGGTATATGGTCTAAAATACGTTTTTATTTGAAATTCCATACTTTTTCATTTGATCATTACTTTTATTGTTATCTTTCTAGATATTATCACCCACATTAATAAGTCCTTTTATTGTATGTTTGACAAGACAATGACCCTGAATCTGTCTGTTTATCAGGTCACAACATTACATCAACCTGCCTGTGCAGTTCGAGCCACCTGCAGTAGGCCAGTTCTCCGGTTTGCTGCTCGTTCAGACAGACACGGATGTTAAACTGGCCATAGAGCTCGCAGGAGAAGGCTTACCTTGAGCCAGCCTTCTTTGAGGCTGACTCTTTCGGGACTCTGTCCAGGCTCACTTCTAGTGGAGGTTAGTGTCAGGCATAGTGTGTTATGAAGGAAATTTTATAAATGAATGTAAAGTAATGGTTTACCATTACTACCATTTAAGCAAAAACACTTTGTCTCTTTAAATAAAAGATTTTGAGTTCAGCATAGACAGAGTAGATTATAAACGTTCATATTCCCCAGACTCTTATCAACCAGTGTGCCTGAGGGAAAAGCACCTCTTCTAACATTAGCATTAATTAGGCTACAGGATTTATCCAGGCTCTGTGATGCCCCCAAGTGGCCTTGACAACCTATACAGTTATTTTATATTCATGACTGGCACAGATTTTGCATAACACTCATCACTGAAATGAAGCAGTTCGTCTTAAATTTGAGACTCAAAACTTCACCTGTTGAAGTGTGTATTTTGTACAACACTGTGGATGTATTTTTGTGTTATTTATTTTAAAATCACTGTTCTTAATGTAATAAAGATTCATTCATACTGTTGTTAAGGTTTTTATTTTCACTGCTCTAAAAGGAATTTGTATCTATCCAACTGAACTTTTTGCTAACTGAACAACCATCCTGTTCTAAGGATTTTAGTGGAATGATTCTTTAGAAGAATTCAAATGAGAGATGGATATTTCCCAGGAAAGCAAACATGAATACAGTACATATTTACTTTTTAATTTAGAAATACATTTTTATTTTACAGTTAATAGAAATGTTCACATGGGAAAAGAAAAAGCTTAGAGAAACTAGCTGATTTATGACACATGAGACCCCAATTTAATTTCTTCGGGGTTGGTAATATACAGTATTTAATTTACTAGTTGTGATATATGGCACCATATTAGTTTAATATTATCATTATTCAGGCTGTAAGACAACGCTCATCAACAGAAAAATAACATCTTCAGAATGTTAACTTAAAATGTCTCAACAGTGCAAGTATGCCATACAACCATCTGTACATGTATTAAGAAAAAAAAATGATACTGATCATATTATTGTCTAGACTAGAGTGCAAAGCACCTATTTACTGAAAGCTACAAGAGGGCATGCTAATGTTTATGCTATGCTCTCCAAACCTTTTATTGCAGGGTTCTTGAACTCCAGTTTCCTGTCAATTAATTAGTTTATTTTAAAGTTCACAAATGTGTTGAACAAAGAAAACACTAAATCATGAACTACTGCCCCATCCTTGGATTTGCAGATGAATTATTAATGAATTATATTTTAGTGCAGAATTCAAATCCAGACCTTAAATTCATTAAATCTGGTCCTGGATTGTGTAGTCACTGATGGTTAACTGGACTGTTGATGTAATTGGCCGCCTACTGTCATTACTAATCAGTGATCCAGGATGGGAAACTAGTCAGGGCCCAGATTTGAGGACCTCACAGTGTGTACAGTATGTCCAGAAAAACAATTAACTGGAGTTTAAACATCGCCAACCCAGTTCATCCTTTGGCCCATAACAGCAGTATAATTGTGCCTTCCAACTTCTAATCAGCTTGTTTAATGAGGATAGTGAGCAGACACATGGGTAAAGTCAGTAGCCACGTACACAGTTGAATGGTAGGCGCAGCGCTGTAGTTGCAGAGGCGACTGCTACAGCATGTGACCACAGTACCGTCTCCATTATCATCCAGTGAGACGCTACTTGCAGCTCCAGTGCACAGTTGAGAATCGGAGCACTGCTTCACAATGGCTTTCATATCTCCTGGAGAGAGCAAGAAGCCACATTTTGTTTTCTTTTATTCAGTCTCTTATATAATACAGAAGCTTTATCACAAGCATCTTCCTGTCCTGAGCTCCCACCACCAGACCTACAGCTATTTTTCCAGTTGTTTGTTTATCTGTACAAAGCAGCACATACACAAAAAAGATTGATTCTGTTTAGAACCGCAAGTTCTTAATGTGTTTATTTATTTATTTTATTTGTAAGGTGAAATGATTCTTCCTATTATTAATGGAGAATGTGTTGGATATGATTCTATATAGAACATTTTTGAAAGTGGCATAGCACCAAAAAAGTTTCTTCTGTTGTCATAATGTCAAACTTGTAATAATAGAATTTGTGGTGCTATATAGAGCCAGTCTGAAGAACCATTTCACCATGCAAAGAACCATTAAAACATAAAGCAGAGCCATTCCCTTTCTACTAAAGAACAAAAACCATGTCTTTTAAAAGAGAGAAGATATTTATAAAAACTAAAATACCTTTATAAAAAGTAGTGTTCTGATCCACAACTTGATCTACAATACATGATTGTATAATTAAAGATTTGTGGATGGGGAAACGATGGAGATGACATCTTGATAGTTTTTCATTGGTAAACTGCAATAGGAGCCTGTACTTCAGAGTTTTTTAGTTCTAACCATTTGTCCTTTTGCATAGTCGTACTTCTGGAAAAGTCACCATTCTTACCTGATATGCTCACAGTGGTCATGCAGGTGTCCAGAGGAGCCTGGCAGTCATCAGAGTTGCTGTTGCAGTACTCATTAGAGACAGTGGAACTGCATATGTAACACTTAAGAGTGTTTACTGAAATGTACAGAGATCATTTGGATATCAGTGAACCATACACTGTAAAAGTGGAACAGGGCAGAAGTTTGTTTGAGGACTTTTTCAGGTTTAAATTTATGCAAAATATTGCTTTCTATTTATTTTGCTTTGCATTGTTTCATTCAAAGTATTTATTTGAGTTTTAAAAAACACGTTACATTGCTTATCAGGTGAAGTAATTTTTTTAAGTTGACCTGACAGTGTTTTGTATCATCCAATCACTTATTTTTAGTAACTTAACTTTTGGGCGTGTAAATACAAAAATACGTATCAATACATGCAGTAATAACTACTGAAAGATCATAAATTATAGGTAAATTGTGTTCTATAATGCCTACTACAGTAAAGCTATTAGTCGTCTAGTTTAGTCTAAATCTATTGCTGGCTCTAGATACACTTTTTGGAGGGGACTCACAAAAGGAGCTTTTGCTGACAATAGGTAAAACAACTATCCAAATAGTTTTCTTCTGTTTACTTGTCAGAGATAAAAAAAAAAAACCTAAAATGATCTGAAGAATTAGTCTTAGGGAGTAGAAAGCCAATACCTGAGTGCACAGATAAGAGGAAAAACAGCAGTCCAGGAAGGATCCCCATGCTTCTCTAGCAATGTGTATGTCGGTATCAGACAGAAACGGACTATCTCTCTTTGGTCAACCACCCAGTACACGCAGACGTTCCTTCACGTTTCCTGAATGGCATAAACCATCCCAGCTGCCATTCCCTCATGCTTTTGGCCTGTTATCACAACAAGACAATCACATTCTCACAGGACAACTGTCACTGGCTGTTGTGGAACACACGCAGTTCATTGTATGTACAGACATCAGTGCAGACTTCTGGGTTCCCTGCTCTATGAATAAGCTATTCAGTTAGAAAAGCACCAAGCCTGTTTTATCATATGTATTTACTCACAGGCAGTCGTTTTAATTGATAATCAAACATAAACTGAAGTGACTGGAGGATAAAAGACTAATTAGTATTATGTCACTATTATATAAGTGAGTCAGAAGTCATTACTTTGTGAAGTATTCTGTTTCTTCATCAAACTGCAGTCTGAATTAAGATGGGATTAAAACTTGAAATGATCAGCTGCACTCCACCATGTGCTTTTTATTTTAATAATTTAATAATTTATTATTATTATTATTACCTGACAACAAAAACTGACATTTCTTTCTTCTCTATGAAGTCAATTGCTCAGTTTCAGTTGAAATTCAAGAAGATAAAGATGCTTTGTCAGACATAATGATTAAAGGAATAGTTACATAAAAAAAAAAATCAAATTCCCATGATTTCCCAATCACTGTAGATGCAGCCAAGACATGTTTGGGACATATCCAAGTTTTGTTGCTTCCTTAATTTAGAGCTGGAACTGCAAATCTAAGATTGATAACAAACTTAAGAAAACAATAGTCACCCAAATCTTTTCCGTAAATACACCCCAAGACCTTCTCACCACCTTTTTAAACCTTTATTGAGGTCTTCATTAAGGTCTTGCAGACTTGTTCATGTAGTTTAAAACATAGAAGTACTTACCGTGCTCTATAAAAATAAACAAAAACACACGGTGTAGCCACTCACTGTGGACTGCCTTTTTAGACACCAGGATCTGTATTCAAATACTAGTGCAGGAGTAGGTGTGCCAATCTAGAATCAGTTTTTTGGTTGTGACCATCATAAATACAGAGGAGTCTGATCGAAGATCAGTCCTATAGTTTACAACTGTTTTGTGAACAACAGACCTAGTGTTGTCTGAAATGACTGCAGTAGTCGTGAAGATTACATTTTTAAAGTTTATAGTTCATAAGTCGTATTGACATCAGCATCCGCAGGTTTGAGCCACTTTAATAAAGGCTTGGGTGCAGTGTGATTGGGTTGAGAGAAGTTTTGAGGAAGTATTTAAAAAAAAATTGTGTGACTGACTTCCAGTCAATAGCAACATTAGACTTGCAGCTCCAGTTTTAAACTACAGAAGCAAAATCTGGACACCAAAGATGCCTTGGCTGATTGACTTCATTCATTCAGGGTAAGCGGATCATTGTGTAAATTAGATTTTTCTTTGCTGTTGAAATACTGAGAATTTAAATAAACCAGATCAATTGAAATGGATCAGATGGTATGTAAACTGGCATTTCAAACACTTTCATACAGTACATTATAGGTAAAGCCTTATAGGTAAAGGTACAATACAATTTGCCCCAAGACTTCTGTACAGTACATACATTGGCATCTACCTCAGTGACGAATCCAGTTAGAAACACTAGAGCGGTTTAAGTCACAGGGGATAACTGCAGACAAAGACTGTGTCTGTCCATTGAGATGTAAACTGAAAGCCTCTTGCAGTTCAATTCTCATGCAACTGTACAGATGAGAATAAACATTATTATTATTATACTGCTGTGGGCTGCAGACTATACATTTATTGAACTGAAGTAGGTTAGTTGGTCAGATTCATGATTTTGGCACTATTATGCAGCCTGGCTAGATTTATGAGAAGCCATTTTCATTTTGTGTTGACAATAGCCAAATAATTGTGTACATCGTGTGGATCACTGTAGTGTAGCAGGCAACACCTTATGTTTACGGTGTCTAGAGAAATTCACAGGTTAATTAGGCTTAAATGTAGATATGAACAAGTATCTTCTGTTGGGTTTTAGAATGCCCTGCAAGCTGAAGGAGGTAAAGTAAGGCTAACCTCCAGTTTTGTTCAATAGAAGACTTTCATGCAGTGGAGCTGCAGTAAGATTTCAGTAGCTATGGGCTTTTGAGCTGTAGAACAAACTTTTAGTAGACTGTAGACTGCAAACTACAGAAAGATTCAGGTCCAGCAGTCAAAAGAGTAATTGGGACAGATGGTTTTCAGATATCTTCCATATTCACACTCGAGGAGTGTGCAGCTCCTTAGAATAGCATGCATGCTGCTTCAGCTCTTCCTATGCCTCTTCTGATGCACTCAGTCCTCATGTGCTTTTCCTTTAGGCTTCTTTCTGTATGATGCCCCATAGTCCCGACCTCGAGATTTGTTCAAAGGGTAAATCCTGAAAAGAACAATATAATAATGACTGCTGACTAAATTTTTATGGTTTTGTCAAAGTGGAATATGAAGGAATAAGTAAAATGGTCACTATCGTAAGCATATGTATATAATACTATATTAATATAATAAGACGGCTTGGAACAGGGGAAAACATAAAAAAAAAAAACACTCAAACTGAGTACAATGTTTTTTTTTTTTCTCAATGTTTTGCATACCTTGCTGCACTAAATGCAATTAAACAGGACTAATTATTATATTAACAATAAATAGTCATATTGTCGACCCCTAGTGAATACTTAATCAGTGAACAAAATGTTAAAACTGTTAAAAATATATTTTCTTGTCTGATTTAATAAGATACACACCTGCGCTGGTAGAGGTAGATGAGGAAGACAACGTCATCTCTGAAACAAGCCAACTGATGGGGGCCAGGAGTAGTTATAACCCCACTAAATACATCACTTATGAATGTGTTCAACCCCTGGCAATGTATACAAGACAGACATGTTAACAGTCTTTTTTGTGTAACAGCTTTTTGTTTTTTGTTTTTTTCTTCTTCTTTTCTTAAGCCAAAGCTTTCTGAAGGTCTGTAATTTCCAACGTGGTTTTTATTAAAAGCAAAAAGTTAAACTCACCTTGTAGAGTAATACTGACATCGGAAGATGGACAACTGATTTTAACTGAAAAGAAACACAAAAGAAGTATGGTGCTTGATATTCAGTAGATTTAGACTTTAGTTGTATTAAAATAAATATTAAATTGATTTGAGAACAAACCTTGTAATTAACATATAATTGAGGAACCATAGAAAGGAATCCAAACGCATAAACTCCTAAATGAAAAAGACAAAAATGAGTCACTGATTTGACACTGCCACACTAACTGGGAAACCCTCAGTAAGAAAACTCATGAATTTTTAGTTCGTACCACTGACGAGACTGTTGATGATCCAAAAGTACCAGCTATAAGGGGAAAAATAAACTGTTACAGCAAAAATTGTGAAAGTAATAATGCTATAAAAAATAAAACTACTGTGAGCAAAAGTATTACCTTTTATTCTTGAGATATAAGAATGAGTACATGACCCCACTGATGCACAGCGGATACAATAAATATGACAGGAATTTCATTGCCTGAAGAAGAAAACAAATGTTACTACAAAAGTTTTTTTTCCTTCACTTTTTTGTCAGTTTTTCAGCAACAGGATTTCAGTACCTTGGAATCATGTTCTTCTGTTGCTCGCTCCATCTCATATACTCTATCATCCTTAAGTGAACACACAAAGAAATGTGCAAGAATAACCCCATGAGTGCATTCAGGTAGCTCTGCCTACCTAATCTGTCAGAAGGATGCTGACAATTAAAATGACCCACAGTGTAATTAAAGCTATTGTTTAAAAAAATCACATGCATACTCATTATTAGAAGAACTTACTTTAAAACTAGGCTGAACTGCAAAGACTCTGCTGACTTTCCAAAGCTAATCACAGGAGAAAGAACGCTTTAGTATAAGCAATGATTTAATGAAGGTGTTTTGCATTTAAAAGACAAATCTGTTTCTGTACCTCAATTAAAGTTGCAATTCCCATGGGGATGAGGGTGAGCCAGCTGGTTTGCTCTTCTAACAGATGGAGGAATATCACAACAGTGCTGAAACACCTCCAGATCACTGAAGAAACAAACACACAATTACAGGCACCAGTTTTGAGATTTGCAAAACATCCAGGCTGCCATCTACATTGGCTGTCAAAGGTTTGGACACCTAATTTACATTACAAATTGGTCATAATAAACGAGCATGTTTTCTTTCATGACATGCAAGTTAAATGCAATGTTAAAGACTAACCAGTCTTTTTTTAGGGGAAAAAATGTCATACAAATATTTGACTAACTTAAAAAAACAAACAATACTGAAACTCTAGCTAGTGTTGTAGATTCATCTCACGTGATCGCCTGGAGATGCCAGCTAAACTTTTCTTCCCTCGCCAGAAACTCACATCATTTTTGAAAGCAAACACTTCAAATGAGAGCTGCAAAATATTGGAAAGCCTGGTTAATTAAAATAGCACCATGAATACCCACAGTTACACATTTTATTGGTGCAATTTTTGTAAAGATATTTATGTGATATTTTATAGTGAGAACATAGAAACTCACATGGAATGCAGGCACCAGGATGGACAAAGCCAAAATGTGAAGGCCAGTTTCAACAAACATGGCTTTTATTTCATCAAGGTTCTGCTCAGAAAATCCTGCAAGGGGATAATTATTAAGCAATATATTAGATGACTTAACAATAAATGAAGCTGATGACTGTCATAAAATAGTGGATCGTTATGTACTGATACTATTAAAATCAAACATAAAAGATTTGATGCTGAATTAATACCAACTGTAAAATATCACATTGTAAATGACTTACCAAAATGTTTGAGTGAGTATATCACAGCTTGGATGTGGATCCATATTCTGAATTTCCGAAGAGTTATTGTATCGTATGATATAGTGAGTGAGACGGTTTTTGTAGTGCTGTTTATCTTCTTCAGAAGAATCGCATGAAATGCATGAAATTAGAATAAAGTTTGAGAACTATTCTGTGACTCATTTTCAATACAAGAAACAAAGTCATTTTACATACGATTAGATCCTTTAGTCTGCTTCTCATTTCATCAACGAGTAAAAGGGGAAGATATATTTTCTTTTTCTCCTTCTTCCCATCTTCAACTCTATTAAAAACATAAAGATGATATCGTGTTATCACTTAACCCAAATGGTTGATCTACACTATATTTTGAAGTCAATACACACTTGTTCATTAAGTTTCTTCTGTAATCAAGGGCATTAATAGGGAGTTTGTCCCCTCTTTAGTGCAGTAGCAGACTCTACTCTTCTGTGAAGGCTTTTCACTAGATTTTTGAACATTGATGTGAGGATTTGATTGCATTTAGCCACAAGAAGTGAGGTCAGATAGTAATGCTGGAGGATTAGTTTTGGATCACAAAAGCCACTCCAACTGATCCCAAAGGTATTGGAAGGAGCTCAATCATGAATGCAGTTCCACTGCTCCACAGCCCAGTGCTGGGAGGCTTTATAACCCTCTAGCTGACATATGGCATTGAGCATGGTGACCTTAGGTCACATTCTATTGATAATGTTTTTCTGTTGATATTATAAAAGCTGTGTCTGCTCAACTTAACAGCAATAGGGCACCTTAAACTATATGAATTTACTATTATCTGGAGTGCTTGAATGCATTTGGAAATAGTGTAAGGAACTCACATTTTCATGTACCTCCGCAGGTCACTGGGTACTGCAGCATTATTAAAAGTGAAGTCCTCTGTCATCATGTTAAGAGTAATGCGTGATTTCCAGTATGAAACAAGCCTTTGGTCTCCTGTCCCCTAGATTCAACAGAGAAAGGGTTTAGTGTCACTCAAAAAAATATTAGTCTTAAACATCAGCATCAGTGTTAGTTTCAATTCAGTTAAAGCTGCTTTATGTATTAATGTCGGACGCACAGTCTGAAAAAGAAGGCCTGGCATGATGGTTTGGTCTGTAATGCAAAATCAACATTATACTAATGAGGATAAGATGACAGCAGATAATTCACTTACATCCACAGAAAACACACTATTCACCCAGTTTTGACAGAGTTCTCTTTGAATAACCTTTCAACATAATCGCAATCCTCAGATTCATCCAATCTGAGAAGGGGTCCAAAACGCAACCAACACCACAAGAGGTTCTTTTGCATGTTGCATGGAATTACACATTTAACCAGAGAGGTCTCCAAATCCCCAAAACTTTAAGGATTTCCATTGTCTGTAATAACATATATTTTTTGTCTCTCTTCACTTCATTGTAAAGCTACATAAAATAGATATATAAATATATTAAATCGTTACATATTATTTTAATTGAATATGACATGGTTAAAGATATTTTGTATTATTTTGACAAATTATTTTCAGTTTTTGGATCACAAGAATGCCAAAATGTATTAAAGAAAAGCACTTCTAATGTCTGAGATTGGTCTGAAGACCAAATTGCAGGTGTAACAATGCACAGTAAAAAAAATCAGTTTATGTTATTATGACCAAGTATTTTTTATAGCATTAGATCAAGCTGTATATGATCCACGGTGTGTATTGTTTTGTGAAATTAATATGCATGACACCCCTACAACACAATTTTACAAATGTGCTTTGTTAGATCGTTTATTTTCATATTGCGGCCTTCTGCAGTATCAGTATTAGAAAGGCCAGAATTATGATAACAATTAATGTCACACAGCTCTACTACTATGTGTAAGAAAGCAAGCCTTGTGCATCAAATTTGTGTCAAACAGCAATGAAGCCTCAGTTAACATCAGAAATATATTACAGTTTTACCTTCTGAGAGTCTCTAGCAGAGCTGACACTGCCCACAGGAGGAACAGGAAGCATTTGAGAAGTGAGGCGAGCCACAAGTCGCACGTGCTTACTATCCTTCCATGGAGATACTCCACTCTTGTGCACAAACACCACTGCATGGAGGGTCCCGTTCTTATGGGTCACTTCAGGCAAAGACACACTGACCTTCCTGTTTCCAGGAGATGGTAAACAGTTATGTATCATGAAACATGTATTATGGAGAGGATGCCTCTTCAGAGTATAAAGTGGTAGATTTCATCTAATAATTTCTCTGGCCCACACAAAAAATTTTAAAATAGAATTCTATTGATTTTTCAAAACCTCTGTATTATTGAATGGTTAAGTTGTAAACAAAGTCATTCAGAATGGTTTGATGTGTAATACTCTATTCTAGAGAAACTTATAGAGTCATAATTTTCACAGAGGTGGTGATAGGATAACCACCTCTTAAAAGATCCTTCACAAATCACATGAAAATTTATAAACATGCTGTGTGTGTGTGTGCATGTATATGTGTATATATATATATATATATATATATATATATATATATATATATATATATATATATATATATATATATATATATATATATATATATCCTTGCGATGGACTGGCGACCTGTCCAGGGTGTATCCTGCCTTCTGCCAGAAGACTGCTGGGATAGGCTCCATATATATATATATATATATATATATATATATATATATATATGATTTTCATCCCAGCCCCTTCACAGTTCTGGAGGTCCTGATGACGCCAACAGGACCACATCATCCGCAAAAAGCAGACGTGAAATCCTGAGGCCACCATACTGGACACCCTCCGCTGCTTGGCTGTTCCGAGAAATTCTGTCCATACAAGTTATGAACAGAATCGGTGACAACGTACAGCCCTGGCGGAGTCCAACCCTAACTGGAAACCAATCTGACTTACTGCTGGCTATACGAACCAAGCTCCTGCTCCGTTTGTACAGGGACTGAATGGCCTGTAACAACATGCCCCTCAGCCCTCACCTCCTGGAGCACTCCCCACAGGATCCCCCGAGGGACACGGTCAAATGCCTTTTCCAAATCCTCAACACATATGGACCAGAGCGAAACCCGCATTGTTTCTATCAGTCAGACTCTCTTCTCCACTACGGTCGGGAACCGTTTTACTCTCCTGAGGCGCCTGATGGTTTGCCAGAACCTTCTCGGTGCCTGTCGATAGTCTTTCTCCATGGCCTCACCAAACACCTCCCACACCCAAGATTTTGCCTCAGCAACCGCTGAAGCCGTGACCCGTCTGGCCCTTCAGTACCCATCTTTTGCCTCCAGAGTCCCACAAGCAAACCAGGCCCGATAGGACTCTTTCTTCAGCTTGATGGCTTCCTTTACTCTGGGTGTCTACCAACCAGTTCGGGGATTGCCGCAACGACAGGCACCTACAACCTTGCGGCCACAGCTCCGATCCACTGCATCAACAATGGAGGCACGGAACAGGGCCCACTCGGACTCGATGTCACCGGCCTCCATCGGTATGCGGTCAAAGTTTTGTTAGATGTGGGAGTTGAAGATCTTTCTAGTAGATTCCTCTACCAGACGTTCCCAACAAACCCTCACAACACGTTTGGGTCTGTCCGGCATTTTCACCTGCCATCTGATCCAACTCACCACTAGGTGGATCACCCGGGTGTCCAAAACACATGGTCGCAAATCCGATGACACAACTACGAAGTTGATCAATGAAGTGTGGCCTAAGGTGTCCTGATGGTGTTTGTTATGGACAGACTGTGGCGAGCACAGAACTCCAAAAACAAACCACCACTCGGGTTTAGATCAGAGAGGCTGTTCCTCCCAATCATGCCCTTCCAGGTCTCACTGTCATTGCCCACGTGAGCTTTGAAGTCTCCCAGCAAGACAAAGGAAGAACCCTCTCGTCCACCAGAGAAAACCCCAATGTACAGGTGCTGAGCCGGGGAGCTATGAGTAAGGCCACTCCTGCCCGACGCCTCTCACCCTGGACAACTCCAGAATGAAATCAAGTCCAACCCTTCTCGAGAGAGTCTGTTACAGAGCCCCCGCTATGTGTTGAGGTGAGCCCAACTATATCTAGTTGGTATCTCTCGGCCTCATATGCTAGCTCGGGCTCTTTCCCTGCTAGAGAGGTCACGTTCCATGTTCCGAGAGCCAGTTTCAGTAGCCGAGGATCGAAATGCTAAGGCCCCCGCCTTCGGCCACCGCCTGATCCACACTGCACCGGACCCCCATAAGCACCTCTCCCACAGGTGATGGGTCCATGGGAAAGTGGTCCCATGTGGCTCAATTGGGCTGAGCCCGGCCGGGACCCATGGGTAAAGGCCCAGCCACCAGGCGCTCGCCAAGGATCCCCTCCCCCAGGCCTGGCTCCAGGGTGAGGCCCCTGTAACCCTAATCTGGGGATGGAAACTGGGTCCTGATGGTCTCCCTCATATAGGGTTTTTTGGATCACCCTTTATCTGGCCCATCACCAGACAAATACAGGGTTATACAGGGTTGGAATAGCTACCAAAAAATTTGTAGTTAGCTACTTTGTAGCTACTTCCTCGTAATTTGTAGCTAGCTCCAATCTAGTTACTTTTCCAGAAAGAGTAGTGGCTACTTTTTAGCTACTTTCAAAGCATGAAAGTCAGAATGTTGAATCTCCACCTGACACACCAAACAGGCCCAACTGATACTGCATTTAATCATGTGCCAGAAAGAAACACACAATTTAAATGTACAATTGAAAAGATGCAAATATACAAAAAGATCACCAAAACGTGTAACTAACAATCAAACTTACACACCCAAAGACATGATGCCCAACAAAAATTAAGACTGAATGCAGTGTCAATCATTCCAGGTTTTTGCTAACAAAAATAAAGAAAAATGAATGAAAACAAACCAGAGAATTCTGTGCAAAGTTTTGTCTACTGTTGAAATAAACCTGCTCCAATTTAAACATTTCAGCAAGATACACTGAGCAGGCATAACATTATGACCACCCCCTTGTTTCTACACTTATTGCCCATTTTATCAGCTCCACTTACTGTACAGGTGTACTTTGTAGTTCTACAATTACAGACTGTAGTCCATCTGTTTCTCTGCATTCTTTGTTAGCCCCCTTTTACCCTGTTCTTCAGTGGTCAGGACCCCATGGACCCTCACAGTGCAAGTACTATTTGGATGGTGGATCAGACATAGCAGTGCTGCTGGAGTTTTTAAACACCTCAGTGTCTCTGCTGGACTGAGATTAGTTCACCAACCAAAAATACCCAGCCGACAGTGTCCTGTGGCTTAATCTGCAGCAACTCGCGAAAATGAAGTAAGCTTCTCTTTCCAATTCTCCCGCTCCACCTTAAATGGCTCAGCAGTGTACAATCTGCCACCTAAGGTGGAACGGGACAATTCAAACGAGAAGCAACTTAAAAAGTCAAACGTGAGACATTTTATAAGAAAGTCACAGAAAAGTTTCCTGAGATGTGAGAAAAGCGGCTACAGCCGAGTTAAAGGTTAAAGCAGAGCAAAGTGAGTCTGACTTTGTGTTTATGTTTTCAGCTTGTATTGCAACATCAGAACATACTGAGACATACTTACAGCCAAGATGGTAAAATGGACATAAAATGTGGTTTCCAAGGTGGTTTGATTATTGCTGAAAGGAGTTAAGCCTACTAGTGAGGGGTGATCAGTGCGTGGGGTGTGCATGTGCCCATCTGCTCGAGCTGTCCACAGCTCAGTTATGATTGCACAAACGCCACCAGCCCGGTGAACGACCGCGCTCTGTGATTCAGGTGCTCTGATTGACTAAAGCCTGTAGTGAAATTGTAGCGAAAATTTTCGCTTTAGCTACACAAAAATTTGAAACCGCTACAGCTACTAATATTTATAGCTAGCTACAAAAAGTAGCGTGCTACTTCGCTACTCCCCCATCCCTGTATACAAACATGCATACATACGTGTGTGTGTGTGTGTGTGTGTGGCAAATTTTGGTTTAATGACTATTCTTTCACCATTTCATTGGGTGGGCTTGAGATCAATCTGATACTCTGGCCTCACTGAATAATCTTCTTATTTGAACATCTATTTCACCTTAAATAGTTCAGCAATTACACGCTACCATGCATACAAACATCTGACTGTAACTGCTACATCATTTAATGGGGGAATGGGAAATTAAATAATATCTTTTACTGTATAAGAATCTATCAGCAAGCTATGGCTGTATACCGTAGTGGGCCACTGGTTGAACAGATACACACTTGGATGTAACAATCTTTTGTGTGAGCATTTTGTACTTACATGTGCGAGATTATACACAAGCTCACAGTAACTGGCATGTTATGTTGGTAATGTACCATATAATATAATAACATATAACACTCAGACCTCATGGTTACTGGTCATTCTGTATAGTTAATAAAATGGCTATATTTGTGTTGTAGGCAACAGGACCCCTACTTCAAACCACTCTGAATGACAAAGTACCTCTTAATTACTGAATAATGAAGGGATTTTGGAAAATTGGTGGAATTATACTTTAATGTCTCAGATTTTCATACCAACGTCTAGTTTGTGTGTTGTCTAATTATTATTATTATTATTATTATTATTATTATAATAGCAGTAGTAGTAGTATTTGTTGCTGTTATTGTTATAAACACAGTCATTCATTCAATCATCATGTGTTGGCATGATATGAATGAATTACTAGAATATCCAGCCTAGAGCACCTAAAAACACTGGAGTGTTCATGCATTTACTTACAAGGAGGAACTTGCCTTTCAAGCTTGGAATGAATTTCGAATTTGTCCACTCTGAGCAGGAGTTTGTGTGCTGCCTCGTCACTGGGGTCCAGGCTCGAATACATGCTGAGCTTTTAGATTCAGAACAATGCGCTTACATTACAAGACACGCAGTAGCGTAACACGTAGAAATATGAACTGATCCGCTGCTTGTCTGAGTGTCTGTAATGTTCCCTCACCTGCAGTCGAGGTTTGCCGCTGAGGTAAGATGTAACGCAGTCATCTCCTTTTGCTGGGTCACACGGTTTTGTGTGCACGAAGCCATAAATGGCCCAGCACGTATGGAGCACATAGACGACCAACACCCCAAATATCACTTTGGTGTAAGACATCTTAAACTGAGACCCATTCTTGGGCTTGGAATAGCACGAAGGAAACATTTTTTGTTCTAAGGAAAATGAGACAAAACCCGCGCAGGATCTTATAACACGGTCCTCGAACGCTGATATCTAAACGCGCAGCATCACTGGCTCCCAACCAGCTTCAGCTGATTCTCTCTCCGGAGGTGAAGAGCGTCCATTTGGAGCCCAGCATCACTGATCCGAGCAGCAGAGCAGCACTGAGCTGCACTTACACCCAGTGACAGGAAGGCGTCTCCACAACTCGCAGCGCACTGCAGGAACGCCTGCAACAAAGAATACACCGCTAAATCTCACCGCTAAAGTCTGATAATCGCGTCTAGCTGTTTCTAGTTTCTGGGGCCTCTGTGGTCTCGAGATTACGGCCTGTCCAGCTCAGTACAGTTCAGCGCACCACGCGTTAAACCATTAAAATCCCTGTCTGAAAAAGTGTCTTGGTCACGTGGGACTTTTATTTAAATAAAAAACAGAAAAATCTAATTTTGTTGTGAATATGATGTATGGAAATGAGGTAATAAAAAAACTGCTAGATTGCATACCATTAGCATTATTGCTAACCAATAGCATGTTTACTCATTAGTAGTAATGCCAACCAATCAATACTTAGTATCAATAATGCTAACCAATCAACACTAAGTATCATTAATGCTAACCAATCAACACTAAGTATCAATAATGCTAACCTTCTTCTTTGGGCTGCTCCCTTTAGGGGTCGCCACAGCGGATCATCTGCCTCCATCTTGCCCTATCCACTGCCTCCTCTACTTTTACACCAACCATCTCCATGTCCACCTTCACTACATCCATAAACCTTCTCTGAGGTCTACCTCTTCTCCTTCTACCCGGCAGCTCCATCTCCAACATTCTTTGCCCAATATATCCACTATTCCTCCTCAAACCATGTCCAAAAAATTGCATCTGTGGTACTTTTTCTGGGCATGAAACCAAACTGCTGCTCACTGATCTGAACCTCTCGCCTTAGCCTTGCTTCAACAACTCTTTCCCATACCTTCATTAACTTTATACCTCTGTAGTTACTGCAGCTCTGCACATCACCCTTGTTCTTAAAAATGGGGAGCAGTACACTGCTTCTCCACTCATCAGGCATCCTCTCATTCTGCAGGATTTTGTTAAACAACCTGGTTAAAAAGTCCACTGCCTTCTCTCCTAAACATCTCCATACCTCCACAGGTATGTCATCTGGACCAACTGCCTTTCCATTCTTCATCCTTTTTAAAGCTGCCCTCACTTCCACCTTACTAATTCTCTGCACTTCCTGATCCACTATCTCTCCCCCCGTTGTCCCCCTCTCTCTCTCTCGTTTTCCTCATTCATTAGTTCTTCAAAGTACTCCTTCCATCAATAATGCTAACCAATCAAGAAAAAAAATCTATGCATTTTTAGTGAAATACATTCTTCTAAAATTCTTTCTAAAATGAATCAAGGTCCTGAACAAATGTTTAAAATCTGTTTTAACTCTTTGGCTGTTCCGCTCTCCCCAGTCGCTGAGCCCTCGCTCGCGGGCGCCCTCTGCCGCCCTCTAATCCGGCTCTGGTTGGGCGTCAGTGGGTTAAACGGTTGTCTGAGCCCCGGTGCATGCTGGTCAGCTTCAGCAGCGTCCTCAGGAAAATATTCGCTACTTTCTCTCTGGAAACTGAAGAAACTCGCGCTGAGGACGGATGAATGGTGTTCAGTAGAGTTTCACCTTACACACCGCGTGGAAAGAGCCGAGCGGGTCACCCGCAGCAGTATATAAAGGCGCTCGTTAACCTAACGCTACCACTTTTTTGTGTTATTATACAAGCTAACACGTGAGCTAAAGACATTTAGCCCACTCTTTCTCATCTTTCTCACAGGAAACAGTGTTCAGCCAATCTGTTCGCCTCTCTCGCCGTTTACTGTTACAAATACAACAACCAAAACTCTGACAAACTTAAAGCAAACTTGCTTGTTTTTCATTACAACCCGTTTATAAGTGACTTCGAAACTTGTGGAGTTCTAACATGTAGTAAACTAAGGGGTTGTCTCCTTGTTTGGCTACAATGGAGGCGTGTGTGAGGCTTTTGTGTCGTGAGAGTCCGCTGACAGTATCTACGAGATGCTGGACCCGGAGAACTTTCACGCTGAAGAGGTCAAGATCACCTTTCACACGCCCTCTGTCTGTTCGCCATTCACCGCTAGTGTGGGGAGGAAAACACCGCGGTGTCGGTCCGGGGGAGGCACTCAAACACAGCTGTAAGTGTTGCCCTTCTGAACGCAGGCTACACAAATACAATGACCAGTGATAGAGAGAATGACCCACCACCCTGAGGAAAAAAAGACCATCAGAACCATTTAGGCTGACACCTGATGGGTTTGCTTTCTAATGGGAATTGATTTAATATTTACCACCGAAGACGCTTAGTTTCCTGTCAGACAGCTTTAGATCCCATTAAGAAAATATCACACGCGTACTGGCAATGTAACTTAATAGTAAATTCAGTCAGCTGATCTCACATTTGCTGTACAATATTACACACGTGTTGTTTATTACTAAAATGCAGTACTACAGGAATATTATGTGGGGTGATACGGTGATACTATACGTGTACTTTTTGGCATTATAAGCAGTTTATAGTTCCTGGTTGTGATGAGGTCCTGTGTTCTTTTTGTTGCTGAAGAATGAAAAGCAAATGTAAAATAATATTGAATGTGCACTCAAAATGAAATTTGAAAAAAATGAAAATTTCCCCTCTCAAAATCATTTCAGCTCTCTTCTGTCGTGGCAGAGTTACAGATGCTTCCCATGCAGCGGCGCTGTCCAGTGTGGCCCCTGAATTCGTTGTGGTAAGCTCACAGAGTGTCTAGGGATGGTGGTGGTGTCCAGGGGTCAGGGAAGCAAAATCATATTGTTCTGCCCTTGAGCTTACCTGCATAAGCCTATTACAAGTTTTTGCCCAAAACACATGACTTAAAGGTTAACAAAACTGCATAATAACTGTAAATTCAGAAACCCTTGTTGATATGCCAACAATGGTGTATTTAGGCCCACATGGTTTTCTGCTACACCAGAAGAGTACCAAGATCTGAGCCTGTTACACTAATTATATATATTGCCTCACTGTAAATCTGCTTATCTGAAAACTTGTCTCCATGCAGATAATGATATCAAAGGGCCTCGGTCCTGCAACCCCAATTCCAGTGAAGTTGGGACGTTCTGTAAAACAAATAAAAACAGAATACGATGATTTGCAAATCCTTTTCAACCTATATTCAATTGAATACACTACAAAGACAAGATATTTAATGTTCAAATGGATAAACTTTATTGTTTTTTGCAAATATTCACTCATTTTGAATTTCATGCCTGCAACATGAACATTCCACAGGTGAACAGGTTAATTGGAAACAGGTGAGTGTCATGATTGGGTATAAAGGGAGCGTCCCTGAAAGGCTCAGTCGTTCAAAAGCAAGGATGGGGCGAGGTTCACCACTTTGTGAACAACTGTGTGAGCATATAGTCCAACAGTTTAAGAACAATGTTTCTTAACATGCAATTGCAAGGAATTTAGGGATTTCATCATCTACAGTCCATAATATCATCAAAAGATTCAGAGAATCTGGAGAAATCTCTGCAAGTAAGCGGCAAGGCAGAAAATCAACATTGAATGCCCCTGACCTTCGATCCCTCAGGCGGCACTGCATTAAAAACCGACATCATTCTGTAACGGATATTACCACATGGGCTCAGGAACACTTCAGAAAACCACTGTCAGTGAAAACAGTTCGTCGCTCCATCTACAAGTGCAAGTTAAAACTCTGCCATGCAAAGTGAAAGCCATAAATCAACAACACCCAGAAACGCCACCGGCTTCTCTGGGCCCGAGCTCATCTGAGATGGACTGAGTGGAAAAGTGTCCTGTGGTCTGATGAGTCCACATTTCAAATTGTTTTTGGAAATCATGGACGTCGTGTCCTCCGGGCCAAAGAGGAAAAGGACTGTCGGATTGTTATCAGTGCAAAGTTCAAAAGCCAGCATCTCTGATGGTGTGGGGGTGTGTTAGTGCCCATGGCATGGGTAACTTGCACATCTGTGAAGGCACCATTAATGCTGAAAGGTACATACAGGTTTTGGAGCAACATATGCTGCCATCCAAGCAACGTCTTTTTCAGGGACGTCCTGCTTATTTCAGCAAGACAATGCCAAGCCACATTCTGCACATGTTACAGTAGGAAAAGGAAAGGTGATGTAACACAGTGGTAAATATGCCTCTGTCCCAACTTCTTTTGAATGTGTTGCAGGCATCAAATTCAAAATGAGTGAATATTTGCAAAAAACAATAAAGTTTATCCATTTGAACATTAAATATCTTGTCTTTGTAGTGTATTCAATTGAATATAGATTGAAAAGGATTTGCAATCCATCGTATTCTGTTTTTATTTATGTTTTACACAACATCCCAACTTCATTGGAATTGGGGTTGTACATCCACTCACAACACTGAAGTGATTTTATGTATCAGAAAGTTATAATTCATTCTTACCTGGTCATTGTGCTACCCCTGTTTATCCTTTGTGTCAGAGAGGCTGTTTTTAATGCTGTACCTTTAAGACTGATATTTCTCTGTTCTGATCACTCTGCGCTGTGCTTTGTTAAGAGAGCACTCCGGAAGGACACACTCCTTATAACTTCACTGTGATTACGCAGAACAAATTTGATTAAGGCTGGATAGGTTGATATAATATTATTATAATAATATCAAGAAAGTTTATATTTAGAAATTATATAGACAAAAGTATTGGGACACATGTCGTAATCATTAAATTCAGGTCTTTCATTCAGTCCCATTGCCACAGTTGTATGAAGTTAAGCACAGTTATGCAGTCTGCCTCATAGATTTTCCACAATCAACTGTGAACAGTATAATTGAAATGTGGAAGTGTTTAGGAACCACAGCTACTCAGCAACAAAGAGGCAGACCACATTAAGAACCTGACTCGTCCACACAGAGCCCTGACCTCAACCCCACTGCACACCTTTGGGATAAATTAGAATGGAGCTTGCGAGCCAGGCCATCTCGTGCAACATCTGTGTCTGACTTCACAAACACTCTTCTTGAAGAAGCAAAAATTCCCACAGACACTCTTCAAAATCTTGTGGAAAGCAGAGGGGGACCAACTCCATATTAATGCCTATGGATTTAGAATGGGTTGGAGTAAAATAAAAAATTCTGTAGATGTAACATGTAGGTGTCCCAATACTTTTGTCCATATAGTGTATGTAAATACATTGGTTTTTGTGACATCACAAAAGCAATGAATGCATAACAAGCTGTTTTGGCAGCTCATTTTCTTAACATGCACAGGATGGACTGGGCAGTGTAAGTCCCATTTACATATTATACATCCAACTATTGTATGTTATTTGAGGCATCTGTTTTGTTCAATATGGGCTCTTTAATTAAAAAAAGACAAAGCCAGATATAATCCACTCCAGTATAACTCCTGAGAGATTATATATCCATTGGTGCTTAAAGACTGTTTTGCTCAACAGATGAAATTTGAGCCAGATGGGAATGTCACTTCATTTGGTGAGTTTCATCATTCACGCATGCCCAGATGAAATGTGGCAGTGATTTTGTTGGACATAAGGCATGTTGTGTCTCATTTGTCCATTTTCCTCAGAGAAAAAGAAAACAGAGTTCTATCAGGAACTTGGCTTGCAGGCAAGAGACTTGAGATTCCAGCACCTCACCAGCATCACATCACGAAATAATACGATCATTATTCGCATGGAGGTATGTAGTGTGTTCTTATGTGTTTTGCTGGCTTATGATGCATATCATTATTGTTTTATGAAGAGAAATAGTAGATCATTTTACAGAGACCTGCACTCTTGGGTAGCAACAACTTCTAATGTTGGTAATCAGTAGAATATATCTCTCTCTCTCAGTACTTTGTACCATCCAGCGTGTCAGATGACTGACTGTAAACCATCTCTTACCCGTCTTCAACCAAACAAGTCTTTTTTTTGTTGACAGTCCCTAAAAGCTGTAGTTACTCCGGACTGTTTGCTGGTGCTAGATTTTCGTGGACTGGGTCTGGAGAAGTGGCTGGTTTTGGAGCTGGGGCCACAGTTAGCTGGGGATGGAGCCTTGGCCACTTACTCACTACCTTTTGAGTTCAGAGCCTTGGAGGCCATTCTGCAGCACAGGGTAAAGCTGAACATCTGCTATCTTAGTTCAGTGAATAGGTCACTGATAAGTAGTGCTGCAGTGTTTAGTTGATTAAGTCAATTAGTTGTTAGTTATGCTGATCTTTGTGAGGAAAAAATTATTATTATTATTTTTTTTGTAAAATGAAAACACTATATAATACTTGATAATGTTCACATGATAAGTGCAGTCTTTCTGACAGATAGCAAGTGAGGATTGATATGGATGCATTATGGATGCGTCGTGAAAAAACACTCACCTGTTGCACAGACAGGACTTTGAATGACAGTGTGATGGGGCAAAGTAAACAGCAGAAGGCATAATGGATTGATTAGTCAATTAATTGAATAGTATTAGTAATAGATTAGGTAAATAAATTAGAAAAGAGTGTTAGTTGCAGCACTACTGATAAGCAAGCAAGTAGATCTCATAGAAAAGTTTGTCAGAAGGGAATTATCATCTCATTTTCATTTATACAACTGAACGCAAAAGTTTGGGCACCCCTGGTTAAGTTATGTGTTTTGTTGATTTTCTAAATGAAGTGAAGTCGTCCCCTATAGAGAGCATGTATGCACAGTTACTGTATATTTACTGATCTTTTTTTTTTATATATATATATATATATATATATATATATATATATATATATATATATATATATATATATATATATATATATATATATATATATATATATAAAATTGTATTTTTTTTTTTTTTTTTTTTTAATTTAAAATATTTTCGTACTGTACAGTGATATTTTGAAGCAGTCAATTTATTGTTGGCACCTTTGTTCAGAATTCTCAAAATTCAGAAGTGCTGACTGAAGAATGTGTTTGTGTTCTGGTACAGATAAACACACTCCGGGCAAGGCTAAATGAAGTTCAGCCTCAGATCCTGGACTGTCTGGAGTCATTAGTGGACCCAAAGCTTCTGTCAGCAGACCGCAGTAAACTACACATGCTTCTACTCAACAGTAAGAGGTTGGTCAAATCTTGCCACCTCTTTGTAATAAAACATGTTTTTCCTCATACTCTAAACCTAATATATGTTCAAGTTGTCAAATCACATGTGAGCTCATACAGTCTGATCATTTGAATTAGTATCACATATGCTTTTCAACAGCTGATCATGAACTTGTAACTTATACATATTTGGGTTCTGATTTTAAACATATGAGCTCGCTGTTTAAATGTAACTTAAAAACCCCTTTAACACCAATTGAATTCTCTTGTAGCCTTTCTGAACTGGAGACTGACATAAAAGTATTTAAGGACAGCCTGTTGAAAATCTTGGATGAGGATGAGTTGATTGAGGAGCTGTGTCTTACCAAGTGGACCGACCCCCGTGTGTTGTAGGTGAAAAATTTGTCATACTCATTTTTTAATTGAATTACTTTTTATATTTAAAGCAAAATTCTTGTAATTGAAACATGTATTCAGCTCAGATATTTTAATATTCAATAACTAGGCCCTTACATCTTGTGCTGAAATGTTATGTGGACTTCATGGCATGTTTGAGGTAGTACACTTAACTAGAGGAAACATTAATCATTGTAGTCTTGATTAGGCTTTGTCAGAATGTATTGTTCAGAGAAGCTAAAGATGACCTGTTTTGGCTGTTACTATTACGTCCAAAGGATACTGCAGCAGACAACTCCCACACCAGAAAGAGAAGATAAATAGTGCACTTGCCAGGCTGAATCAGAATCAGAATCCTTTATTTATCACAGAGGGAAAATGCAGTTGTTATAGTTGCATCCATTTATGTAAAAGAATAAACACTTTAATCATTTAGAACAAAAGAAAAAGAGAAATTTGCAATAAGTACACAAGATTTAAGTTCTTATGAATACAGTATAGTGGCAGTGACTGTTATGATAAATATTAAACTACTATTAAATTAGTATAAAGCAGTTCAAATTATTGTATCTGAGTTTTTGCACACGTAATTATTATTATTACACATATGAACAGTAAAGTTTGGTATTGAGAATTGCACAGATAAACAACACTTTGTGAATCACACAATGAGGGAGGAGTTATAGTTTGATGGCCACAGGTAACAATGACTTCCTGTGGCGCTCTGTGGTGCATTTTGATAGAATGAGTCTTGCACTGAATGAGCATCACTGTGTCATAGATTGGGTGGGAGCCATTGTCCATAATGGCCTGCAGCTTAGACAGCATCCTCCTCTCCGTCCAGCTCCACACCCTCAACATCACCGGCCTTACGGATCAGTTTGTTGAGTCTGTTGGCGTCTGCCACCCTCAGCCTGCTTCCCCAGCACGCAACAGCATAGAGGATAGCACTCGCCACCACAGACTCATAGAAGATCCTGAGCATAGGCCAGCAGATGTTGAAAGACCTTAGGCACCTCAAAAATTAGAGACGACTTTGGCCCTTTCTGTAGTGGGTGTAGGTGTTCTTAGTCCAGTCCAGTTTATTGTCAATTCAATATGGTTTGTGAAGCTAAACAGAATGCGTTGCCCACAATATGTTCAGTATTGGGTCAGTGTGCAGCTTTAAAGTCAGACAGCTGTGCTGCTACACATGGTTCCTCCCAGTCAGGTTGTGGAATATTGCACAAGCGACAGTTATGTTTGCCCTCTGTGAGCTTGTTTGCAGTCCGATGGTGAGGCAAGCAAAGTGGCTCTTTAAGGCGTAGAAAGCCCTTTTAGAGTAGGAGCGCGCTTGTGGCTTCTGTTGAATTGTGGCTCTGCGGCTGAATTGGGCCTTAAGAGAGGTGTCAGCAGGTACAGGTGTGGAGGGTCGCCTGACTTTACAGGCGGACTCGGTGTCATTCACCTTCATATCAGCTAATTATTTTTAAAAAATACCCACCATGGAAACATCTTTAAGTTAGTTGATGCGTTTTAAATTATGACTAGCATGATAGAAATAAAAAACACAGCACTGTACACAGTTAGGCTCAGTGACATGCATAGACTTTGTTTAATTTACATTGCTGTTCTAGGTTAGGCCTGAAATACAAAAAGCTGTTATTGTGTGCTCTGTGCTAAGTGTAAATTAACTGAAGGAAGACAGTTTTGATGTTTGGATTGTTATATTAAAAATAAAATAAATAATTGAAAGCTTTTATATAGCAAAATATGACCTTATTATGCACTGTTTTGTTTTTAGGCTGATCATGGTGTAATTTCACAGTACACACCAGTTTTGTGGAAGTTTATTGGTGATTAGGTAGAATTGTGCTTGTTTTGACAGAGAAATCAAGTTTAATTTAATGTGCAGCTGCATGTTAAACACCTAAAGTTACCAGTGCTAAACTGAGACTAAACTGCTGCTAAGCTAGTGACAGGGCAATCGCTTAATAAGATACAGGATGTGCTGGGGGCAATATGGCTTCTGTTGTTTTGTTCTACCATAAGAGATAAAATTCTTGCCAGAACTGAAATAGAGACAACAAAGAGGGGCAAAATAAGATGAAACAACTAGAGGTCACACAATACCACTTTTTCTTTTCAGTACTGAATCCATGAGCATTGTCTGATATCTGTACTTATCCAGTATTTTCTACTAATAAGCTACAAAGTTTTAAAATGAGCTACTTTAATGAAATACTTCACTTAAGATGACTATCTGGCTTGATGACTACTAGAAGACTAGTAGGCTATCATGCTTAAACTACTCTGAGACTGTTACCCCTCACAAAGAAACACACAACCAACATCACATCACACAGTGCAAGTGTTTGCTATTTCAGGATAGATTTGTTAGAGGACTGGATCAGATTTTATTTATTTATTTTTTGTCTTTCCAGTATTAGTTCCAGCATTTTCTTCTGATATCAACCTAATGCTGGTGATTGGTGTAAACTTAGTGCCCTGTTTAGAAGTGATAGATGGTGTATTGGCTCGCTTAAAAAAATGGTGGTCAATACAGATTAAATGGTTGTAGAAAAAAATGTTATTTGGAGCCCTGATATACTTTTTTTATTGCTTTTATTATTTCTTTCTTTTTTAAAATTTTTTCAATCGATTTCTGTCTGTCTGAATTTTATAATGTGTGGAGGCAGTGAGCAGAGCAGTTTAGGCATAGATCATGCTCACGAGATGGAGTTGCTCCTGGAGAATTATTTTATGCAGGCTGAGGAACTTGGAAATAAAACACGGGAGCTGAAGGGGCTCATTGACGACTCGGAGAGTGTCATCTTCATCAATCTGGACAGGTACCTGCAATATATAAATGTCATTTACCATAACATGCAAATGCCACTTGCAAATCAGTAATGAAACTTATGAAAATAACCAGAACTCAGGGTGTTTTGAGCAATGATTTCTTGTTATGCAGTTACTGTAGACGGGATGTTTTTTGTGGTTGTTATGGTAAATTGGCAGCAAGAACAATGTATTTTTGAATGTTTTGAATTTTTTTAGCCAAAGACGAAAGTGTCTTTGTTGACCTATTCCATCTTAGCCACTAAGTATGGATGCCTATCAGTTAACAGAAATGCTGTATAGTCTCTGTACTTCATTTACCTGTCCATTGTCAATTGAAACTACTGCTAGCACTATAGAGATGTTTGGGGGGGAGGCATCTGCATAGTTCTGACATTTAGCTCTGATTCCACAGTGAGATAGCAGACCCTATTATTGTCTCTCTATTTCTGAATTTGCACTAGTCATCGAAATGTGATGATGCGCCTGAACCTCCAGCTCACAATGGGAACCTTCTCCCTGTCCTTATTTGGCCTGATGGGTGTGGCCTTTGGCATGAATTTGGAGTCTTCCTTTGAAGAAGTGAGTACATCCTTTGATGGTATAAAAAGTTACATATATTAGTTTGATCCATGCTTGCTCTATGTGACCTACCAGATGATATCTCATGTAGTCAGTAGATTATAAGTCTTTGTTTTCAGTCTGGTCCAGTATGTAGCTCAGCTTAATTCCTCTTTTTACTAATACAGTGGCCATAGTTTAAACCATTACAATAGTTGTATCTTTTGAGTTTTTGGGTTGTTCATGGACACTGAATGTGACAAGTTTCCTTGTATCTGTCTGTGTTTGTATGTGTAGGATCCACGTGTATTTTGGTTGGTGACTGGATTTATGTTCCTAGGCAGTGGCCTTATCTGGAGACGTTTGCTGTCCTTCTTGGGGCGACATTTAGAGCCCACATCTCCACCTCCAGTAAATACAGAATGCAGCTTATATTCTACACCAGAGAGAGCACACTGCAAGGCATCTGAAACTATTACTCAAAACAGAATATTTCCAGATCTCTCCTGGTACACTCATTCAATCAGATTTTACTGTAAAGTGTCCCAGACTTTGACAGAATACATGAAGCAATATATCCCAATAAATTTTCCTGAGTCTGGTAGCCTGGCAAAATATTAATCACCATACTTTGTGTTGTTTTAAAAGCTCCTTTCTACATAATTATACCCCTTATTTTTTTGGCCGAGCCCTCCTGTAGTGTTTGTTGCCAGAGGCCTCTATTTTGGTCTAAGTTGATGTCAGAGTCCAGTTTCTTTACAGAAATGTTTAGTGCTCGTCTGTGATTTAATGAGTGGAAGATTCTTCCACTAAGCCTTTCAAATAGCTTGCAGGCATGCAAATGGAAGCAATTTTTTATTTTTTGAAGAATAAATGTACTCAAAATCCCATTGATGTATACAAATTGCCATTGTAGATTATCTTTTTTCCATCCTTCTCATTGTTTGTGGCAGATTTCTAATTATTTTCATTTATCACTTACAAAGAGTCATAATAAGGCATTATGAGGTAAATAACAGAGTGCTGCAAAGACCAAAAACACATTTCGTGAGTTAGTGGATAAGATAAGGAGCTGTATAATTATTTTACACATCAGGAGAAACAGGGTCAAAGATGAGCAATGTACCCAAGTTGAAAGGGATAGATGAGCACTAAACTGGGTAATTGTTTAACACACCAAAACTGCATGAACATAAAGTTCCCAAAAATTAAAACTACTCAAATTTCCACAAAAATATGAGCTTTTTGGCACACTCTCAAATGAACCTGGTTTAAGGAGCATAGAAAAACCTGGACCCCTGAGTGGGCATGCCACTTGTTGTGTAGATATGTTATCAGGTACATCTGTTTTTTGGGGGTTTTTTGTCTATACCCCTGCCATTTTTATAGTTATTCATTTTTATAGTTTTTTTTAATGCATTAAGTTTTACCTGTTCTCTTACTACATCTGCATGATTAATAATTTTTCCCTTTCCCAAAGTTCGTATGTGGGACTCAAGTAAAATTAATGGTTGGCGTCCATTTAAAATGACTTTAAATGAATGTACCTCTCGACTATTTTGCTTTTAGTCATTTTTAATGCAGCTGCAATGAACATTTTTGAAGGTTGTCAGAAATTCTGAATGGCAGTGTAGGTATTGAGTTTGTCATGTTATTCTGATATGAAATACAAAGCTGCCATAAAATGAAGAAGACTTAACATTATTTTCTCATTCAAATACTGCCTTTGTCCTTCTGCTTTTCAAAGTCACCGTAATACAGACTTCATTATCTTTCTCTCACAGATCCCACCTGTTTGGAGGAAAAACCAGATCGGCACCTTAAAAGGGACAGAGATAAAACCTGGAGTAAGATGATAGTGTGACCACAGCATCGCTCTCTCTCTCTCTCTCTCTCTCTCTCTCTCTCTCTCTCTCTCTCTCTCTCTCTCGCTCTCTCTCTCGCTCTCTCTCTCTCGTTCTCTCTCTCGTTCTCTCTCTCGCTCTCTCTCTCGCTCTCTCTCTCGTTCTCTCTCTCGTTCTCTCTCTCGCTCTCTCACTCTTTCTCGCTCTCTCTTTCACTCTCTCTCGCTCCTTTTTCTGGGAACTTTCTGTTAACAGTACATTTTGCTTCAGTAAATGTGTTGTTTGAGGGTGATTTTATGCTAATATGGGAAAAGCAAAAATAATGGGAACACCAAATGAAATGTTTTAAGCACTAACGTTTCATTTAAAAGGCAACAGGCTAAGCTTTAAATGTTGAGGTTGAGAGAAATGGTTCCTTCATAGACACAACTTTAGTTTTGTAGTAATATTTATGATGCTACTCGAAACCTTAAAATCAACACTGCTCCTTACTGCATCATATTGTACTTGACATTTCTGGTATACCACTAAATTATTCAAACAATATATGGCACATTATACACATTTAGAAGACAACGTGAATCACCTCTTCATTTGTTTGTGTGTCTGTTTTGTTTACTGTATGGGTGACTAAGCAGGTATCGATTTTTAATGTTACATTTGTCACACTGAGTTTGCTTGACAGATCTCCTAGTGTGTTCTGTGCTACTCACTCTGTCATGATCATGACTGTGATATTAGAGACACACAGTGCTTACCTCTTATTCACATTGAGACATGTTGCATCATCTGTTGTCATGCTCAGCTGCTTCTGTGTATATATACTATAGAATGGAAGACCCATGCTAATGGCTACATAGTTTTAAAAATAAAATATTTGAATTTACACTGACTCTGCTTTTGAACAGTGCTGTATGAATAATAACTATACATGTTACCATTAGGCACAGTTCTAAGTAACCATGGCGTAAACTTTTCATTGTTATGCAGACGATACTCAACTGTACATATCAGCCAAGCCTACTGCTATTAATATTAGTAGTATAATCACTTGTAGGTAGTTTGACCAGAGGAGGATGGGTCCCCCCTGGTGAGCCTGGTTCCTCCCAAGGTTTCTTCCTCAGTTCTGAGGGAGTTTTTCCTTGCCACTGTTGCCCCTGGCTTGCCCACCGGGGGGGTTTTGTACATTCTTACACTCCTGTTATCTTTTCCGAAATTCTGTAAAGCTGCTTTGTGACATCTGTTGTAAAAAGCGCTATACAAATAAATTTGATTTGATTTGATTAAGAACCCTAAATGATTTTTAAAATGTTAATGTTTTGGCTGGGCAGTCCTGGGCCTGTATTTCTAAAGCTTCTCAGAGTAGGAGTACTGATCTAGAGATAAGAGAGGGGTTTTATACTAGACCACTCTTACTCTGGCAAACTTCATAAACAGGGCCTGAGAATTTGTAATGCAGAGTTTGCCCAGCAGAGGGACACATAACCCCATGAATACAGGTCTTGTTTCGTGCTGTGGCTTTGCAAACAGCAAACTTGGGTTAAGACTTGAATTGTTTAGGTTGAGTATGAGGTTTACGGTATTCATTTTTCATCCTCACAATTAATGTAAAGGCATTATCTAAGCCTGGACAGGAAGCGTGCTGTGTCCATCAGTGACACAACTGTAGAATAATACTATGTTACTACATTGGCTGAAGCTAGGGTGAGAAATGTTACTCTTATTTTTGGCTTTATCCTATAGTTAATATTTTTGCACCTTCAAAAAATGTCAATGGAGATACTTCTCTGTGCATGGCTTTTATTTGAATTACATAAGCAAATATCTGACAAGCTTAAGTTAAAGGGCCCATATCATGGAAAGCCTTCACTTTTTATAAATAAAGGTGTTTGAAGTAATACGTAAACATTGTCAGAGCTCTCTTGACTAGTCCTAATACAGAAGTTAAGCTACAAAAACAGCCTTTTTTGACTTAATTGTTTCTGTGATGTCACAAAAGCTAGCATATTTACATATGTCCACCTATTCAGCCTACAGCTGTTTAGTGCCCTCCTCCCCACACATACACATTTCACACTGAAGTTTAAAAGTGTTTCAGCTGAGTGCTTTTTAAATGAGGCACAAATACAGAGCAGCCAAACAGAACAGAGCTCATTTACATATATCAGTCTTAAACACAGTAACAAAAACAGCCTGTTTAATTCTAAGGGACAAGGAGAGGAAGGAAAATGATTGTGTAAAAATGTATTATGAGTACTTTAAATAAATAAAACCACACAAATAATATAGCTAGACCTCAGGGGGAAAATTATAAAAATAATCTATAATCTGTGTCATTATCTTGTTGTATTTGGGTTATTTATTTCTATTGATATTTATTGTATTTTTAATTTTTAAAGAGGCATTTTTTCTCCTGAGATTCCTTTATGAAGTGCTTTTTGAACAGATATATGTAAATTACATTTGTTCTGATTGAATGGCCTGAATTGTGCCTCATTCAAAAAGCAGTGTGTGTTATCTTTTTTTATATATGGATTTATTTAAATACACTTTTTTGAGACAACATAAAAACAATGAATTCTAAATGGGCTTTTTTGCAGCTAAGTTTTGGCTTGTTTTTGTGGACTGGGGAGGGAACAGTACGTTTTGAAACTTAAACAGTGTTTACAAGCTACATCACACTCTCTTATTAAAAAAAAAAGAAAGCCAGGAAATGTTGGTTTTTCTTGATATGGGCCCTTTAATGGTGATCTACCCTGGGACCAGGCCTCCTTCAACACTAAAGCACGCGGTAGTCCTGACGCAGCAGCCCACCCCCCACGCCCGCCCCCTCCTCAGACTACCCCTGCCTCCCTTCACTCTCTCATCCTCTATCGAGCTGCCCTGAGCTGCGGATCTATCCCAACGAGGCAGGGCTCTACACTGCCGCGCTGAGCTCCAGCATCTGATTAATACAGACCTCCAGCTCAGGAAAAGTTGTCTAAAAACGAAGGCGGTCGTCGTCGAGGGCGCCAGACTGTAATAAACAGAGCTGTAATTGCGCTACTGGAATTAAATCTGAGCACGAAAGAGAGACTCGGCACCTCAAGAAGCAGCGAAAATAGCGACTGTGAGGGAACATTTCTTTCTCAGAGCTGCTGAGACGTGTGAGGAGAAATAATGAGGAACGGGTGGATGTTGCTAACTCTCTGGGCACTGTGCTTTTGGGGCGAAGGGGTAAGTTTGGGCAAACGCCCCCACAAACGTGCTAATCTAACAGCCTAACCTGATATTTAACTTGTGGTAATCGAGTCATTCGCTTTTCTTAGCGCTTGGCTTCATGTACATTTCCTTCAGCTTGAGTTGGGTCTTTTTCTGAGGAATAGTCCTGATAGGATCACATTTGTGCAGCTCGAAAAGTTGAGAAACAAGCTATTATAATTAGTACTTTGACACTGTCAAATGTGAATTGTAGAGAAAACCAATGTAGACTTTCTCTCACCAAAAAAAAACTAGGCTCGCCTGCCCAGGCAGGGATTAAGGACTACGCTTTCCTTTCAGTGGAGAATCTGCTTTCAGAGTGCTGCTTTATGCAAGTGACCACAGGGTCTCTAATATTTGTACAGTGAATTTTTATATATATATGGTACGTCTCACTACCTTTAGTCAGGGATCATAATTGTACCATAATCCATTGAAATAATATTTTCTTGTAAAATTGTATCGACTCCACACGCATCTTCTTGTGTCCAGGCTTTTTAAGACATTAAGGTTTTAAAACATTAGGTTATGAAAAGTACAAATACTTTTTCAATAGAAAAACTTATTTAAGGTACACAGTTGGTCCAGTGCTGTACCTCTGAGGGTACATTAACATTGTTTGTACCTGGAGAAAGTAAAATGTACCTGCGCAGTACCTTTATTTCTAACAGTGGAGGAGTCCTGTGGAAGTTCCTGTACTATTTTTATGGTTCTTTTTCATAAAGCTTATGCCTCCATGAAAATGTCACACATTTAATTTGACTGTAGTTGAATAAACCCATCCTCACTGTTACTACATCATGTAGTGATGTGGCAGTAAACATCACCATGTTGTGAAGTCCCCAGTTGTCTAGATATTTAAAAACAGACAAAAAAAAAAGTTCTTTTTGTGTGGTTAGCTCCCACATTGCTGAGTTCAGGCCAGCTGGTACAGCAGTAGTGCTCCATCCTCAGACCAAGAGTAATGGAAAAAGAAAAGAAAAATGAGTGATTTTAATGATATGGGGGAAAATATTATGAACATGAAAGTAGTGAGCAACTGACGCTGGGTGTGCCCATCATTCACCAGGTGATGGAACTGATTAGACATCAAGTTTAGATCAAAATAGTGAGCAAGTGGTCATGCATACACTTAACTACTGCTCATTCAGCACTTCTTCTGAAATCAGACTTGTTAGCAGGGAGATTGTTCCCCTTTGCTGCAGTATCAGCCTCTCCTCTCTGAAGGCTTCACTCCAGATGTTGGAACATTGCTGTGAGGCTTTGATTGCATTCAGCCTCAGGAGTATTAGTGAAAACAGTGAGGTGCTCATACTGAATCATCTGGATAATCGTCTCCACTCCCAACTCATCCCAGAGGTCCTGGATGGAGCTCCATTACTCCAGAGAACACAGTTCCACTGCTCCATAGCCCAGTGCTGGGGGGTTTTTATGCCCCTCTAGCAGACACTTTCTTATTAGGTATAGTGGCCGGTGGTGTCCAAGCTTATCCGCAAAGGGGCCTGTGTGACTGACTGTAGGTTTTCAGTCCAACAAAGCAGGAGCACACAGAATCAGTTCTTTGAAGACTGACCAATTGATTGTGCAAGCAGAATCAGGAGCGCTTTGTATGTTTGGAATGAGAACCTGCAGCTGCACCAGCCCTTTGGGATAAGATTGGACACCCTTGCCTTAGGCTCCTGTGTGGCTGCAGCAGAGTGCTCCATTCAGTTGGCAGTATTTTTCTATGGAGAAGCTTCATGTGCGCAAATTGTTGCCTGTATCAGTAATGGCTGCACCTTTGGGCCAGTAATAATTTCTTATTGCTTCACCTGTATTTATTCATTCCTTTCGCACAATTATTGTTTAGGTAATATAATTATAAGTAGAAATGGTTGCACTTAACTATAGGCTATACAAACAAACCATAACCAAAAAATGGCAAAGAATGCTGGGGAACATGTAAATAAAACAAAAAAACCCCAGTTCATGAGATCTGCTCTCCAACAGAGGGTGCCAATATAGAGGTAAGTTTGGGCAAATAATTGCAATATTCATCATGCCAGTTTGGCAGTATTTTGGTTTTCAGTTTTGGAGTTAACTGTGTTACATGCTCTCTGTGCAGAATATAGCCATCATGATAAATGATTAAATAATATTAGAAGCCAGCCCAGTTGGTACATTTACATTTATGGCATTTGGCTGACGCTCTTATCCAGAGCGACTTACAATTTGATCATTTTACACAGGTAGGCCAAGGTGGTGTTAGGAGTCTTGCCCAAGGACCCTTATTGGTATAGTGTAGGGTGCTTGCCCTGGTCGGGGATTGAACCCCAGTCTACAGAGTAGAAGGAAAAGGTGTTAACCACTACACTAACCAACCACCACATTGGTAGTTATGTGGTAATCATATTACCATCAAAGAAAAGTCTTTGTAACGCGCACATGTAGTATTTAGTTACTGAATTTAAACTCTGCAGATGATATTCATTTGTCTAAATGTACATTACCACCAAAGCTAACACTGAAGCAACCAAATTTGCTAATGGGAAAGTGTGCGTGGATACCTTTGGACATAAAGTGTATTTATGATCAAGTTATATACAGTGTGCTATATTGTGTATTGTCACATTGAGGAAAGTGAGTAACACTCTTTACAGTTAACAGAATCAGGTTGGGCAGTCCTTCACAGCAAATCCTAAGAAGTCAGTTACAACTCAAACTCTGTCCTGAATGCACCCAGTAAGCCCCAAAGGCCTCATATAACCTGTAACTCTGATTCTCTTCAGCGTCACCGAAGTCTTTTTCTCCTTGCCATTGGTTATTCATTGCTGTGTCTGAGTTCTGTTACAAGGCAATAGACCTACATTGATTCTCCCTAGGAGCAGTGCTTTTAAAGTGCAGTCGAGCAATTTATGGGTTGCCTCCGGATGCATCTATGTGTTAATTACCTTTAGCCAGCAAGGACTGATCATCAGGGAAGCTAAAAAAGGAAACAATAATAAACATAGGAAACTCCTAGTTTGCCCATTACTTCATTAGAGATGGAACATACAGTATTTCCAGGATTATATGTACAGTATATGACCTGAAATATTTCTTGACATAAAGAAAAACTGAACATCCTTTACAGTGAAATAATCAAAATTTATAGACTCCTGCTTATCCAGCTATTTTTCTGGCATCAGCTTTTCAAGCATGGTGACTGTCCCATTCTATTGGCAGTGCTTTTCTATGGAGACTGTACAAGTTGGATTCACAATAGAAACACCTTAAAGTAAGTAGCTGATGTCACAACTTAGAAGAGGTGTCTGGATACTTTTGGACATATGCTATGTTTTAGTAATGCTGTTTTCAGTAGGTGAATGGCTTTAGAATATTAGGTGATTGTCCTTTGCTTTAGATCGATCCATTTTGCAATTTGACCCTAACCTTAAGCAAAACAACCTGTGCCATGTCTGCAGTGTTGCTAATCATTTATATTAAATAAATATAAATAGTCTCTTTATCAATATTTAAAAGGTTAACTAAGCACCCCCCTCCCCCCGTCTGCGGCTTCTGGCAGGTCTATCTTGATCATGACATTTAAGCTGACGATTAATTGCCACGTAAATAATTGCAGTAGAACTTCTGTTGTTTTCATAAGACTCATGACGCGGCTCAATAAGTTTTCGGCTTTCTCTTATTTACTTGTATTCGCCTCAGCCCGCCTTTTGAAAATGCACCCAATTCACATTCTGTTTGTTGCAATGTAAATATATGATTGTAAAAGATAAAAAGTAAGCTGTGATTAGATAGTTATCTACGAATCAACTAATAATTGTAACAGGCCTCATTTCTAGTTTGATTGCCCTTACTTTTTGTGTCCTTCTCAGAGTGTGTTGAAACATTTAAATATTTTGTGAAGCTTTTAGGAAAGATTTCTTGGCAGGCTTGGACCTCTCTGAAGGCAGCATGTGCTGGCTTCTTCTTAAACAGGCTAAGTAGAATTGGACCTTTTGTGCAATTAGGAGAGAGCTGGCTATGAGCAAACTAGGAAAGAAAAAATGAAACAGACTGTTTTTCATCTGTTGTTTAATTCTTTTTTGTTCCATTGTGTTTGGAGTGGTTATTGTTTATGTCTCTGTTTCATCTCTCACTTCTTTTCCTTGCAAAAGATGGTTTCAGTTGGACTAGGCTTATAACCTGCAGCATCAGGTTTTGGACTTGCCCAACCCAGGCACAGCATTAAATGGAAGCTTAGAGGAGTGGCTGAGGACAACCTCACCAAAAAACGGTTAATATTCAAACTCTATGGCAGAATGTTGTGTAATCAGTTTACAGGGAAAGGTTGAATTTGTGCTCACTCTCCCAGTCAAACATTGGTATTCTGTTTGGTTGGTGTGGAATTTGAACCATATTGACTTGTGCTTGGATGTTTTGTACTGTTTGTCCCAGCTACTTTAACCTACTGAATAACTTTCTTACAAAACCCTTATGCCATATTAAGGAATTATAGTTTATGCAAAAATGTTATATGGATTATTCTGACTTGTGCTGTGATTGAATTTATGCGTACTTAACAGTTTTGAATATATTTGAATCCACAGTTACGTATCATCTCATCAGATTACTGTCTGACACATTAACAAGTACTAAATTCTACTACCTTTTTAGTTTGGTTTTGGTATAGGAAACAGTTCTAATCAAACAGAAGAAGCCACATTTGTATTCCATCAATTAGATGATCTGTATCATTGCATTTTGAACTATATGTGAATGTGACAGTGTTCAAGGAGCATTCAATTGCAAAAACTGAACTGTTATGACCTGGGTCCAGACGTCTAAAGCAGTCAATGCCACTAAAAGTCACAGTTTGCTTTGCAGGGCAATAAGGATGCTGCAATTGCATGGAATATAGTGTTATCATGGTTATGATTAAATACCAGTCATTACCACTAAAACTGAAATCAATTTTACAGTACAACACTGTTATCAGTATACTGTATTAAAGTTATATTGCTCAGCGCTACCTCTGCTGTTTAGAAACTAGGCCTATAGCCTTACACTTTTTGAGAAACCCTTGTGTTTTTTGCACCAGTCCCGCCACATCACCACATCACATGACCATGCTCTAGCTCATTTTGTCCAGCTATGGAGTGGCTGGGAAATGTTGGCTAAATTCTTCCAGACTGACATCACAGTAAGAAATTACATACTAAATTGTGGACTTTTCATGGAACGCCCCTCGAAGACAGTGAAGTTTACATTTAGTTCTGAATGGAATGCTAGAGACAGCCATATTAACAACATTACACTGCATGAAAGGAAGTAATCTCTACATACTGTTGTGACATAAGTTATGACATATGTATGAGACTGTTAAGTGAGGCCTTTCATAAACAAAGCACAGCCTTGTTAGACTTTTCATAAACAAATTCCAGTACAGCCAGCATCTGGAGAAGTGTGACAGCATATACAAAGTGTGATGAAGAGAGCTGTGAAATGCAGATGTTGTTAAATGGAAGGATTTTTGTGATGAAAACAGTAGCGCAGAGTGGAGTCTTGAGGCTCCCTCGCTCTCATTCCTCAAACTCTTGGTTAGCTGAGCAAATGGAAAGTTATGAGGGAAGATTTTGGGGGCTGGGGAGCAGCTGTGAGTTCAGTGGTGAGTAGGGCTGGAAGAAAAGCTGGGGTGAAGGAGACATGTCGTCTGCTTTGAGTGCTCACTCAGCCCAACTCTGGTTTCACTTCATAAGGACTTTCGTTAGAGCTGAATACGTATTCAGCATCGGCTATGGTGGGTAAAAAGGTAGTGTGCTAAAGAGGTGGGCACAGCTGTGGTTAATGTTGTGGTGGTAGCTGCTGAAATTATGCTAAGCAAGACTAAAAAGAGCACAGGGATCAGCTGATTGCAGAAAGGAATTAAGAAATGCCCAGTTTTTTGAAGTGAGTTAAAATGTAGATAATCTCATTGAGGACTGTCACGATTACTTAATTAAACATATTTACTTGATTAACAAAAAAAATCACTGATTGTTATTGTTCACTCATTTAATGTCCATCATGCCATTATTAAGCATTTTTAAAAAGCTGTAAAAAATAATTGGTAAATTGCTCAACTACTAATGTACAACCCGTTTCCAAAAAGGTTGTTTCAGATGTTGATCTTTTGGACAACAGGACACTTTTCCACTTCCCCTCAGTCCATTTAAAATGAGATTGGGCCCACAGAAGGTGGTGGCATTTCTGGATCCTGTTTATTTATGGTTTCTTCTTTGCATGGTAGAGTTTTAACCTGTGATTGTGGACACAGAGAGAAACTGTGCTCACAGACAGTGATTTTCAGAAGTGTTTGAGTCCATCCAGTGGACTTCCACTACAGAATCATGTCAGTCTTTAATGCAGTGCTGCCTGAGGGTCTGAAGTTCACAGCCAGCCAATATTGGTTTTCGGCCTTATCCCTTACATACTGAGATTTCTCTGAATCTTTTATTGATATTATGTACTGTAGTTGATGAAATCCCCAAGTTCTTTGCTATTTTATGTCAAGAAACGTTATCCGTGAAATGTTTGCCCATACAATCTTTCATAGAGTGGTGAAGCCCTCTCTTCTTTACTGATCTTTGCTTCTGATAGACTTTTGATTGAAAATTTGGTATGTCATCTTTGTATTTTAAATTCAAGATGGAGCTTAAACGATTTGCACATTATTGCATTTTGTTTATATTTACATTTTGCACAGTGTCACAACTTTCTCAAAATGGGGTTATAATTAATAGTAACTATTATAGTCTTATGTGATTTGGTGATATTGGAATCAGATTTCTACATTTGATGAGTATTTTAAACAGATATTTTAGTACATTCGTTATTATCCATCCATCCATCCATCCATTTTCTAAGCCGCTTCTCCATCAGGGTCGCGGGGGGGAGCTGGAGCCTATCCCAGCAGTCTTCGGGCGGAAGGCAGGATACACCCTGGACAGGTCGCCAGTCCATCGCAGGGCAGACACACAGACAGTCACTCACACACTCACACCTAGGGACAATTCAGCACACCCAATTGGCCTGACTGCATGTCTTTGGACTGTGGGAGGAAACCGGAGAACCCGGAGGAAACCCACGCAGACATGGGGAGAACATGCAAACTCCACACAGAGAGGACCCCGGTCACCCGGTCGGGGAATCGAACCCAGGCCCTCCTTGCTGTGAGGCGACAGCGCTACCCACCACGCCACCGTGCCGCCCCATTCGTTATTATACACATTAGAAATAAATGTTGAATTTGTTGACTTAAATGTTGAATTTCATAAACATTTATATATTGGCATTGGAAAATGTACATGAAAAATGTCAGATATCACCATTCATCTACAATTCACTGTTATCAGTAGAAGCCTAGCTTGTACATTGCTGCTGTTGGAGCAAAACCTCATATGTCCAAACTGGTAACTTTAAAGGAGAAAGAAAAAACATACTTTTAATGTAAGTCAACGGAACTAGACTGTCTTCCAGTTAATTTTGGGCCATTTCCTTTGGTTCATTCATTATGAAATGTACATACAAAAGGTAAGGGCAATAGACACTTGGAAAAAACAACAAAAATAGAGATTTTGTTCTAACAACAGCGATATATACATATATGATATGAAAATGGTTAAGATAGGTATAATTGAATTGAGAGCCCTAGTTTCAGTTATTGATTTTATGTTGATTTTATGTGGATATCTCACTTCTTCCCAGAAGTGTTTTTTTTCACTCCACAAGTTTTCCTGGCCACATTACGCAAGCATGTTGACACAGTGGGGCTGCTGTGGACAGAGAGTTAGGGGGAATGGCTGACGTGTGGCTCCCCAGGCCGCTGCTCAGCCCATATATGGATGCATCTTTTTTTGTCCTGACAACAGACACCTCCACACCAGATGTTTTTTGTGTACAGTGCAGATGTTCGTTCTTCCTCTGATACAGAAGCGTGTGTTCCCAGAATTTGACAGTGACGGTGCTAAGCCAGGAATGTGTGGAGAACTGCATAATGCTGATCACTTAGTTCAAGTACGTAAAACGCACATAATTCTTGGACTCATCACATCATGCACAAAGCAGTGCCGACCAACAGCTTTTATTGGCAAATCTGACTTCATGGAAGTGTTTAATATATGAAATATGTAATATTTCCTCCAGAGGCATTTTAAACCTTGAATTCATATCACGAGGGGCTATTCAACTCCAGTGTGAAAAGATCTTGAGGAAATGCTTAACAGATGATGCTGACCCAGTGCTGAGTTAATAGGAGCTGTTTTTTATATCCCCATGTTGATGGCCATTTTTTTCCTCTGTAAAGGCTTTCTGCTAAAAAGCCTAAAAAAAAAACGCAGGTCAGGCAGAACAGAGATTCTACAAGATAGCAGGACTCTTATTTAGTCTAGTTGTATTATCATAGTTCAGTCTAATAGTCCTTTTTCTCTCTTCTCTTTCTGTCTGTCTTCTCTCTCACTATTTGCCTCTTTTTCTCTTTCTCATACACAGTCTCTCTCTCTCTCTCTCTCTCTGTCTCTATCTCTCTTTTGCCAGCACAGTTGAATATTTGGTTTAAAGGTTAATAGTCTCATTTCACATAAGTAGTGTAATAATGTATAATAGTGTCATAATGAAGAAGTCTGCACAATGTATGTTTTTCCAATGTTAGCACTTTGGAATGTGAGAGAAGACATACAGAGGTAGAGAAGTAACGAGTATTCTATATTGTCCTAAACAGCAGTGAAAATGGACCAGCAAGGAAAATGCTGAGTGTAGTGATCCATGCAGACAGAAGCTGGCTTGGACTTTTTCCAGCAGCACATACAGGGAGCAACAGTAAAGAAGCCTTCCACTTTATATACATGTGTTGACAAACCTGGCCTTATAACACCACACAGTTTACTATTGTATACTCTTCTGTTGCTGTTGATTATTTAATAATAAAGTAATCAAGTTATTTCGATAAATCGAGTAATCACAGTTAAAAAAAAAAAAAAAGGCCAAAAAGTGAAAAAAATGAAATGGTAACAAACCATAAGTGTGTCTGTCCGTCTCTAATTCAGATCAGAGAAGACGATATAGACATGCACAAGTTAGGAAAAGGTTACAAAACAGTATCCAAGTGTTTGGATATGCCAGTAATATGAGGGAAGCCACAGAGAGTCCAGCAATCATTCTGAAAGAGCTACAGAGTTTAGTGGCGGAGACTGGAGTGGAGATGATACAGCTAGCCTTTATGGAGAGTGGCTGGAAAAAACTTGTTTCTGAAGACAAAAACACTTCAAAGCACATCTGGAGAAGTAACAGAGTGACCCAGCTAAAATGTGGGATAATGTTTTGTGGTCATATGAGACAAAATGGAGCTTTTTGGCCAAAGTTTAAAACTGGCGCCAACATTACACTGTTCATTCCATAACAAACACCATCCCAGCAATGAAGTATGGAGAGGGCATCATCATATCGTGGGGCTGTTTTTCCTTGCAGGATCTGGGCATCATGTTGATATTGAAGGATGAATGGGTGGTGCAAAATACATAGAGATAACAGGAGGAACAGTTATTTGTCCAGGTGAATCTGGTGACTTTAAAGGGGGTGTAATGCTTTTTCAGGGCACTATATATATATATATATATATATATATATATATATATGAGAGACAGTATTTTCTTGTGCTGCACCTATGGAATAGACACCCTGTATGCTTTTGCTCCAGCAGCCTTTGTGCCATCAGTTGTTCAACTAATGTCTTCACACAGGTGTGTAATGAGTTGTAGTGATTGTGGGCTGTGAGTGTGTAGTGTTTTGCAGGAGCCAGGTGTGCCGTGTATGGGCTGCTGTGTCACCTGAGCTACACAGAGTAATTTTCCAAGCCTGTACACATCCCAGGTGCAAGAACAATCATGTACGCGCATGATGTACTGCCTTAACTGAAAGATTTACCTGTCAGATACCTCTGTGCTCTGTGCTAGTTTATATATATATATATATATATAAACGCCTATGCTTATGACTACAGTGGTTGATATTCAACATTTCACCTACTGCACTGCATTGTGTGCTAATAAACTGGTATAATTAAGCATTCAATTGAACAAAACATGCATTTGACTGGCTGATTAGTTTTGGTTCTGAAATCTGATGGACAGGATCTAGCTTTGGCTCAGTGTACCTCAGTAGCTCTGAAAAGCCGTCACTGTCCAACATGCCGTTCTCTATAATTTTGCACGTCCGTGTGTGCATCCGTATACGTGAATGGTACATTCTTACATGTTTAATCATACATCATCACTGTCACGCTCTTGAATAGGGGACCCGAACTATTCTTAGCTACACATTTTTAGTAGGCCTATCTCTATTAACTGCCCATAATCAAGTGCAACAAAATTAAATTTTTTTTTTTTTAATGAATTGCGCGTCATATTAAAATTTCAATTCATAGCAATATAATTATCCATACCATGCCACCCTAACAGTATCAGTGCAGAGGACTTGGACAATTTTTGTGATTTTGTGTATTTTCCACTATAAATGCACAAAGCAGCGCATATAAAGTTCAGGCAGTTCATTTAAAATGATTGAAACTGGTTGTAAAGTTTTTAGGTTTTGCTTTGATTAGCTCTGTGTCAACGTCTGTTTAAAAAAGGCTTGACTAGGTCATGAACTCTCAGCTTCCATCTGAGGGAAGTAAATTTCACACCATTTCAGTCTATTCACCTGCTCCACAGGTGCAACACCTCAACTTTCTGTTTAACAAAAAAGCCAGTCTTCCGCTTCTCCTGCCATGTAAATCATGAGTCATGACCCTGTAAAGCCTTATTCTAGATGACTCTCTCTCTCCCACACACATACTCCCTCTCTCTTTCTTTCATTGTCTCTCTCTCTCTCTCTCTCTCTCTCTCTCGCACACACACACTCTTTCATTGTTTCACATTTTCTCTTTCTCTTTCTCACTTTCTGTATCTCTTTCACCATTTCTTTTATTTCTCTCTCTTACTTTTTTGTTCAGTTTTTTCCTTTCCACTTCTCTCTCACTCCTTTATGCTGTCCTTCTCCATTTTTCACTCTTTCTCCCTGTCTCTTTCTCTCTCTCTTTCTCTCTGCCTATTCCTCTCATCAGTTTCTCTCTCGCTCCCTCTCTTTCTCTTTTATTTCTCTTTCATTTCTTTCTCTCTCTCTCTCTCTCTCTCTCTCTCTCTCACACACACACTCTCTCTGTTCAGCACCTGTGTTTGAGCAGGAATATTAAGAATAGTTTTCATTCCTGTGGTCTGAATAGCTGTATTCATGGCTGGTCTGCTTCACTCTGGACACTGAAGGCTGCCCTGTGTGTACACAGCGCGTGTGTGTGTGCATGCAGGCGTGTGAGTACAGTGCTGTGTTAGTGTGCGTGTGTGCTCGCACGTGGTGGCTGTGTATGTGTATGGATGAACGTCAGCAGCTGGTGAGGCTGTGTTCAGCCGCTGGCTCAGATGGATAGGGTTAATATCACACACAGATCTCACCTTCACTGCAGCAATGCAGGCCTGCTTCACACACAAAAAACACTGCATGAACACACAACTGACATGCTGCCTGTGCTGTATAACACACGTTGTGTTTTTAGGTACACTTTTTTTTGCATTTGCAAATATTACTGACCTCACACATGGGGTGGGCAATACGACAATATTTGTGGAGATTAGGATAAATTATGTTACATCATGTCATTAATGTGCTTCTCTAAGCATATCGTGAATGTCATCTGTATGTAAAGTTCACTGACCAACTGCAATTACAATTAGTGTAGCGCAGTATGTGAAATGCTGAATAAAATCATTGTATTCATAGTGTCTGATAGTATATAATGTGGCACAGCTGTTTTTTGTCTTTTACAACTGAGTAAACTTCAGATGTTTTTGCCATATCCCCCCCCTGCACTCAGTCGTAGCTTATATATATATATATATATGTGTGTGTGTGTGTGTGTGTGTGTGTGTGTGTGTGTGTGTTTTGCAGAAAGTTTACGTTTTTACATTTCTTTCAATTTATGACATGGATACATGCAGAAGAAAACTTAGAAATGTAAAATGTAAATGTAACAAATGTTGTAAGTTACTACATGATTATGTAAGTACACTCAAATATTAACATAATGGCAAGTTGGATGTATAGAGGAAATTATTCACAAGACAGTAATACACTAATAAGGGTTAATAGATAAGCCTTAAGATAAGATAAGAGGTGGCCTAATACTTTCTGTGAAAAATAAATCATTCCTTTTTTATTTAATGAAATCATTGTTGTATTTTACCTTTTGTTATTATGGTAAAACTGTTCATTGTCATTGATTACTATTTGAATCACACAATGAAACACTGCCCAGTCATGATTTTTTTTGCCATAGTGTCTACAACCCCATTTTTAAAAATATTAGGACACTGTGAAAAGTAGAATGCAATGATGTGTGAATCATTAAACCCTCTATTTTATTTGAAATAGTCCAAAGACAATAGATCAGTTGTTGAAACTGAGTTAATTGTTGTTTTGAAAATGTATGCCCGTTTTGGATTTAATGACAGCAACACGTTTCAGAAAAGTTGGGACGGGGGCATGCTTACAACTGTGTTGCATCAGCTCTTCTTTTAAAAACATTCTGTAAGTGTTTGTGATTTGTTTTCCCATTCCTGCTTAGCGTAGAATTTCACCTGCTCAACTGTTCAGGGGTCTCCTTTGTTGTATTTCATGTTTCATAAGATGCCAAAATTTAGTGTGACAGGTCTGGACTGCAGACGGGCCAGTTTAGCACCCAGACTCTTTTACTACAGAGCCATGCTGTTGTAAAATGTGCAGAAAATTAACCTAATTAATGGTGAGATGCTTCACTAGGTGTTTTTTAGCATTATACAACTTCACTAGTCTTTTGTTGCCCTGTACCAACTATTTTGTCCTGGCATCATGTGCTGGCATCAAATTCAAAATGTACTTTTTGTGTACTGTATTAATGTATTTTACAAAACACAATAACATTTCTCAGTTTCAACAGTTGATATGCTGTCTTTGTACTTTTTTTCAATGAAAACATAGGGTTAAATGATTTCCACATCATTTCATTCTGCTTTCATTTACATTTTGCACAGCATCACAACTTTTTGGAAACTGAGTTATAGGTAGACCAGCCAAGCCAACTTTCTCATTATAACCTTCAGGGTTATATTTAGGATTAAACCGAGGGATCGACCACAATCACATTTTGATTTACAATTGTCAGGATTCATTTTGTGAAAAAAATGCAGCTCCAGGCTTTCTGGAGGTCCTAGATGTGTCAGTTGCTGTGAATGCAAACTGTAGCCTAAAAATGTTTTAGTCTGTTGTAAAAAATGCTGAAAAATACTGAAAAAGTCACTATAAAACTGCTGCAAAGTGTGTTTAAGCTTCAAATGTCCATGTTTGATATAGAATGGCCGCAAAATGTCAGTATGAGTTGCTATTCATTTTTATTCTCTTCTTTATTCATTTTTATTATTTTATTCTCTCTCTCCCCTTCTTTCTCTGTCTGTAAGTCTCTGAGAGAGACTCTGAGAGAGACCTGACCATATGTTTAGACACGGAAGGAAGCAGCTGACTCGCAGTAATGAATCTAGACTATTCTGCTTGGTTTCCTGTGCTAAATGTGCCACAGTATTGATTACTATTCACTGAAAGCAATTCTTTGTGTAGATGGGGGGAATCAGCTTTGTATTTGTATGTACCAGCATTACACTTCTCTAAATGTCGGACAGTTGTCTATTTGAAGAACTCAATTCAAAAAGAGAAAGACCAAATTGAAGAGAGAAACTCAGTCTCTGCTACAGCTTTGGTACAGTTTGTCCTGCAGGTCAGAGAGTGTGTATTATGGCCTTTAGCTCTGTCGCAGGTGAGTTGGTAGCTTTGCCACATGATTGTGTAATATGTGTGTGAATGTGGTGAAAGATGTGGAGTATCCGTCCAGCAGCTGAAGCGAAACAGATCAGTGAAATAACACTGGCAGGCCTAAGGGTTATTGAGAAGGATTTCAAAGGAAGCAGAGCAGTCTGGTTCGTATTGTGATTACACTAAGAGCGGCAAATGCAGGCCTGAATGTGTGAGGGGAATGTGTGGAGGACAGTAATCATTTTAGGCCCCTGCCAGAGGGGCCTGAATGGCAGCCTGAAGCTGAAAAACTCCCACATTGTTTCTCCAGCTCAGCTCTCTAGACACTCATCTGTGGTTTTGATGTCTGGCCTAATCCTGTCAGGTATTAGGTGTGGTGTGCCACATCTGGCAGAGTGACTATAATACACCTACCCTGAGCAGACTACAGTCTGAAATCTATTATACAGTCAAAGCTGCTTCTTATTCAACCTGAAGGCCTAATTTTCAAGTTGCCGTATTCTTGCCAAAACATAAATAGCTATAATATTAAACAATGGACTGTGCACTTAGAGCTAGTCTACACCAAGCTTTCATTTTGCTTTGTGTTTTTGAGGGAATTTATATTAGGCGTGTAACGATACACATATTTTCATGCACAATATAACTTTGATTCAAGATTTATTTTATTTTTGACATTTTATGTGTTAAACATATCTTAAGCTCTAGTTATATACTACAAGGATGGGTTTGGCTCCTAGCGTGTAGAATTAAACAACATGTCAAACAAAAAGCCCAGTCATTTGAGTGTGAGTGTTCATTGTATAAGGGCTCCCGCTCTGATAAGATGCACTCAGGTGCCTAGTTTTTGGTCACTGAAGGTGGCTTTTACAAAAGATGCTAGCAAAACCTGAGTAAAGATGCTCAAAGCTTGAAAAGGGCATATGAATGATACAGTTGTAAATGTCCACACATGGCCTCAAATGTTACCAAATGTTACTTAACCGTGTCATTGAAATATGACTGTTATTTGTTGAATAGACTAAATTTAACATCCTTCTAGGCCTTTGACTGTTGATAAAGAAATACGATAAATGAAATTAGTTGATAAACAGAATCTTTGACGACCAAGAATGCTACGACTGATTAGTAGGCTTGGAGGAGACAGCCCTAGAAAACTGTGAACTCTAAGCCAGACTACCTCCTTCAGTGAGGTTCAGTAGCATTCAAGGCTTATTTACCGTGTTGAATGAGCTTATTTGGTGTTAAATGAGCTTACCTTCAACACACTCCTCTTTAGCTGTTCTAATTTTTGTCCTTCATTGCAGATAGAACTGAACAGGTGTTACCCTAATCATAGCAGCATTGTCACAGGACAGGACGTTCTTTTGCCAAACAAATCCACAGAACAGTTTGGAAGCAGTCACTTCTTTACAGTGCTGGCTTTATAAACACAGGCCAAATTCACTCCATTACATGAGTTATTGGTGAAGTTTTTGGGTATGCTTGTGTGAGCATGTCTGTGTATGTGCATTTAGTGTAGACAGAGATGTCTGATGTCCATAGAAGTGTGCATTGTACAGGAAGGAACTGCAGGGGTGAGCTCTCACTCACGAAGAGTGCAAAAATGTACTGATGCATCACCTCTGAAGGTGGTAATTCAACTGCATTGATTTTGTAATGGTGGAATCTTTTAAACTGAATGTAATAATATTACAGTAGTCAATAAAATATGCACTCGCTTTTTGGCCAAAGGCTAAAATTCTATTTTCAGATATAAGAAAGAAAAGCTTGGTGTCTTGCTCTTATAGTCTGAATTGCTGCACTGCTCCATCGTTCCTCCAGTCACTTTTGTGTATTCAATACATTTTTAAAAATAATCCTAAATGACAAGATTTTCATGATTCATTTAATTATTTTCTAAAGAACTGTGATCTAATTAAATTATTGTCAGCTTTCTTCCCTGTCATTGGATTGGATACTTAGAGACCTCAAGGCCTGTGTTTACGTAGCTTCTCATAGTAGGAGTGCTGATCTACGGTCTGCTCCTGTCAGTAAAGTCATAATATTAAGAGAAGAATCTTATAGTAGCTTCGTGAATATGACCCTTGTGTAGAGCAAATGGCAATGATGAACTTTATATTTGTTCATTTAGCAGATGCTCTAATCCAGCACTGAGTTAAATGAGAATTCCTCTGATCAGCACTCCTACTATGAGAAGCTTTGTGACCACAGGCCCTGAGGTTTCTAGTGGAATCCAATGATAAACAAGTAAACCTGACAATAATCTTTAAGAAACAATTCAATAAATCATGAAATTACAGATTTCTAATACACTGAATACACTGAAAACACAAAAGTGACTGGAGAACTGTGGAACAGTAGAATACAGACTGTTTTGTTTACTATCCAAAACCAGCACGGAACCTATAAGTGTATTCTGAGTTTTTGTAAGTAATGTTGAAAGTGGTAAAATAGCATTAAATCTGAAAAAATAAGTTTTTTGGTGGACTATTTTGCCGTAGAATGCCTTCCATGTACCTCTCCACCATGAAAAGATTTAAAATATTAAAGATAAAAGAGATTTTAGAGGCATTAGACTTTTCAGATGTCTGGTTCATATACCAACACTGTAAACAGTTCTGGCTAGGTACATTTCTCTAAGATGGAGCATTTCATACCAAACCTCTCTGAATAACTCTTTACATAACTCTTTACATCTTAACCATTTTATTATTCTGAAATTTTTAAAAAGTAGTGGAACTCCCTTTTCAGTCCAGCCTTGGTCAGCCTCCTTTCTGCAGAGTATAGTATATCCACCTCACTGAAGCTGCCTTTCCACATGGCATTAATGTACTGTTGCAGAAATATTAGTGTGAGGGATGTTTATAAGGTAAGGGGTTTCAGAGTTGACGTCAGTTTAATTTACATTGCTGTGGTTTACAGTGAGATTTTGCATCACTCAGCTTTTGGAAAATGTTATTTCCTGTCTTTAAATTATTCAGCTCATTTCAGCCCTTCTTTAATGGAGTGTGATTACAGCTGGTCAAGTCCATGGACGGGGTCTGTTCTGTACTGTTTTTGCTGTGGGACTTGGCGATCACATGCAGCAGGCTTGATGTGTTACGTGTGTAATGTACTGGGCAAGTGATGGCGTACCGAACATGTGCATGTGTTAAAGAGTGAAAAATGGTGTGCGTGATTGTGAGAGAGCGAGAGTGAGGGAAAGATGGTGTTTGACAGTGTTTGGCCAGGCTGTTTGGAGCAGAGAGGAGAGAGTGGCCTGTGAGTTTTAGCATTTCCTGTCCAGCTGTAGCGCTGGCGCTTGCTGAAAGAGAGCGACTCAGACTGGAGCACAATACCTCACTTGTGCTGCAGCCTAGAGCTCAGGAATGCCACTCTCACCTTCATATGGCTGACAGGAGTTTGTTTTGGAGTGGGAGATATTATTCAACACGCTCCAGCCCGCAACCCTCATACTTCTGTCTAGGGCTGTATGATGTGAACATAAAATGCAATGTCGATTAACTTTTTGGATAGAGTGATGGTGATGTGAAAAAATTTTGAATGATTAGGGTTCTAATTAAAATGAAATCTATCTCACATCTGCTTTAAGCAAAAAGCAACAAAATTACAAATAAAAGGGTGAAATAAAAATGAGTTGCGACTTAGAACACACTTTTAAACAAGAAACGGTTTAAAAAGTCAGCATTCTCTAAACAGCTTTTGTATATATACTTAGAAAAATGAATGCATGTCCATTTGAACAAATGTATGTTTAATTACTTAAAATGCTCCTTAGGGTGATGCAAATTTGTTTTAACAGTCGGACTGCAAAAAAAGCCAATTTTGATAAATCTTCTAATTATTTAATCAGCTCAAATGTAGCCTGTAAATGTGAAGAGCTATAACAACAAAATGCTTGACAGCGTTCTGAGAAAGCAAGGTAATATTCACCAATAGCTAAATTACTAAAACAGAAGAGAAAACATGTAGCTCTTTGTTAAAGCTACCTATAGATTTGAGCTACTGTAAGCAGCAAGCAGTAGCTAAAATGATCTGATAGAGTAATAAATATGTAGATTAATCTTAGCTCTTCAGACTCCAGCGTCATTTTATTGGATTAACATTTCCATATGCTAGTTGGATCATTATCTAAAAAAAGGCTGTGTGTGCATAGGTTTCCAGGATGAGTGGATTTTTTCATGTGAAAGCTTTGAAATACTAGTATTTAAGATGAACTAGTTTTACACTAACTTTGCTAAAGTCACTCCGTGATTATTATTCAACATTTCACATAATGCACTACACTAAACCCAGTTAAACGATTATGCTTTTATATTTAAATGATCACAATAACAAAATTTATCACAATAATGACATCATCATATTGCTCACCTCTAATGTCAGCCATATTTGTTCTTTTTCCTTCACTGCCTGCTGACATAGGTATGAATCTATATGTGAAAAGCTGCCATTTTACAATTGGGTTGTTAATTCCCTCTAGGTTAGATTTCACTTTGAAAACAAAGGAGACTGGGGTGTGAGACACTACCACTGATCTAATATTAGGCGCTATCTTATCTCGTTTTCGTGTCGTGCCTGTATTGTAATTTGATCCATTCTGTCACTGCAGCCCTGACATGTTCATAGTGGAAACTCACATCATGATGATGAAACAAATGGGATCAACTGTGTCATCCTACTGGGCAAAATGTGTGTATGTTGCTGCCTGTTGTGATTGTGATATGACTTCCAATACATTACAACTATCTTAGTGAACCATTAAATGTGATGTGGTAAAAGATGGAGTTGGATTATTTTGAAATTGCCTCAGTTCTTCCCACAAAAACTGTGCAGCCCAAATTCTGTCTGTCTGTCTGTCTCTCTCTCTCTCTCTCTCTCTCTCTCTCTCTCTTTCTGTCTCTGCAAATTGATCCTCCTATGTACTCACTAAAACGTTAACTTAAAATGTGATATTTAGATAATTTCCGCAGCCAGCAGCCATCAGTACTTCTATTTTAAGCATTGTAAGTAGATTTCTTTTTTGTTCTTGCATGTATACTGTTTCTTTTGCCTTCTTAGCAACTATTCATACCTAACAGCTCATAAAAGCTTTGGCTTTGGCTTTCATGTGTTTAAAGCACCCAAAAGCTAGTGAAGAGGTATCGAGGGGTGACTACAGGATAATCATATTTCATAGCGCAGTTCATCAGAAAGTCTTCTTAATTTATGTGCCAGGGATTCACACTTTCATATTCTGTTAGATAAATACAAGCTGGAATTATTTTATTTCAAGAGAAGGATGTCTGAGACAGTCTGATGCATGACATTTTGGAAGTAACACATATTCATGCATGCATTGGGCTCATGATTCACTGAAACACAGCCTCCATATGAAGCCTGCCTACATGTTCTGCGTGTTCGTGACGAATCCTGAAATAATCACACCCTTTTCTTCCAGCATGGCTACCACTGAAGGTAGCTCAATGATGGCCAGTAAAATAAAATATGGGTTTCTATGGAGATGGTGAAAATGTGCACTAGCAGTTGCTTTTGCTCTGGTCATCAGTGGTCATGACTTCAAGTGTTTTTTTTATGAAACAGATGGTTCTCATTCTGAACTGTTGGGCTAAGCTGTAAAATACTGTAAAATAAAGCTGTTATAAAATAACATACAAGTATGACTGCATGCATCAGTTGAGCTCTTCAGTAAGGCATTTTTTTTACTTGTTTTGTTGATTGGCAACCATAACGTACTGTAATCATGTTACATACACTATATTTCCAAAAGTATCCGCTCGTCTGCCTTCACTTGCATATGAATTTGAATGAGATCCCATTCTTAATCCATAGGGTTTAATATGATGTCGGCCCACCAATTGCAGCTATAACAGCTTCAACTCTTCTGGGAAGGCTTTTCACAACGTTTAGGAGTGTATTAATGGGAATTTTTGACATGAAGTTTGGAGGTCTGTAGCCATTGACTCTGTAGAAATTTGGTGACCTCTGCACACTATGCACCTCAGCATCTGCTGACTCTGCGCTGTCATTTTACGTAGCCTACCATTTTGTGACTGAGTTCCTGTCGTTCCCAATCGCTTCCACTTTGTTATAATACCACTGACAGTTGACTGTGGAATATTTAGTAGCAAGGAAATTTCATGATTGGACTTGTTGCCCAGGTGGCATCCTATTACAGTACCATGTTGGAATTCACTGCGCTCCTGAGAGCGACCCATTCTTTCACAAATGTTTGTAGAAACGGTCTGCAGGCCTAGGTGCTTGGTTTTATACACCTGTGGCCATTGAAGTGATTGGAACACTTTAATTCAATGATTTGGATGGGTGAGTGAATACTTTTGGAAATATTGTGTGGCTTGGCAGAATAACTGTTTATTGTGATTATTATTAATAATAACTTCAATTATTTATGTAGAATTGCGGCAGGACCTGAAGTGTGGCCACAAACATATGTATGGAGGAATGGATCGGAATTCCTCCAACCCTTGATGTGCAGGACTGATCAACAGTTACAGTGAACTTTAATTTGCTGCTATTCAAGGATTCACATGAGTCACTGAAAGCAGAGTGTAGCACTGCATGTGCTACCCCAGGCTCAAGGAAGACGTTGGAGGCAGGGTTCAGGGTTGCAGCAGCCATTACTTTAATTTCATCCAAAACAAAACAAACACAACCAATGCTACGCTGGCCACTTTTCACTGGCTGAAGCTAGCTAGACTTTTCAGTCCTTTCTTCACTGGAGCTTTTCAGCTCTTTACTCAGTCTCTTGGTGGTGGTGCTCGTCCCTCTCTCTCTGTTCCCACTCAGCTCTTTTTTTAAAGGCGCTCACGCTGCCAGCCAGATCAGCATCAGCTGGTTGTCATTAAGGGCAGTGTGAGCCCCGAGCCGAGAGGGAACAAGAGCTCACCGCTTCGCCTCCTCGTCACCACCCCCAGCTGGCAGCTCAGCTCAGGACTCGCTCCTTGTTCTAGTGCCTCTCGTGGCCGGCACCAGCATCCTCAGTCTCCTCCCGCCGTCACTCTCGTGACTCGCGTCCGTCATGGAAGTTCAGTCTCTGCGCTTTGCCTCCTGCGCACTCGTGGCTCTCTCCCTGGCATCCTCACTGAGGTTCGTTGCCGCTGGTTGTTCGGGCCCCGCCTTCCCACCGGCTCTCGCGGCCATCATTGCCAGGGCCCGGGGGGCAGGTGCATGTGCCACACAGAGGTTCACATATTTTTGCCAACAAACATTTCATGTTGGATGATTTTATTCAATAAATGAATGAAAAGCAATATAATTGTGTTATGTGTTTTATTGGGTTCTCTTTATCTATTGTTATGACTTGATAGTCACATTTTATGCAGAAATTCAGAAAATTCTAAAGGGTTTGCAAACCTTCTAGCACCACTGTATACAGAAAGTACGACACAGCTGGCTATTCAGCACAATGAGTCATGCGCAATTATTCTCCAGCATTTCGGTACAGATGTAACACTTAGAGACAGCGAGAAAAAGAAAAAATGGCCGATTGCTGATTGCATGTTTGGAGCAAAAATCTGTGCCTTCCAATTATGCAGCCCATATACAGAGCTGTTGTGTTACCCCTTTTGCCTTTTAACCTCACCCCCTTCTCTTTTTTTCTCTCTCTCTTTCTCTCTCTCTCTTTTACTCACACATTTTTTTCCTCATTGTCATTTCTCCATACGAGTGAGCTTTCAGACACGGCCTTGTCAAATCAGCATCAGTGTTGCTCTTTTTGATTTTTGGAAAACATGAACACACATGACAGTGAGGTTTATAGAGCCTGACCCCTGCTGTATGAGCTGAGTGCCTGCTCATACAGATTTTCTAAAGCATCATGTGATCGAAAAGGCCTATTATTGGGTGAAAAGGTGCCACTGTGGTGCTGTGACATTGACAGAAAGCTTGTGGGGAGACAGAATAAAGAAAGGCTTATAGGTTTAAGGAACACACACCTAGCTCAGTCTACTTTTCTTCATAACAGTCTACAACGCACAGCTCAGTGTTTGAGTGAGAGCACACGACCGTCTCTGTTTATCCTCACTCCTCCTCACAGCCTTGAAACACTTTTTTGACGTTGAAGCACCACAACCTATTGTTTCTCAGAGGTATGATAGACAGCAAACGTTGAACAGTGTTTCTGTAGGTCAGGGAGCTTGCATGCTCATTGTGTTTTAAAGCAGAATGTTAAAATTTTCTGCTCTTCTTTGTGGTTTCCAGGGAAACAGAAGTGAGAAGGACCTTGCAGTCTTTTGTTTGTCTGTATTCTACAAATATATTATTCAGCATCTATGAATATTAAGACATTTATACAGCATATGTATGGAGCATTTGTGTGACAGATTTGCCAATATCTTTACCAGAGCTCCTGAAAACTTCTCCATTCAAACATCAAATAAGCTTTAAATTTAATCTTAAAGCTGCACTCTTTAAGATTTGGGGTTTGGAGACCTCTCTGGTTGTAACATTGGTTAAATGGATACATACATAATGATTACAAACATATTGAAAATGTCAAAACATGGTAACCACTGTTTCTTCAGAGGAAGTAAATTATCTGCTGTTGTCATCATATTGTATCAGTAAAATGTTGCATATTTTGCATGTGAGACCTAAACATCAACCCAGACCATCTTTTTGAGGCTGCGCTTGTGATGTTAATATGTGGTGGCGTTGTCCAGAAAACCGGTCCAGAATCTGATCCAATCTGATGCCTCTGACTTTTCAATTACTGTCTCAGGTTTTATAGGGCGGCTCATAGCAGCGCTCGCACATCGTATTTTAGCATGCTTTTTTTGTCTTTTTAAGTTTTCAAAAAACAGCTGATTGGATTTTGGCTTGTGAATGAAAAACTGAAATCTGGTTATTTCAATTGCTATTTTGGGCATTAATCCAATCCAGAAGATGATATGGGTTGCACTCTAAGCTGTGGCGGGGAAGCTGGATGATTGTCAGTAGATTAAGAACTGTTTCGAAGAGTGGCTGTGATGACACAGTTTTAGCACCTCTTTGTGGAACAGCCTTGCAGTTGTGAGAGTTTTTTATATGAAACATGTTGTGTGTTTACTCTTGCAGGTGCTGATGTCAGGTCATGCCTTAGTGGATGACTTGTATCTGGAGGAACAGCAGTCGGGTGATTTTCCTGTCGATGATGATGACTTCAGCTCTGGCTCAGGATCAGGTGAGCCACATATGGTACAGTTAATAGCAGCGTTGAGTCACTGGTATTTTACTCAGTTTTTCCTCAAGCAGGATTTCTTATGAAGGTAATGCTGTTGGAGCCACATACACATTCATTGCAAGTAACCTTTAAGGGTGTGTCCTTAGCCAACCTGTATTGTTACCTTTCATGTGCAATGAAAATGAAATTGTTGTTTTCCACCAGGCAGTGTGGTATACCACACTACGATTACAAATCATGATTGTGCATTTTCATTGCCAAGTGACATGTACCATATGTAAAGGCCAGTCCTGAAGTCGTACCAGAAAACACAGTTGAATGCAAAATTTTGTGTGCCTCTGGTCAAATGACGTTTTGTTGATTGAAGATAAATCCTCTACAGGGAATACACTACTATACATTTACTGTTTAATGCAAAGCTTTATTTGATCATATATTTGCAGACTGTGTTCCTATGTTTAATGTTTAACTGCAGAAGCAGTGTTATTAAGTTTGTTGAAGATGTTTTTTGCGACTGGCTATGGCCCAGGCAAGCCCCAGAGTGTGGCAGGTTTGACACAGCTCATTAAGCCTGTAACGCTAAGTCACAAATACTGTAGTGCTTATGTGTGGCCACTGTAACCAGAAGGGCTGCCTGCTGGCTTCTAGACAATGGCAACAGTTTGATGAGTGCACAGATGTTTCATCTGCGGTCAAAGGCGGTCAGCCAAGACCACCATGGTTATCCAGCAGGTGTCTGCTTCATACATGAGCCCTACATTATTAAAGATTAAGCTCCCTCTCTGTCTCTCTGCCATCAAGCACAACACCATACACCAAGACAGGAGGGTGTGAACACTCTGTAGACGTTTTCACTATACATTACATGTACATGAACCTTTAGAAAGTATTTTAGAAAGTAAAACACATTGTTTTATGTGCAGTGCTTTCAGAAAAAAAAAGTATTGATTCATTTTGTTTATTCCAGAGCTCATTTGAAGAGAGCTAAGGAAGCTGGAATATAGTTCCTGTTAGGGATGGAATGGGATGAAATTTTAATATCATGATAGCACTGATCAAAATGATCACAGATAGCGTTATGGTTAAACTATACTGAAGTATATGAAAAATAATGTTTAAAAAGCACTTCACTGCAGGTAATATACATTACAATTTAAATAAACATAAAACTATCACCACCACCATTTTCTTTTCAGAGTTCAAGTGTGTAAACAGTGTCTTGGCATGTGATTTGCATGGAGACTGGACACACGTGCATGCACACACATTATTTATGCTGCTCTCCACCTGGGTCGCGGGGTTTCTGGAGCCTGTCAAAGCAGTCACTGGGTGTAAGGCGGGAAACACCCTGGATGGGCAGGGAGACTGCAGCAGGAGGCTGTTTACTTCCACTGTGACTTTTTAAGAAGACATTTAGTGGAATTGTTGTAAATGTATGATTGACTATCATTGGGTTTTATAATGCAGTATTCCATTAAAACATTTAACCATTCTGCACCCAGTGCCAGTACATATCCAAAAGTTTTTAGATACATGATTATCAAATGTTTCTTCTGAAATCAAGGGCAGAAATTGGGAGTTTGTTCGCCTTTATTTCAGTAACAGACTCTACTCATTTGAGAAGACTTTATACCAGATGTTGAAAGCAATCAAGTCAAATCACATTGATTGCTTTCAGCCACAAGAGCATTAGTTGACTCAGGTACGGATATTGGATAAATAGTTCTGGATCAAACACCATTCCAACTCATCCCCAAGATATTTGAGGTGCTTAGTCACTGCAGACACCATAGTACCTCTGCTCCACAGCCCAATGCCAGGGGCTTTATTCTCCTCGAGGCTCCATTTGGCTCATCGTTGGGCATTTTGACCTTAAGGTCATACAAGGCTGCTCCAAAGTATCCCCTTCTATTGGCAAAGCTTCTATGGAGATTATATTAGCTGTGCGTGCACAATGAAACAATTGCATCAGTAATGTGTGCAATTTAAAGTACTGAATCCACTAATTAGGGATGTATGGATACTTTTGGACATACTTCACTTTGGGATTTGGAATTTGATATATGTTTAATGTCCCCTGTTCATTGGTCATACAGGTTTCGGTAATAATGATGATGAGGATTTGATAGTGATCTTGCGGAACATGGAGCCCATTGAGGATTTCACCCAGACCAGCAGCCCCAGCCTGGAGACATCTTTGCTTCTAGAGGTAGAATCAGCCATGGACACCACCGTGGAAGACAGAATGGAGACAGAGGTGAAAATGCATTTTTATGTCAATATGCAAGTATTCAGAAATTTCTGGTGTTATTGTTGTCACTTGTCATAGTTTGACATTGCATGTTAAAATATCTCAGAGATTCTATCAGGAAAAAAAACTTAGAAATCCCACAAAGAGTGACATGTTGTTGTGTTTCTTTTTGTATTGCACCTGTTTGAGTCAGTTGCCAGGCTGGCACCTCTCTCTGTCTGCACTGTAACCTGTGGAGTATTTCACCTCAATCTTAAGTCAGATTTTTCTCTCCTTTGTCTGCTTGAACATAGACTGTAGTCTATAAGTAGCCCATTTGATTTAGCATATATGAATATATAGTCCATCCCGTTTAAAGGAATCACAAATAATTGGACAAAAATTGTTATCTCGAATTGTCATGTTTAATGATTACTTGAAAATTCTTTGCAATCACTGACTGCTGATGACAGCCTAAAACATCACCAGACATTCGGTATCTTCCCTGGAGATGATCTGCTCTCACTGTAGTGCACTCAGTTTCAGTTACTGCATGTTTCAGGGGCTTTATGCTTTCAGGTTTATCTTCTGCAAGTAAAATTCATGTTCAATGAGACTAAGATCAGGTAATTTTCTTCATGATTGAAAGCATTCTTTAGTCAAGCATTGCTAAGGTCTTTTGTGTTCTCTCAGGTCATTTACTATTGATAATCCCGCAAGTACATTCTTGCTCCTTAAAAGTGTATGAGAAAGTTAATTTGGTCAAATCTGTCTTTAGCTTTATGATGGTCTGCTTTGCTAGCATTGACAGGTCTTTAGTCTCAGAGACGACAATAACAACAGACTCTAGATGCAAATGCAACATCTAAAATCAACCCTAGATCTTCTTTGTTAGCTCTCTTATGGGTGAACTAATGATGCAATGGCACGCGGCTGGCAAAGGAGCAACTAAGCAGCCAGTTGACCAGTTACTTACAACTGAATTGGGTGACTGAGTGAGCAAATGGCTGTGAATCCTGTAGCGGTCAATGTAATGTACAGCTGACAATGTAACCTGGGCTACAGAAGCAAAACAAACACTGGGTCATTGTCCAGTTACTTCTGAACTTAACTGTTAATAGCAAGTTATATTTCTTATCTGGCCAACGTTACAGGAATGGTGTGTTGTCTTCGTTGATTTTTCTTCTACATTTTTCTCTCTGTATCCTCCCTAGGTGTCTGATTATCAGACTGAGGAGCCTCAGGTCAGTATTGTAGCCACCAGCACCAGCAGTTCCCCTGGTCCACATGAATCTGACAAGCAGGTGCGCACAGAAAACCTCTTCCAGAGGACAGAGGTGCTGGCAGGTATGTTCAGATTTGTGTCAAAGATGTCTTTCTGATTTCCCTATAGGGGAACATGTGTATCTCACACTTTTTGTCTGACAAAAAGCCTAGAGACTAAAAAAAATATTTGGGCTACTTTTGGATGCTTGACTGAAGAGTTAATTTACCTTCTAAAGCTAAAATGTTTATTTAAACGCCTACTTTTCCTCTTCACCAATTCAATGATAACTTCAGCTTTTAGATTTCAGCGCATTACACATCTTAGCAACCCCTACAGTTTATCCAGTTCCTGACCATAAATGCAATTGTATATGTGCAAGTATAACATATGTCATGTTAAACAGTCATACAAAGACTGTAAAGACTGTCTCTTTCTTCTCCTGTATCCCTGTAGCTGTTATAGCTGGTGGAGTGATTGGCTTCCTGTTCGCTATCTTCCTCATCCTCCTCTTGGTGTACCGCATGAGGAAGAAGGATGAGGGCAGCTACGATCTGGGGGAGCGTAAAACACCCAGCACAGCCTATCAGAAGGCTCCAACCAAGGAGTTCTATGCCTAAATGACCAAGCATTCTTAACATTAACATTCATTTGACAACCAGTTCCTCAGTCTTTTAAACAAAAAGCTGGAATGATACAAGACTGAGGAGGGTTTTATTGGAAACCTTATTTAATAACAAAGATATTTTTGCTTCATAAAGCCAATCAGGTCTTGTGTTTTCATTTTGGATTACAATTTGTTTCTTTTGTGGATTTTGAAATTGTTGGAGAAAATAATATGTAATATAAAACAGTGGATCTTTTGTCATGACTTTATCCCTTGACTACTTTGTAACTGTAGAGGTAAATGTTTGTATTAAAAAAATGAGGGAAGAGGTTGAAATGTGGGCTATAATTGTACTACATCTTTTATGTTTTAGTAATTATCCTGATCACATTTCAGCAGTTTCTCCATCGCTTATGATGTCAATGTTAACCTCATTTTGATTTAGGTACAGGAAGTTTTCATTTTCTAAAGATTTTTTTTGGGGGGGCGGGCGGGGGCGGGCGGGGGTGGGGCGGAGGGTGGGGTTGTGCCATATTTTTAGCACTGTCAACATGAATTTGTATATTTTTGTCAATTCTGCATCAATGTATAGGAGGACCAACCATTTTCAAAATGTCTTAATGTCATATTTCATTTTTTGGGTGGAATTTGCTTCAGACTCCCCAGATATTCAGATTTCCTTTTTAATCAAGCCAAGAACAAATCCTTCAAGCTCTCAGCTTCAGCTCTCACTCTCTCTCTCTTTCTCTCTCTCTCTCTCTCTCTCTCTCTTTCTCTTTCTTTCTCGCTCTATCTTTCTCACTTTCTTAAGTTGCTATGCAAGGTAATGTGAACTCATTGAGTAAGCAGTGCTACTTGACACTTTTCTTTGATTTGTAAAGCTAATGTCACTGTCTCTTTATTCCGTGTAATTTATGCCTTCTAGCCATGTTCAAACTCGCAAGGTTTTTAAATGTATTTTTCCCACCTAAGCTGTTAATTATTTAAGTGCCATCAAATTTTCAGCTTTAAACAGTCTTAGTCTTGTGTTTGTGATTCAGGGTCTTCACTGCGCTTTCAGACTTTGAAAACAATGACATTACTATTCTTAGCTCAAACATGTAGGAGTGCTTTAGGCCGACTTAAACATGACTTTTCATACTGACTTTTCAGATTCATTTCACACTGGTGAAATAATCACATTATTAATTGTAGTCATTACACCAATTATATCTTGAGACAGAGTTGTTAGATGGTCAGGTGGGTGTATAAATGGTAGGTAATGTGCTCTAATGTATTAGTTTCCATTAGAAATTCTCACTTCTATGACCTTAGTGGACACATCATTGTGATATTCATGTTGGTAAGAGTCTCAATGTTGTTTACATCCCTTAATTAGGTGGACTAGGAGGTAACACTGAAACCAGCCTCGCAAGCCAAACTTCGGGGTATTGCTGTGTAACTCTGGGCAGAGCTTTCATGTTCATTCAGGCTGTTATTGGGGCCTAGATTGTTTAATGATGGAAACTTGGTGGCGCGTTCATGTAAGCTGGCATCATTAAAATGTTGGCTTCTAAGTATTCTCACTGAAATGAAGGGGAATGACTAATGAGTGACTGACAAGAAACAAAAATTAGACGTTGGAAATGTATTGAATCACAATTCAGAATGAGGTGCATAAGATTCCCAGCATAAGTGCACTTCATTTTTTTCCTGGTTAATACACCTGTAGTGGTCCTTTTCTCTGTCATTGTTGATATTCCCTTAATAGGGACACTTTTCCATAGCTGAATTCTTGATTGCTGTTATAATACTGATTAACAATTTTCCAAAGACTTAAACAGTGTTGTGACGATAATTACATGTGTTGATTACATTCTCATTCCTTTTTATGTTCCTTTCTGCTTAATTTCCTTTAAGAACCTGACCATTTTGAGTCAATGACTTATCTGTATATGTTAATATACGATAATTTATAGAATATAATTATTTATATACAACATATTAAATGTAATATGTTAGTTTAAAAAAAAGTCTATGAAAATGTATATTCACAGATGTTTAAACGCCCTTGAAGTGCCTACTGTTTTGAAACAGATTCCCATTTTGGGCATTTGAGGACATTTGTACAACAGGAAGACACGAAAGCTCAAGCTTCATAAGCATGGGTGATGATGGCACCATTACAGAGTTATGAAAGCAGTGTTGTAATAAGAAACACTACTGAATAAACATTTTCTCATGGAACTGTCAAACTGTGGTTATTCTGCAGCTACTGACCTGCATGTATCTGCTCATTTAGTGAATATCAACCTTTTTAGATCAGCAGCAGAGTCTTCATTTTCTGTGAGACGTGTTTGTCTACATGTGTGTACACCACTGAGTATAATAACTTTGGGAATGTCATGAGAATTGAGTTCAATCACAACACATAAGCCACATGTCTCTCAAGTGTCTCTCCAAGCTATTAAACAAAAGGTGCAAAGGCAAAGTAAGTCTTCTAACAGATTGCTCTGGGATTTGTCACTACCACAATTCGCAGGACAGTAATGGCTTTGACAAACTCGAGCTTACTGGCAATTCTTTCACACTTTGGCAAGCATGAGTGAAAGATTTTCTGAGTAGATCACTACTCATAGTGCAGCTCAGAGATGGGTCACCACTGATCCTCACAAAATCTCTCTCGATCCTTGGTTTGACTTGGCTCACAAACTAGACAACATTACAGGAGCCAAAAAAAGAGACTTCTGCCATGAGCTTTATTTCTAATATGATCCACTTGACTTGACCAAATTCTCTTATTTAAGACTGTTTCCTAATCCTACACTCTTAAAAACAATTGTTCCTCAAGGGTTCTTCAGTAAAGACAACAACTCTATATATAACTCTTTAGAGAACACTTGAATATCCTACACAAAATAAGAGTTCTTTATATTGTGAAATCATTCTTCAGACTGATGGATAATGTCTTCTGCATGGTTCCGTGTAGAGCCTTTTTGAAAAGAGTTCTATGTAGAACTAAAACAGGTTCTTCTATTGTTAAGATTTAAAGCTTGTAACAATAGAAGAAACCTTTTTGGTGCTATATGGAAACCTTTTCAAAAAGGTTCTATATAGAACCAACTACAGCACATTGTCCATCAGACTGAAGAACACTTTCACTTTCGTTCTTTGTGTACATGGTTCTATATAGAACCATTTTCTTTACTAAAGAACCCTTGAGGAACATTTTTTAAGAGTGTAGCCCTGCATTACACACAGTAGTGGTCTTCATGGGCTTAAAACAGGCGTATTGGAGATTCATGGCAACTGGTGAAATAATCACATTATTAATTGTAGTCATTACACCAATTATATCTTGAGACAGAGTTGTTAGATGGTCAGGTGGGTATATAAATGGTAGGTAATGTGCTCTAATGTATCAGTTTCCATTAGAAATTCTCACTTCTATGACCTTAGTGGACACATCATTGTGATATTCATGTTGGTAAGAGTATCAATGTTGTTTACATCCCTTAATTAGGTGGACTAGGAGGTAACACTGAAACCAGCCTCGCAAGCCAAACTTCGGGGTATTGCTGTGTAACTCTGTGGGCAGAGCTTTCATGTTCATTCAGGCTGTTATTGGGGCCTAGATTGTTTAATGATGGAAACTTGGTGGCGCGTTCATGTAAGCTGGCATCATTAAAATGTTGGCTTATAAGTATTCTCACTGAAATGAAGGGGAATGACTAATGAGTGACTGACAAGAAACAAAAATTAGACGTTGGAAATGTATTGAATCACAATTCAGAATGAGGTGCATAAGATTCCCAGCATAAGTGCACTTCATTTTAAAACAGGTTCTTCTATTGTTATGATTTAAAGCTTGTAACAATAGAAGAAACCTTTTTGGTGCTATATGGAAACCTTTTCAAAAAGGTTCTATACAGAACCAACTACAGCACATTCTCCATCAGACTGAAGAACACTTTCACTTTCGTTCTTTGTGTACATGGTTCTATATAGAACCATTTTCATTACTAAAGAACCCTTGAGGAACATTTTTTAAGCCCTGCATTACACACAGTAGTGGTCTTCATGGGCTTAAAACAGGCGTATTGGAGATTCATGGCAACTGTTTTAAACCATTCATACATTCAGCTGGAAAAGTAAAGCAACTCTGGTCCTGGAGATCTTCCTTCTTGCAGAATCTAGTTCCAAACGCAAGGTGCCACACCGAAGTAAAGTTGGGTTGCGGTTAGCGATTCGGATTTCCACCAGCTGTAACTCCGGGGTGCAGGAACGTACCTCCACAAACTCTGGTGGCTTTGTTAATCCTGATTTGTGAATTCAGATGACGTCATGATCCACGCCAAAATCCGCGGGGTTTTATTTTCTGAAGCGTATGACTTCAAAAGTCGAGCTCTCAGATGAATGAAACCAGGCTCAGGCTGACCAGGCCGATTTGTAAAAATTCCAGAGCTCTTATTTGGCCTGTGCCAAACACAAATGACGTCAAAATCTATGAAAATGTGTTTAATGAAGCAAAACTCCACTTGCGCAAAAATTCACAAATGGAGCTCAGTGGGTTTGATTGGAATAACACTATCTGACTTTGCAGTCATTCCACATACAAACAGCAGGGACCTTGCAAATTCCCGTGTTGTAGACATTATTTGATTTGGAGAAATATTCACAAACGGATTTTGTGATATTTTCTTGTTTAATACAGGTCTGTTTCCATTACCATGCATACAAGGTTGGATATTTCTATCATTTACCCAAAATGGGACACAGTAATATAGATGTGACTAGAATTATCTGTCAGTCATTGATTAAAAAGCTATTCCTAAAAAAAAAAAAAAAAAAAAAAAAAATTGCTAAATAAAATGTGTTTTAACTTTGGAACACAATTCAAAATATATACGCAATAAAGTCACACACAGTTTGGTATATTTGAGTGATTTGTGGAGATCTACCCCCATTTTCATGTGTACTAACATGGTAGTTCAGCTTTTGGGGCCAAATATAGAACAGCAATGCATATAACTTTAATAACTGAAAAAGTATAAAGATAACAGTACACTAATATTATTTTCTCTGATTTGTGAAATATTTCACAAATACATGAATGTCTGTCCTTTATTTATCAGTTTTTGCAACAAAAAGCTGAATATTTGGGGGGCTTCACTTGCTTTAGCCAAAACTTTCACAAGCACAGTTTTATATATTTGAGTGATTTATGCAGCTCGAATCTCATTTTCAAGTTTAGTAATACAGTAATTTAGCTTTCGGGAACAAATCTAAAATGTTAGTACATATATTTTTAACACCTGATCATGTCGAGAGATGCATGTAGGATCAAAACATCTCACCTGACATCTGAGATGTTTCACTCCTCCTGTCATGCTTTTGTAATTCATTGCTCTTTTCCAATGAAAAGTCTGTCTTTATTAAGTCATGAAAGTGGGCTTTAATCAATGCTCCAACCTGAGAAAACTTTTTATTTTATTCATAATTTTTCATTTAACATTTTCGTTTACGTCAATGGCTAAGTTTTTATTTAACAAAACCAAAAGTCTTTATATTTAACAACATTTAATTGTACAAAATGTGCAAAACATTTACTATAAAATCAAGGAAAAACAAAGACATTGACCAGCCACTCAGTTAAATACACTTACTTTGCATCTACAGTCACTGTCCATTTTAACAGCCCCACTTACCTTATTGGAAAATGTTGAAGTTCTACATCTGTCTCTCTGCATGCTTTGCTATCCCTTTTCACCCTGTTCTTCAATAGTCAGGCCCCCCCACAGGACCACCAGACAGCAGATAATGTTTGGGTAGTGGATCATTCTCAGCACTGCAGTAACACTGATGTAGTGGTGGTGTATTTGTGTACTACTAGTATTCCACATGAAAACGAGAGTAGACCTGCATGTATGAATAACATATACCAAACGTGTTTGAGAAAGTTTTCACAAATCAGGTAATGGCTACAACAAGTGAAATATCACTGCTCCTCTAAGTGTATGTGGCCTTTCAGAATTAAGCCCTCCAAATATTCAGCTTTTATTACCTTAGCTGATCAATAAAGGAATGATAGACATCAATGTATTTGTGAAAGTTTTCACAAATCAGAAAAGTTCATTTGAGTGTGATGTTATCTCAATAAACAGACCAGCTTTTAAACGTTCTCCAGCTAATGTCCTGATCAGGTGCAGTACTGTTGGGTAAGGAGGAGGCAGCACTTTGGATGTAGGATGGAACCAAATTCTGCAGGAAATATAAATAAATACTAATTTATATAATTAATGTAATTTGTACATAACATAAATGAACACATAAATCATAAAAGAATGAACTATTACAACAGGAACTGTACTTTGGGATTTACGGTTTTATGGCTTTTGCCTATTTATCTTAAAAGGAAGAATTCATTTTTAGTAGTTTTAGCATGAATTAGAGTTTAATATGCGCTAATTTTGATTTCACAAATAAAAATGAAGTTTCGTTTCGACATTCTCACAACGCTCTGGTCCTGAGCTACTTGCCGTAGCTGAGAGAGAGAGAGAGAGAGAGAGAGAGAGAGAGAGAGAGAGAGAGAGAGAGAGAGAGATCGTGTATCCGAGCACCCCGCTTGTATTTGAAAGACAGAAGACTTCTTCTTTGTTCATTGTTTTGATGTAACTACGGGTATTTTTAATATCTAACAGTTTACTCACTACATTTGCTGCTCCTGCCGCTTTTGTGTACATGAACATTCAGCTCAGCTGTTAGCTTCCTGGCTAGCGACTGCCTGAAGGCAGAGAGAAGTGAGATGAAATGTGGAGCTAAATTAAATGCAGTGCTTCTAATATATTTCAGCTTCCAGCAGACGATGTTTTGCTCGCACAGGCAGTGCTTTGCATGTAGGAGATGTCGAAACTTGTGCTGTTCAATGACTTAGTTTCGTTTCGCTTGTTTATTTCCAAGTGGCATTTCACTGTAAGTCACCCACATTAAAGGGGGATTCCACCAGATTTTAGTCATGTGTGCATAATTCAGTTGTTGAGATGAGAAATGGTTCATCCTGGATAAACGTACAGTGACGATGATGGGAACCAGAAGTGTCTGATCTAAAACACAAATACAATTTTATTTACTATCCAGAATGACCGGTGAACATGCACACGTCTTTCGAGGTTTTATATACAGGGTTCTTAATGGTAAAATGGTGGTAAATCTAAAAAATATGTCTCAGGCTTCTAGCAGCATATTCATAACCATTATGTACTACCTTTCTGTGAGGGAGCCTTTAGCTAGAGACATTAAACACTTTGGATGTCTGGTTCCTATCACCGCCACTGCGCACAATTCTGTCCCAGAAAGTTTATCTAGGAAGGCTCACTTCCCATTAGACGACTTAGGATGAATCAGTGGAATTCCCTTTTAAGTCTAAGATTTTTGTTTAAACATTTTTGTTTCTTTCTTGTCTACAGATGACTGTGTATTTGACGCTACTCATTCTTGTTGCTGGTTTAATCCAGGGCCACTGCAGGCCAGAGGGTTACAAGCATAAACCACTTGAAGAAATGTCCAAAGAGGTTTCAAATTATGCTGACATTGCCCAGAAAATCATAGAGCTGGCGATGTACGGGAAGGCTCAGAACCGTTCATATGAACGGCTTGCCGCCTTCACTGATACAATTGGCCACAGGCTAAGTGGATCCAAGAACCTGGACCTGGCTATAAAGTATATGTACAATGCTCTGAAACAGGACGGACTGGAGAATGTGCATCTAGAACCAGTGAAGGTGCCGCATTGGGTGAGAGGAGAGGAGAGTGCAGTGATGCTTCTTCCACGAAACCACACCTTGTCCATTCTTGGATTGGGTAGTAGTGTTGGAACGCCTAAAGGAGGTTTGTAGTTAGTATACTTGGGCACTATTTTGCATATTTAAGGTTTGCTGTATTTTCTCTCACCACATTCAGAAGAGATTGAGGAAGCTAAAAAGCAGGGCCTTTCAAAAATTCTTCCACTCACCTTCAAATTTTGCTATATTTTCTTCCTTGTTCAAGTACGAAGGAAGACATCTTTGAAAGTGCTTCAAATCAGCTCCTAAAGGCATTTGAGCTGTGGTGTGCTGTGCTCCCTCTGACAGGTATTGAAGCAGAAGTGCTGGTGGTGGAGTCTTTTGATGAGCTGAAGAGAAGGGCTAATGAGGCGAAGGGGAAAATTGTGGTATATAATCAGCCTTTTGTTAGCTATAGTGAGACAGTTGTGTACCGCACCTCAGGAGCTTCCGAGGCTGCTAGAGTCGGAGCGGTGGCTTCACTAATTCGCTCCATCACTCCGTTTTCAATTGACAGGTACTGTACCCATCAGTTGCTATGCCACTCCCATTCCTAAAAAGGAATTTGTTACATTTATGTGAGTTGACAAAGGTGTTGTGTTATCATGACTGCATTCATCACAGCTCTGTTCTTGTTTTAGCCCCCACACTGGCTGGCAGTGGTATCAACCTGGTGTGCCTCAGATCCCCACCGCATGTATTACAGTGGAGAATGCCCAGATGATGGCTAGGATGGCCCGCAGAGGCACAAGGATTGTGTTGCAGCTGACCATGGGGGCAAAGACCCTGCCGGACGCAGACTCCTTTAACACAGTGGCTGAGATCACAGGCAGTGAGCATCCAGAGCAGGTAAGCACACATACATTCCAGAACTCTTCAGTCTAGCATAGTTTGGTGATTTCCCTACTAAATAATGCTTACAACTCAGCAGTTAATTAACAGGTTTAGTGGGTGTGTTTAAGTAGGAAAATGACTAAACTTTGCTGGTCATGCTGCATGGGCCCACCATGTCTCATATTCTAGGATAGAACAGGTTTCATCATGGATGCCAGAGATGGGCACTTGATTCAGTACCTCAGACTCAGGTTGCAATTTGACTTCGGCCAAATCCTATTTCTTATTTTTACCCCTACCCCTTGTTTTCAGGCATCTCCCTGCCCCTTGGAGCAGAGTTTTGGAGGGTAGTGGTTAAAATCTTCCCCTAACGAATGGGACAACCCTCAAATAAAAAAGAACATTACACCATTAACAGACTCCTAGTGGTGCTGTGTAGGTGACCCTGCCAGTCTGCAGTGACAGCAGAGGAGGGTAAAGTTCAGCAACGTCACTGCTGGTCTTTAGTTACTTTTAGGGAATCATATGCTTTCAAAGAGGGGGATGTGGCAATTATTTATTGTCGCCCAATTCTAATTCTTTGGTGATATGAAGCTGAAGTCGACTGTTCACCAGCTTCTTGTTCAAATTTTCCTGTTCCATTTTTAATGGTGCAGCACACCAGCATACTACTAGTGATTTTTTTATGCTTCTTACAAAGTAAAGGACCATAATACATTGAAACGACGTTAAGATAAAACAATGGTTTTATCTTAATTAACTAATTATTAACTAAGAAAATGCTTACATTTCTGGGTTTCTTTGTTCACCAAAGCGTTTATAAGAATTTTATATGTTTTTTGTGGTTGGTAAGGCTGTAGTTGCTAATCTAGCAAAGGTGAAGTTACAGATAACTTCTAATTTATTGGACAGCTCAGTGTTATTTCACCAGAGCAATTATTTCTGAGTGGATATTGCTGGGATTTTTTCTGGGATTTAGAGCAGGGTGTTTTTCCGTTGCACATTCAAAAATAAGCACTGACCTAAACAGAAACCAACAGGTTTGGAACCTAGGTTCCACTAGGGCCCTTATGACAACTGTGATTGTTAATTTAATTGTCTTTTGGTTGTTTTATGCCACTCCAAAGTGAATAGTTTAGTTAATCGCCTACTTTGCTTGTTAACCTGCACTGTTGTCTACATACTCACAAAAAGGTTTACAACTAATGTGTGTAGAAGCAAACAAAAGATATATTTTTCTCTGTGGAGTGTGAGAATGAATAAAATGATTGTTCTTATGTTCCCTTATAGCAAATCTAAAGTAAAAATTCTGAAAATAGCAATCAGCACATCAACATACCTCTCTAGTTAACATTCTTGTGCTCTTGTTGGTGATGTAATAGTGCTTGGAGACTTTGTCTTCTCTTTAAAGAGTAATACATTCATTACATTTCTACTTCAGCTGCAGGTCTTACCAATGTAACATGTATTTACATTTTGATTTGGGCTATATTAATTTGATATAATATGATCATGTGCATTGAATTAACCCTACTAAAGACTGAAGTTCACAACAAAAGATTTAATACATGAATTGGACTTGCTTTTCAGAGACTCAAGACATAAAGTGACTTGTGAATATCTCTGGTGGATGCAACTGCATCTTCCATGCGATCCACCTAAACGTTTTTTTTCTTCACTTCTCTTAAGACTTTTACACATCCCATAGACTGATTTCTGTGCAGCGTAATCACAGAGATGAGCATGCATCCAGGGGACAGAAAATGACACTCTTTATGGCAGAATTTGACACTCTTCACCGCACCAACCACAGAGAAGATGGTTGAAGAATGTTTAATATCCCCAGGGGATCACATCCCTTTACCAAACACTGCCGCAGATTATGGATCCAGGCCATTTAAAGGGTGGATTGGGGTCTAGATGGTCACAAAGTATGTGCATCACCCACTTTTTCTGGTAGGGTGATAGGCTACCAATACATTCAAACTGTAGGTTTAATATTGGTAGCATTTTCTGACACAGTGATTTATACAAGGCTGAAGTCAGCTTCCTATTTGCCAACTTCTTGTTCAAATTTCTAGTTCCATCTTAAATGTTGCCTGAGTGGGCAGTGGCTTCGAGGCACCATTTGAGGTGGAACAGGAATATTCGAATAAGAAGCTGACTTCAGTTTCGTATGACTTAGGCTATCAAAATATCCTACCTACAGTTTTATGTGGACCTCTACCTATAAATATGCACTGTGTAGGACATTTCAGCAAGGTTGCACAATTCATCAGTATGCGGTATGTTTCTGTTTGCTAACATCAGCTAGTTAGGTAATCAGTAATTTAGCAGTAATTCATCACCTAAGTTACCAAAGTGATATTGTCCCCTGGCTGTGTGTTTGTAAACCGAAAAACTCCTCTATTCTGAAGCAGTAATGCAGTTTTACCTTCACAAAAAAATTCTACAAAGAATCAGCAGTGTGACTTAACTGATTGGCACAGAGTGCAACATCAGTGTGCAGTGCGGCTCAGTTCTTTAAGACTGCCATGCTCAAACTATGACCAGCCAGTTAATGACCACTCACATGTGCCTGACATGTGTGTTTATGTGACTCACTGGGATATTCAGGGAGCCAATTATAGAATTTTGGCAGAAGTTAGCCTTTCATTGCTGACTGGAGATCAGTTTCATGATTTCTGTTAGAATGTTGATTAGTGAGAAAGAAATGCTGTTCTTAAATCACCACAACAGGATACCTTCCACCTGAACCAATTATGAACAGTACAGTACCTCTCTGTCCTGTCCATCATACACTGCGCTTTCTGACAGTGAACATGGCACATCTCTCCAGGAGTCCAGCGCCTACCGATAGCTGGCTTCTAATTAGTGACTTGTTAGTAAAGGTTCTGATGAGCAGGTTGTCCCTCCTGCTAGAGCGCTATCTGCAGTGGACCATTGATCTCAAAGTCGTGATGCTAAGTGTTAGAGACTCGTTTTATTCTCTGCATTCTGCTCTGATGAATTTCCTCAGTGAAATCTGAAACTGTCACACACTACTGTTTTCTGTATGAGGTGGTGGAAAACTGGTATTCATGAAGAGGGAAAACGCATTAAAACTAGACAGTCAGCCATGTTCCTTACCCTCTTATGGCCACATTTGTGTACAAGCAGCACCCAAATAGCTTACGCCGTAACTACTGTTTTATGGACTATAATGTGGTTTTGTTAAAGTACTGTGGTCTTTGTCCTTGAGTCCAAGCACACACAGGCTCACATGCACTGATTTAATTTGTGCCTTTTGCTATATAACTCCCTTATTACATAAGAGGGAAAGAATGCCACAACTCTGCTGACTACAGGGATTTCAATTCCTGCTTCTTTTGCTCTTTATATGATGTAATCTTCAAAATAGAGAATGAAAACTAGAAGCTCCATAAAAGGTAGTGACACAAACTTTTTCATTAAATGCTTTGTGGTGTGTTATAGCTTTGAATTTTCACATTTATATTCGTAATAGACTTTCCTCCAAAGTTAGTATTAGTTCTCTCTAACATAAATAGAACTGACATCATGTCCAGTTATAAAGGTTGAAAATTAGCAGGGCCTCCTGTCTGATACCTCTTCATAGCTCAGAGCTGGTCATCTTTACGTGGGTGAGTATCCTCAAAACAAAACACAGTCTGATTCTTCCACATGGCCACAAGCACGCAAATGTCTTGTTCTGCTTTGCCCCTTCCTGAAAAAGTACATCTGTTGGCTATTTTCAGAAATGGCATAATGGGAATGAATCATCCTATGAATGACATATACTGAGAAATGACATGTGCAGCATCTGGAGAAGCACATTTCTTATATGGTATTGTTAGCTATTCTTTAAATATTCAGTCAAAATGGCATCATCGAAAGACAGTGGTGTTCAAGCCTTTAATGTTTGCCCTCGGAGAAGCACTCCATTAGACTGTCTGTTACAGTACCCTCCATGAGTAGACTCACTTTCACCTACAGCACTTCTGTTAAGTGTTAAATGTGTGTTGTGTTAAATGTAAATTTCCTTTGGCAGCCTAACTGTATTTCAGACATAATATGATTTTGTTTTTAAACAGCTCAAAAGCATTTTCACATTAGGTACTGTTGTTAGGGACTGAAGTTATTGAGCAGGTATTTAATTCGTTTGCAATAAACCTCAGTACTAATCTCCATTTTGCCCCTTGAGTGTGAGAAGGGCCAGTGAGAAAGTGTGAACGGTTGCTCAAAGTTTTAGGTTATGTTGGCTGAGTTCTAGAATAAAGTCTGGGTTGGGTTTAGACAAATATTTTTGTTATTTGTCTGACATTAAGCTACATATTAAGCAAAAGACAATTCCTGCAAAGAAGACAAAACAATTAAGACAGGGGTGCCTAATCCTGGTCCTGGAGAGCTGCCACCCTGCAGACTTTTGCTCCTGCCCTAATCTAACAGTCCTGATCCAGGTAATCACGGCCTTCGGGAGCATCTGAATATTAGAGCCAGGTGTGTTGGATCTGAACTCTTCAGGCTGGTAGATCTCCAGGACCAGGATGGAGCACCCCTGAATTAAGCCATGTTTTCCACTGCCCATTATAAAAACAACTGATAAAAAGTGGTGACTTAAGTGTTGACCTTACAGAGAATGCTCTTAACTTTTAATGGAAGGTGCAAGCTCAATAATTATTTTTGTCCATTCATCATGGAATTTTTGCACAATGCAAAAGGCAGCTGCAATTTGTAAATTATGTTACAAAAAATGTAATAAATAAATAAAAATAAATAAAATAAAAATGGACACCTTGCCTTCGGAACCTAACCTTGCAGTATAAACAGTGCTGTGAAAAAGTATTTACCTCTCATCCGATTACATCTTTTTTTGCTAATTTGTCACATTTAAATGTTTCAGATCATCCAACATATTTTGATATGGGAACATTAGTAAACACAAAATGCCACTTTCACATGATCATTCCATTTAATAAAGCTAAAGATGTATTCAAAATGTCACCTATGTGAAACAGTAATTACCAATAAACCTAATAACTGGTTGTGCCACCCTTGGCTGTAACAACTGCAATCAAACGTTTGAGGCAACTTACAGTGAGTCTTTTACATCACTGTGGAGGAAATTTGATCCACTTTTCTTCACAGAATTGTTTTAATTCACTGCCTGTTTAAGGTCTTGTCCCAGCATCCCAATGGGACTCAAGTCAGAACTTTGCCACACCATAATCTTAATTTTGTTTCTTTTGAGCTGTTTAGAAGTGGACTTGTTTGTCTGCTTTGGATCATTGTCCTGCTGCATAACTCAACAGTGCTGGAGCTTTAGGCTGTGAAATAACAGGCAGATATTCTGCTTCAGGATTTTCTGATAGAGAGAAGAATTCATGATTCCGTTAATTATGACCAGTCATCCAGGTCCTGCAGAAACAAGGCAGCCCCAGATCATCACTGTTTGACTGTTGTTATGATGTTCTTATGGTGGGACACTGTGTTAGCTTTACACCAGATGTAATAGGACCCATGTCTTCCATAACGCTACACCTTCGTCCACAGAATTTTATAGTGTTTTATAGTGTCTTGGGGGTCATCTAGATGTTTGTTGGAAATTGCAAGAGGAGCCTTTGTGTTCTTTTTGGTCAGCAGTGGTTTGTGCCTTGCAGCTCTCTGTGGATGGCATTTTTACCTAGTGTCTTTCTTATTGTGCAATCAAATACATTGAACCTAACTTAGTGACCAATTGAATTCAGCAGCCTGGGGGAAGAAACTGTGTCGTAACCGGCTGGTTCTGGACTTTATGCTTCTGTACCTCCTCCCGCTCATTAGCTGTGAGAACAGACAGTGGTTTGGATGGGTGGAGTCCTGTAGAATCCTCCTTGTCTTCCTCAGGCAGTGGCTGGTGTATAAATCCAAAAGGTTTGGGAGCTGGACCCCGGTAATGTGCTGGGTTATCCACACCACCCTCTGTAGAGCTTTCCGCTCAATGGCAGTGCAGTTTCCACACCAGGTGGTGATGGAGCCTGTTAGAGCGCTCTCCACAGTACATGCGTAGAATGTTCTGAGTATGCGGGGGTTCATGCTAAACCTCTTCAGCCGCCCGAGGTGTGATCAGTCATCTTTAAAACATCCAAAATTCAGCCGCCAGGGTGCTTACCTCCACCAAGCGCACAGCTCATATCACCCCTGTTCTTTGACAGTTGAATTGGCTTCCCATTAGTTCTAGGATTAAGTACAAAATGCTTTACATGGTCTGGCTCTGACATAGCTTTCTGATCTCATTTCTTTATATTGTCCCTCTCGTGCTCTCCGATCATCTAATGCTGGACTCCTCACAGTTCTTTCAACTAGACTTTCTACTATGGGTGGCAGATCTTTCAATTCTGTTGCCCCCAAACTCTGGAATTCTCTATCTTCCACTTTTCATCTTAGTCATTGATTTATTTATTTTTTTGATACCATATAAAGCGTCCTTGGGTTTGTGAAAGGCGCTATATAAATTGAAATGTATATATGTTGTTTAGACAGCCCTCAGCCTGCTCCATAAATGCTAAACATAAATGCACTAGGCAACTACAATGATGTGAGTGGCTTCCATAAATAATCACTTTTCAGCTTTATTTAACATTGTTTAGAAAAATTGTTTGTTTTTAAAAATCATACTCAAACCATGACAGATGGGGCATCATATCAGCTTCATTTCACTCCGGATTCAAGATTAAAAAGAAAGAAATGCTTGTTCTGGAGTCCTGATGAGGTAGTCACTGTTCTTTTTATAGCCACAGTGACTGTTTGCAGTTTGTGTTTGATTACGTGGGAAGCTTCATCTGTCATTGGCTTGCAGTCCTCTTCATTTGAAGGGGTTTTGGTGTGTCTGTTCTCTGTCCTACCATCTGTGATAGGGAAGACTCCTGATGACGTTATTTGGGACCTCGTGTTGATCAGTAATTGTGGGTGATATATCTGTACTTGGACCGTTTTCCATTGTGTGACAGAGCAACCAAAATTAAGTGTGTCAAATCTATCATTATTTAATTTTTCCGCTCTTTACTGTTGTGTGCTGTACTGCTAATATAGTTCTTTCATCCACCTTTCCAATCTTAAAACCAACTAGTTACAGCTGTGCCCTCCCAACACAAGCTTTTCCTAAAGGACCCACTGACATTGTTCCCCTTCAACAGGCACTAACCTTCACACAGACAAATACCCAAACACACCTTAGCTGCAGATGTCTTTTTTAATGTGATCTCATGTAGTGGTTGGTTAGTGTAGTGGGTAGCACCTCTGCCTTCTGCGCTGTAGGCTGGGGTTCAATACCCACCTGGGTAAACACCCTACACTATACCAATAAGAGTCCTTGGGCAACACTCCTAACACTCCCTTGGCCTACCTGTGTAAACTGATCAAATTGTAAGTCGCTCTGGATAAGAGCGTCTGCCAAATGCTGTAAATGTAATGTAATCTGAAATTGCTAATGGAGATATTTCAGAGGAGATTAGATATAATTCACTTGCATAAAGAGAGAGAGGAAAGAAAAACATACAATTTGAAAAATTGGTTTCAAAATGTAAGAGTTTAAAAATTAGACTCATAAGTGTACCACCAAAACCAAAAGACCATCCAAACAGTCCACATCACACAAACAGTATTTAAAGCTTTCGTCTTTGAAAGAGAAGAGAAAATCAGCCTCCACTCTTGCTGCAAATCTGAAAAAATCTGCAGGTGTTTCTGTCCATCTTCCCACTGTGAGAAGACAGCTCAACACTATGAGTCTGAAAGGGTGTGTAGCTGTTAAGAAGTTGTATCTAAGAAAAAGAAATTGACAAAAAATAAGACAATTAGCATAAGAATAAAATTAGACCTCTCTGAAATGGAGTACAGTTTTATGGACTGAGAAGTCTAATTTTGTAATTAGGATTACTCTGAGCATGAGAAGCACAAAAATTGCAACAGACTTCTAAGATTGAACTTGGGAGGTATGGAAAAATATTCCTACTGATCTCTTTGTAAAAACCCAATGCAAGTCTCCTGAAAAAAAAGAAATTATCTGCAGATATAATCTGATTCCATTATCGTTGTGCATTACTTGCAGAGCACTGAACAACTGCATGTATAATAAAACTTATTATACATGCAGTTGTTCAGCGCTCTGCAAGTAATGGTAATTTCCATTTTGACATAGTTTATCATGATAACAATGACATCATCTTGCCCACCCCTGTGATCAATGTGTCTCAGAGTATTTCAGAGTGATGATGAGGACACTGAAGGTATGGGGCTAATTCTGCTGGACAGGCTGTGTATGTATGCATGGGTGGATGGCTTTAGTGTGACTGATTGTGTCCACATGCCTGATTGCCTGAATCTCTGCCAAAATTTTTTAAGGGGAAGCTGGCTAACACGTCTTTCTTCCCGTCCCTGCATGGTGTTTGACATTTTGAGCATCTAATGTACAAAAGCACAAGCCATCAATGCCTCCTTCCTCTGACATCATTCCTTTTGAGTTTTTTTTAACCTTGTAAACTATGTAGGGCTAATGTCATGAACATCATTATGGATAACACATGATAGATGGTTTGCTGCACTTGTCATAAGTTGTAATGTATTTTCCATCAACAGAGCAGTGTTGCTGCGTCATGCAGGATAAATTAAAGACACATTCTCAGAAAGGTTCTTGTTGAAGGTCTTTACTCTGCCTGTACCCTGCATTTAGTCCACTGTGCTATAGCGCTGTGGGTTAGTTCATGTTAAATCTCTTGGTCTCAACATCCACTGCCACATTATGTAAGGAGATACTAACTGATGTTGGAAAGATTGTTTAAAGAGTTTTTCTTGGTAAAATGTCATTTAGTGGGACAGTGAGGTTAAAGCTTAGGTTTCTAATAACTGCTTGCCATTTAGATTTAAACTACAATGTCGGTAGTTCAACAGAACCTGAAAACCTTGAAACCTGAGAACGAAAACTTTAAATAATTTGACTTTTAAGTAGTTTGACAAACTTTTGATTTCAGATAAATTGGAAATGTACCCCATCCTTGAAACAACTGGTTACCACAAATCTGGAAGAAAAAAGTTATTTTTTAATTTAGTTAATTGTTGTTTGTGTCCATATAAACCTGATAGTCTGCTATAGACACTTCACACCCACTAGGCTTCACAAAATCAAACGTGACAGAGTTGAAAAGTTGAAAAGACACAGAACATAAGAGCTGAGAGTTAAGTAATAAACAAATTATTTCTGTGTTATTGTACTTGCCCTTGTAACCACTAGAGCAGCAGTTTTATTATTGGCCCTTTTTAAAATCATCTGGAAAGAAATGGTGTACAAAGGTTAAAGATGAAAATCTTTTAATGAGAACAAATAACTGCTGTTTCTGTAAACATCCATTTGAAAGCATTTTTGACTCTTTAACACTATTAGTACTAAGTTTGGTCCAGTTATTCAAATGAGATTGATTTTAACAAAAAAAAGAATAAGAATAATAAATAGCATGCATTTGATGTCACTTTGTCTTCGTATGAAGTGGTTTCAGGATCTAAAGAGGCTGGAGTGAGAAACCCTTTGCTCTTCAAGTTATTTGACATGGAGTGACCCCTGTGCTTTGCTGTTCTGTACTATCTTATCTTGTGCTGTGTTGTGTTGGTTGGGTTGTAGTTGGAGATGTGTGACAGACATGCTGGCTGTGTCTGCAGTAATTACAGATCCACTGTCAGATCCTCCCCCACAGTGACAGAGCTGGAGCCCTGCTGAAGAAGACACAGCTAGCTGATTAAACATCACCATGGCCTGGAAAGTTCACACACACATACACGTACACACAGACCCACAGTCTGAATCATCAGGAATTGGGAGTGTTTGATAACATGACTGGCTTTGCAGCCAAGCAAGAGCTTTTGTCAACTAAGCCAGATGAGGATGGATTTGTCTATAATGGCATTTAACTGGTTTCTGACAAAAGAGGGGCAAGTATGAGGAACCTTGTAAAAGGATAATTTTGCTAAAGAAAATTGAAGGTATTAGTCAACCGGTTACAGTACTTCTACAATCTAAGGTGTTTATACTCATTGTATTACTAAATAGCACTCCATGGTAGTCTTAGACAGCCAGTGCCTATGTCCTATCTTTATTTTAGAGTACAACATTTTTTACTTCTCTGCCTTTGTTCTTTTGCCCTATCACTACAGCTCTTATGTCTGCATTTCTTGTTTTTCATCATTTTCTTAAATTGAAAGTGGAGAGTATTATTGTACTTATGATAGTTGCTATCATCAGACTCTGAATATGGTGATCGACTATCTTCTTTTTTTCAAAACACTCTGTACTATAAATTGCAAGCTTGGGCTCATGTTTGCTAACAGTCTGTACTACAGTGAAAATCACTGAAACAGAAATCTCGAAAGCACTCTGACACCATGTCAGTAAGAAACCATATCAGTTTCATCCCAGCTGAAGCTTAAATTTAAGGTATCCATTTCAGCAATGTACTTTCATAACAAATAGTGAAATTGTTTGCTTCTATCAAAGGCTTAAAATACCATGCAAACTGTTTATGAATGGGAATTGAAAGATGTGTGTATACTCACCAGGCACTTTATTAGGAACACTGTGCTCATACTGGATAGGGCCTTTACTTTCGAAACACCCTAAATTCTTCATGGCACAGATTCCATAAGATGTTGGAAATATTCCTTTGAGATTCTGGTCCATTTTGATGTGATTACATTTATGCAATTCTTGCATTTTTCAGTCAAATTAGGGTGTTTTGCTTGAGCCCTGTATAAATCCTGTATAAATAAAATTAATGCGTGGCCACGCCTTATTAACACTTTGGAACGAGATCTTAATGCGTGGCTAAGACTTAGTAAGGCATGGGAATGAGATGATTTAGTCGTGGCCATGACTTAGTAAGGCATGGGAATGAGATCATGGTTTACTAAGTTAGGATGGCCACGCATTAGGATCTGATTCCCATTTACTAAGTCATGGACATGACTTAATTATCTCATTCCCATGCCTTACTAAGTTGTGGCCATGCATTATTTTTATTTATACAGGATGTCAAACTTGTTTTGTGACATGGAGCATTATCATGCTGGAATAGCCATTAGAAGATGAGTAAATTTTGACTATTAAGTAAAAAGCTGTGGCTAATGCATTTTTGGCATATTTGTAAATCTTGATCCTTCCTTCATAAAGGAATATGCCTTTTCTGGATGCTTCTTTTATATACAAGCATGATTACACTACCTGTTAAGGGTGTTTTTGTGATCATTTCACATCGTTACTAGTCTTAAAATGCCCCTGTCTCAACGAAAGAACGAGTTTCAGAATGAGTGTATGTTAAGCAAACAACTTTAAAGCTTATAGGACAAAATATTAAATATCTTGTCTTTGTAGTGTTGGTTCAAATACAGTAGTATTTATCACTGCTAAAACCACTACTTTCTGATCACATTGACTTCAGCTGAAATTTGAACCAACTGACAGATTTATGATAGTTTCATATTGAAAATTTTGCATTTTTTTTATTATGGCTGTTTTATAGAGCTTTGTATTTATGTCTTTTAAACTTATGGGAAAACTTTGTTTGTTCTGTACTATAACTGTCACGGTTTCCCCTTGTTCTTGGGTCTGTTTCTTGCCCTGTGTTGTAGCCATGTGCTTTCTGCCTTGTGCTTGTTTGTTTTTGTTTCTTGTGCTCTGCCTTTTCCCCGCCTTCCCCATTAGTATCTTCACCTTCTTCACCTCATCTTATGTTAGTCTGTCTTCTCCCTCTCCCAGGTGTTCCCCATTTGTTGTAACCTTTATCTAGCCCTTTGTTTTAGTCAGTGATTGTCTGGTCTACTTGTCACTCGTGACTTTGTCTTATGTTACTTTGTACTTTGCTAGTTTGTTTTTGTTATTAAAGTCTGCTTGCACTTAAATCCAGCCTCCCTGCGCATACCATACATGACAATAACCACATTCTTATCCCGTTCAGTTACATGTACTGTGGGAGGAATTCATAAAATCTCATTGTGAATGCAGACCTCTTAATAATTAAAGAGCTTAATGAATAAATAAACAGATTACAGCCACAACACATTGTGTTTAATGCATAAATTCAGCCCCTTTTTCTTTTAGGAGTGAATTGTTTCTGCAGAACGGCAGAGTTGGTCATCAGCGAGTTTGGAGAACTGGGCTGCTAGCCTGAGCTGTGCTGTCATTGCTATCTTGTGGGGTTTGCCCTGTCAAAACCATTTATTTCTTTAGCTCTAGAGGCAGGCTTCTGCCTTATAAATAATGCATGGAGTAATAATAAAGCCTTGTGACACCCAGAATAGCTGCTCCACGACCACCAGGGAGAAGAGAGGTAGCTTCAAGAGCATCCTTGGAAGGCTTTCTCAAAGCTGCTGGTGTTCATTTGAATTATTTGAGGTTTTAAACAAATCTACGTGTATCATATGCATAGGGGAAAGTGTCTTTTTCTTAGTTGATCTTTGGATTGGCTGAATGCAAGAGGGCAAGGCTGATTGCTGGATGGTCTGCCTATGAGGACAACCACTGGCTCATTGGTCTGCTAAATATTTTTGTTTTACTGGCCTTGTCCAATTCACCAGTTGTTTTATTGTTGTACGATAGTTTACTAAATCACATGGGGAGTAGTTTGTATGTCTTTCACGGCTGTCAAATCTGCACTGTTTTCTGTTTCTATGCAACGTTGATGAATGAGGGCCAGTACGTTTTCTAAGACAGGCAAACAAGTGATTACTTTGTCTTTAAATGGGTGTTTTAGAGACAAATAATGTGTCAGATTCTGTTTTTCACCCAGAACTACAGTATATGGTGTATGGATATTTTAATAATCTAAAAATGAAAATGCATGCTGGAGTGCAGGTGCGAATATGTGACCCATTATGGCCTACTTTTTCGGAGCCAGAACTTTGTCTGGTGGCTGGACACAGACACTGCTTACTTTGCACTCAGTAGTGTCCAGCTCTACAAACAGCAGATATGCCTTTGGTCTCCAATCACTGTGATGTTTCTCATTCCCAGAACTTACTCATCTGGATCAATGCACAGACAGATCAGGGTTTTTGCCTCCCCTGTTTATTTATCCAACGTTAAGCCTGTTTTGCCTGCTTGTCCACTCCTTTCTTCATATTGCCCTGCTGGTTTTATTCTGTATACATATGACCATGTTGTCCTTGCAGAACGAGGTTGAGATGTTTATATCCTTTGATGGCATCAGATTGGTTTTAACCACCTCAGGGCTGGCTATTTAAACGCTACTCCACACTTCATTAGTTTTCACAAAATAACAAAACAGAATACTAACTTTTCAAGGTGCCCACAGTTTAAAGTTGGCTTTTACATTAAGCTCAAAATGAAGCAGTTTGATGTAGGACTGATGGAACATGTTTGTTTTCTTTTAACCTTTTAACAGACTTGTTGTATCTCAGTTTGAAAACTGATTTATTTTTTATTATCTGTGCTAAAATTTCACATATAGAACAAAGTTTTCATACTGGCATAAACTGAAGGCAGAAACCTGTTTTCTTGTTCAAAATGCACTTTAACATATGTCTGAACTGCCAGTAGGGTTCAGCAGTTGAATTGTGTCAATATTTATGAGTGTTACTTTGCCCTAGTTATTGGGACATTGCTTGTGCAAGCTGGGGACAGTTATTCTATGAACAAACAAAACTTTGAGACTTTTTTTTCTTCCCTAAGCATCTCAGTGACACTGTGCAATGCCTGGTAATGGTGATCACATTTGCTGATAGAGCTCTGTGGGAAGCCTTAGCATAGCTCTTTGGAGAGAATTACTCATCGTGGCTTTGATGCTTTGACAGCCATGTCATGGCCAGTGCCTCTCTCAGGCAGTTAGACAGGCTTTAGAAACTCACACTGTGTCTATTTTAGCTGAAGATGCCTGTATGGCATGCAGTTTTGGGGAAAAAAAACATTTTTGAATGACTCCTACTTAAGGTTCACAAGGCATCATCTGTTATATTTCATCATACTTCACTCTTCAAAATAACTCTGAGATACTTATTCCAAAAAAGTGAAATGTCAGAAAATGTTTTTTTTTTAGCTCTTATAATGCTTTGCAAAAGTATTTAACCCACTTGAACCATCAGATTTGTCTGGATTACAAAGTACACTTTGATATTTTGTCTTGTGTTATATTGTATTTTAAAAGACTGACCCTCAACATTAATTAAAGCAATATTGGTTTTATAAAGAAATAAAATATTCTGACAAGAATTGGAAGTTGCCCCTGCCTTATGGAAGCGTCTGGTTTACACAAATTAAAAAAAACGCACTAATGATGATAGAATGGGCTTACAATTATTCTTTACTGTCAATTATTAAAGACTTTTTTTTCTGGATTAAAGACCATCTTAATTCAAGTAATTTAAGGACTGTGAATCTGAAGGAGACTATGAAAATGAAGACCAAAAAAGATTCTAAAAAAATAGAGATAGTAGTTAGAAGTCATAGACATGCTCAAGATGAGGAAAGGCAACCAAATAATATTCAAATGTTTAGATATCCGAGTGAGCAGTTTTGGATCAATTGTGAGGAAATAGAAGCTTCATCTAAAATGTAGGATAAGGTTTTATGGTCAGATGAGGCAAAAATTGAACTTTTTTATCAGAATTCAAAATATTGTGTGTGGCACAAACCTAACACGGCCTATTCCTCAACAAACACTTACATTTACTTGTATTTACATTAACAGCATTTAGCAGACGCTCTTATCCAAAGCGACTTACAGAAAGTGCTTTGCCTGTCTAGACAAAGTATCTTTGCTAGTTACAAACAGGTTAGAGAGAAAGCTAGTCGTGAGCTCAGATGCCGCTACAAAGTAACGTATGGAAGTGGTAGTATCATGTTATGCAGATGCTTTTCCTCAGCAGGGCTAGGTATGGATTTTGCAAAATTGAGGGATACAGAAAGACAACCTTCTTCAAATTGCTAAAAACTCTAAAGCTTGGAAGAAACTTCATCTATCAGCAGGACAGTGATCCCAAGCACAAGCCAATGCAACACAGAAGAGGTTAAGCAACAAAAAGATGAATGCTCCACTATGACCAGTCCAGAGCTCAATCCAGCAGTGAATCTGTCACTATGAAAATTGCCATCCACAAATGTCCTCCAACCTAAACAACCTAAGGCAAATCTGCCATGAAGAATTGGTGAATATCACTCCCAAGCAGTGTACAAAGGTGGTAGAAACTTACTCCAACAGACTTAAAGCAATTATTGCAGCTAAGGTAATTCTACCAAGTATTAGTCTGAAGGCTTTGGATACTTATGCAAACAGCATCTTTTTAAAGATCTGCTCTCATACCAAATTTTACTTTAAGAGCATATTGGTTTTCAATAAAAAGTACTGTCTGTACAGTCCATCTGTTGTTTGTAGTCCTGACAAATCTGATGCCATTTAGATGGGTTAAATACTTTTGCAAGGCTCTGTATTAAGCATCTACCTTGATGTAATAAGCATAACCTTGAGGTGACTACTGTTCAGAGCTAATCTGTGTCTAAGTTGATATCTTTCAGCACTGGTAAAATAGGCAATCACTAATAATACCTCTGTTCGGAGATTCAGGCATTAAAAGCTCTAAACTAGAACTGCTACGGTGATCTGATGTACTGCAGTAATTCGAGGTGGGAAATGAGACCTGTGGGTGGATGACATCATATCCTCCCACCACAAAGCCAGAGTTCCTCTTTTCCATTGGCTTCTTTTATTCTTTCCTGTTAAAAGACCTTAAAAGGAACCAAAAAAGACTTAGATGTCGTCTGTTCTTATTGCATTTGGTACTTCAGCATAAAATGTCTAGATTTTATTAACTAAATGTCACTGACTATTAAAGATGACCCTTTGGTTATAATGTATTCTTTCAGTTTTGTTTATGTTCAGATTTCAAGAGCATTGAAGAGCCATGATTTGTTGTGATTTTTACACAGCGCCATTTGTTCACAGTCTGTCTTTACTGTCAGGTGGTATTACACAAAGTGTTGAAGCTCAATCACATCAGGTGCAGCTATGTGTCTGATTCTTGAATCCGCTGTCCTTTTTGGGCCAATATGTAAAGCATTTTTTGATGTCTGAAGATACTTCACCTATTTTGCAGTGACCTGACAGATGTTGCACGCTTGGCTCAAATATTTTTGCATGTTTATATGAATGCAGCAAACCGTGTCTTCTGAAACAAAACAGTGAGCTTAAAGGAAGCAGTAACTTTTTTCTTCACAGTGAGAAGAGATAGGGGTGTGTTTAGTTTGGAAAAAAGAGAGATGGAGAGACAGGAAGTATGTGTGTATGCTGGAAGTAGAATGAGAGGGTGTTTTGTGTGTGTCTGTCCACAGGCATATTTATGATGGCTTTTTCCATAATTACAGATTCCTGCAAACATGCAGTGTCAATATATTAGGAAATGGGCTGTCTGCTGTGTATTTACTTATGTTGACCAAAATATTTTTCGGACTTCTGTGCGTTCCTTGCTTTCTGACAGACCAGAAACTTCTCATCCCACACAGTGGTTTTGTGGGAAATATAGACAAATATAAACAAGAAATGGTGGACCTTGTATGCCTGTGTGGTGTGGATAACTTATGGGCACAATAAGCAGAAAATATGTCGAGTGTTTCAGTATTTACTGTGCCCAAACTTTACCTCATTACAGCTTCCATTATAATGAAATATCTTATTTAAGCTCGTCAGAAATGTCTTTTGGAAATGAATAACTTATTGGTCTTTTTGACTGAAAATGACCAATGAGTTTTGCACAGTACTTTATTTCTCTTTAACTATTTCTCCCTCCCCTGGAAATGCAAAATTATGAATATGAGGAATGCCGGAAGTAAACATTTTTTAGTTCTCTGAGCAACTCTGACTTCTTAGGTTATTGTAAGGTCTCAGTGCTCTGATATGGATTTTCTGTGTATCTTTTAGGTCTGTATTTGTATTGCGCTCCTCTGGCAGTTATCATATTTATACAGTCAAATCCATCCTTTTCTCTATCACTCTATTCATTTCACTCCCTTACACCCTTATTCACATTTCAGTGGCTTTTGATAGCTCCATCATATCTGAGTTCATTATCAGTCCCATTTGTGTCTGATTCTGAAGTCTTTAACCAGCCTTCACATTTCACACTCAAGAGCAGATTCTCTCTTTCTCTCTCTCTCTCTCTCTCTCTCTCTCTGTCTCTCTCTGTCTCTTTTCCTTCCTTCCTTCCTTAAAATGTGAGTTTAGTTTCTGAGCCTGTAATATCTTCAAAACCAAAACTGCAATTAGAATTTGGTTTGTGTTCTCTTTTATGCATAAAAGCATATTTAACTTAAAGCACCAGTTCCACATTTAGAAAGCACATCAAAGCAGGGTGGTCTACCTGGTAAGCCAGTGATGTACACAGTGTCTGGTTTATGTGTTTGTGTGTATTTTGCTATAAAGAAATGGAAACAAGAATTTCCACTTGTGTGTTTCTTGTAAGTTTTATGTCTTGCTTTCAGATTGACAGCATCTCTGAATTTTCAGCTGTTCAGTGAGTTTCAGATTGCTTTAGACATTATTATTTAGAAGTAGATTTTTAAAAATGCAAATAATGTTACTATCTGACTCTTTGAGACAGTGAGTAGTTTCAGTTCGTACTTTATTCTGCGGTTGTTCACCTTGGTACATACTTCATTAATCTGTTTCAGTATTGATGTTTCAGTGAGGTCTGCGTCAGCTGTGTGTCTTTTGAATACAGGCACCATTTCCTGGCCGCTGGCTACACCACAACTTAAGTATAGCGTTGGTTTGATTAAAATGTTCCTTGTAATATCCCTCTGGGGCATCCATTCTTCAGTTGCCTTTAGAAGCTCTGCTTCAGAATATGATGAATGCAAGCAGTTTGTATTTTTGGGCATCAGGATAAAACCCAGAATAAATCTGGCATAAAAGAGGCAAACTTTGTGATTCACACCAAGATTTTTTTTTCTTATTTTCTTATTTATTCATTATACAGTATTATTTCAGTAGTTATTCCATAACTACAGAGAGTCTTCTACTATTCTCCTGTCAGTGTATTTTGGAAATATTTATTGCAAGATTCCATTCAATTCCATTGAATTTGTCATAATACGTGAAATGTTTCTTCATGCTATTGTAGATGTCAGAATATTTGATGCAGCTGTTTCTTAGTTCAGAGAAATTAATGCCATCTTTAAAAAAATAGATATTTGCTGCCTGGGTTCGATTCCCCGGCCGGGTGACCGGGGTCCTCTCTGTGTGGAGTTTGCATGTTCTCCCCGTGTCTGCGTGGGTTTCCTCCGGGTTCTCCGGTTTCCTCCCACAGTCCAAAGACATGCAGTCAGGCCAATTGGACATGTTAGATTGTCCCTAGGTGTGAGTGTGTGAGTGACTGTCTGTGTCTGTCTGTCTGCCCTGCGATGGACTGGCGACCTGTCCAGGGTGTATCCTGCCTTCCGCCCGAAGACTGCTGGGATAGGCTCCAGCATCCCCCCGCGACCCTGACGGAGAAGCGGCTTAGAAAATGGATGGATGGATGGATGGATATTTGCTTTTTTTTAATCTTAGAGCAATCTTAGAGAATCTAGAAAAGCACAAAGAAGATGCTGTATCAAGCCACAAAACTGTCACAAGAACAAAAATAAAACCAAGGCAGAAATATACCAGGTGTTTTTGGTCTGGTTATATTTTACATGCATTTTAAAATTAAGCTGTAGTAACAACCCAAGAAATCACTGTGCTATAGAGAGACTATAGACTCCTTCTATTAAATAGAGAACATTTAAGAAGATTATAGGTATAGGTAGTGGGAGAGGGAGGAGTAACACCATATTATTTTTCTCTGCTTGCTTGTGCATGGTGACAGAAAACTCATAAGATGTTTTAGAAGCCGGCAAAAGTCATCACATATTAATAGAAGATAAAAAAATGAATCTTTTAAGTGATGCATGATGAATCATGCTTACATTAACTATGCTTACAGGAGCATTATCTAGCAAGATTAAAAAAGGTCACTTTTGATGGTAGCTTGACATTACTTCACCTTTAAGCCGGGCATTCTCTAGCAAGTAAAATAATAGGTCAGAGCACATGGTAGGCCAGGATCCAGTCCTAGTGGACCACACTTCTGCATTTCACCTCTTTAAGCACATCTGATTCAATTAATCAGAAGATTAGGAAGATATTCATGAGTTGAATTCAGAGTGTTATACGAGGGAAACTGCAAATCTCTGCTGAGCTGTGGCCCTCCAGGACCAAATTTTTATTTAAGGTTAAAGATTAGGTAATGGATGGGAGACCTAATAATAATAGTAATAGTAATAATAATAATAATAAGAAGAAGAAGATGAAGAATGAAATAACATTTATCATACCAGTGGGAGCTCAGAGTACTTTATAATCGGGTGATAAAGCATAACAGTAATAGAAAAGTTCAGTATTAATGTGAAATCATTCAAAACAATGACACAGATCAAATTAAAAATATAAATGCCAAAGAGATGTGCAGTTTTAATGAAATGCTGAGTGAGATGTTTCTTACTCAGTGTGCACTGAGCTTGACAGTCTAATTTAAGGTGGAAAGTTCTACAGTTTAGATGCATAATAACCGAAAAAAGCCTCCCCACGTTTCCTGTATTTTACAGAAGACCAGATCTAAGATTATGAGTTGGAACATAAACAGACAGAAATTCTGTGATGCAAGCGGCTGCTAGTACTGCTGCATTTTATACAAGCTGTAGTGAATGGATTGCTTTCTTAGGAGGTCTAGTAAGAAGACTATTACAATGATCAACTCTGCTTGTAACAAATGCATGAACTCTGATACAGAAAAGGCTGAACTTCAGCAGTATTTCTCAAATGATAAAAAGTTACTTTTAGTGACTGCATTTACCCGTGAAATAAAACAGCGCTCAGAGTCAAAGCTAACACCCAGGTTTTGTACTTCAGGTTTGGGAGATAAAGGTGAAAGAACAAGCTTCTCATAAAGTTTTAGTACCAAAGATCGGTATTTCATTTTTTTTTCTTGATTTAGTTGTAAAAAATTGTCCCCTTAAAAATATCTGACACACAGCTGGTAAGCCTGTTGACAGAGTCTTGATTGTCAAAAGGAAATGTATAATTGCGTGTCATCAGCACAGCTATGAAAATGTATATCATACTTCCTAATGACATCTCATAGAGGTAACGTACAAAGAAATACTTTTTTTTTCCTTTTTTTTGAGGAATGATTTACCAGTGAAATCAAGAAATATCTATTTATTAAATATGATTTAAACCATACCAAGTAGTCAAGACGAGGAACTAGAATTTTGTGATCAACAGTATCAAAAAGATCCAATAAAAATAAGGATTAAGGATTTTGTGCATCACCACTAAGCCAGAGATAATTGAAAACACAAACCAAAGCTGTCTCAGTGCTTAGAACGAAAACCTGAAAAACTTTTCAAGTAATTTGTTTAATATTAGATGCACATTTGATTGATTGAAAACAACTTTTTCTAAGACTGAGCTTTAAAAAAAGAAAGGTTTAAAATCTGTCTAAAATGATGTAGTATAGAAGAATCAGTGCTACTCCTTTTAGAGCAGAGGCTTCACTAATTTTAAAAGCATCTGAAAAAGCACCTGTTGACAGAGAGCAGTTTACAATAGTTTAAACACAGTCTATAACCATCTTAAGGAGTGAAGTGGAAACAGGGTAAAAACCCTTAGTGGATGAGGTTAATCTGTTTAAAACAGTTGTAAGTTCCTGATAATTGGTAACAGAGAGATGTCATTACTGATGTAAGTGGCTTTTTAGGAATGTTGTAGGAGCTTGTTTCAGTTGAATGAGCTATGCTCTGTCTTATCAAGGCTATTTTATTTTGGATAGGAAATTCTTTGCAGGTAATAAAGAGAAACATCACTATTCAACACTAGTAGAAGAGGTAGCATTAATTGATCGGTCTGTGGTGGAAAAAAGAGCCTTGGTATTATCTTTGTTTATACTCCAGAGACATATGAGTGATCTTTTCATAGTTGTAGTAGAGATCTACTATTTGAAAATATTAAAATGTACCTGTGGTTTAGTTTTCTTCCATAAGCTCTCTGATTTATGATTTCTCTGGCGTATTTGCTCTTTCATCTGCAGATGTTTATAAGTATGTGAGTATTTTCTTCCATTTGACTGGTTTTTCAAGAGAATTTCAAGAGTTTCACTTAATATAGCATTTAGGTCAGAGACCAGAGCATTACAGGAAGGAGGCAGAACTGTATTCAATACACTGTTACAAATATTTAAACAGTCATGGGCAGACATTATCTTCTAAAAAAGCATTAGAGATAATAGGCATGCTTGTGTTTAAACCTTTAGTGATTACCAGATCCAGGATGTGATTGTAGCTTGTGAGCAGGGCTGCCCACATGCGGCTTCAAATCAACTGTCTCTAGAAGTCGAATTAATTCCTTTGCATTACTGTCTGATTAATTATTAATATCTAAGTTAACTCCCCAGAGACAAGAACTTATCATAGTACTAGGGTCTGTTAATTTGGATTTTATTTAGGGTGACGATTTCCTGCATATTATGTTTCTCTTATGTTACCCAAGGAAACTTTAGTTGTCTTAGCCCAGCTGGAAAGAAATCACTATAGACAAATGTTTTATGTAAATACTTATGTATTTAAGTCAAAGAAACTCTTGTATCTGCCAGAAAAGCACTGTGTGAACGAAAGATTGAACATCTGGCAACCCACAAGAATTATAACTGAACATCTGACATCCCTCAAGAATTATAACCAAACATCTGGCAACTCTTAGCTGGCCAAGATGCTTTACTTTGATAAGATTACTGTTTGATATTTTTGAAAAAATTCAATTGGCAGTACTGAAGGAAATATTGCTATACATTAGTGGATAACAGTGCCTTTAAATGTGCTATTATTTTAAAAATGTGTTTAATGTCAAGATTTCTTTGTTTATTTGTTTGTTTATTTATTTTTTAAATTATTTTTACAAATTTAGGATTTGGTCTTGGGGATGACCAACAAAAAATTTGTATCTTTTTATGTTAACATGATTGAAGATTTGCCTGCATTATATTAACCAAAATGAAACTCCTGATTTATCGACAGATAAATTATTAACAGAAGCACTCATCTGGATCTGAAATTGATTAAAATGCTTCCAACATACTGGGAAAAAAGTTGTCGTGATTGCTATTGATTGGTATAACTGCTCATTTGCATATTGCAATGTTCTGTGACATATAATTTGCAAAGACCAAAGTATTGCAATAATGACTGACAGTAGTGTAGCCCTAGGCTCCTCTTAGTTTATGTCTCTCGATTAAGTCCTACATCCACCAATTTCACTTTATATTGTAAAAGTAACATGTATAATTTTTAAAATGACACTGGTCCTAGGCATGTGATATGTAAATGTTTCATATCATGTGCCCTGCAGGCTTTTATTAGTAAATCATGCACAGAGACATGTTTACATAAAACATGAGAGAAGTGACATTTGGCAGAGAAGAGAGAGCTATTATTAGCTCATTTCACATGTACAGAAAGTGAGAGGAGAATGTTAAAAACTTTCAGCAGCAATACAAAGGTGCCTCTCCTCTCTGGGCTGCCTGACAAAATCCCTGCCCTTCTGACACCCAACATCTGGAAAAGTTTGTCAGTGAAGATTTTTTTTTTATTTGTAATACAAGGCCAAGTACTTGTGTCAGCGTGGAATAATTACATTTGCTTGGGGAAAAGAAAAAGTGTATTTAAAAGTAAATTTAAGAGGAAAATGTATTTAAGAGTAAAAAGTGTCTTTTTTTTTGTACAGGGAAAAATAAAGCTACCAAAAACGTCATTACAAGAGTCGCGCAATGTGACTTACAATAAAGCATTTTCCTGACAGCTTAACAGGGTTTAATCAGTGCTGGTCTGATCCAAAACCATCCAGCTGGGATGAATGTTTTTTAGTGATGGATAATTGCATTCAATCACATTGTTATTCCTCATATGCTTTAGATAGAGATTGCTATTTTTCTTGCTTTTCTGTTTTCTTATCTCCAGGTTGTTTTGCTAAGTGGCCATCTGGACAGTTGGGATGTAGGACAGGGGGCTATGGATGATGGAGGTGGAGTTGCTATTTCCTGGGAAGCCTTGTCTCTGGTCAAAGATCTGGGTAAGATGCTTTTAAAGAAACTATAGCAGGCTCCTTCTTTTCTTATAATGATGGAAACAATAATGGAATGGGCTGATGAACTGTTGTGTGCCAGTTTCAAACATGCAGAATCCTGTGAGCCCAGTGATGATAAATAGATGTGTGTTTGGGGTGATAAAATTGCCCACCGTATTTCTGATCACCCCTGTATCTCCCAGTGCAGTATACTGTCCATTTTCCCAATACATTCATTCAGATGAGGGGTTGCAAAAAGTTTTGCTTGGTAAAAAACAGCATTAAATGAGTGATATTTTCACACAGACCAAAAACAGAAAGAAACATTGCTTGTCGATGGTGCAGTTGTCAGCATCTTAAACAAATTAAGCATGTTGGTGGGTTTGTGTGTGAGGAGAACACATAATGTGGTAAAAATAACCATTACCTCTTACAAGTAAAGAACAGTTCCATTAACTAGCGTTTCACTAGCTAGCTTGTTTTGCTTGTGCTGTCATTTGTACTGTAGATTTTAAAAGAAGACTGACTAGAGGAAATTGGGGGCAGGTTTGTGACAGATTTCATCGCAGTCAAGTGTGTCAATTTTTCAGACATATATTTTTGTTATGAGATCACATCTGGTCCCGCGAGACGAATTAAACTGTTAATAATGTCCTTCTGTTTGAAAAAAGTGCACACGTCTTATAGTAGCCATTTTACCACACATCCATGATTAGTGTAAACCTGCATGTCAGTCCTTATTCAGTGCTGTAAGCGGTAACCTGTTGTTTCTGTCATGAAATAATAGAGAGAAAAAGTCTGTTCATACTGTTTATATCTAGCAAATTCAGTGCAACAAAAGTTTATCAAGGAGAAAAGTGATTCAAAGAGCAACTATTTGAATTGTTGAAAACATTTTTCTCAAACATTTTCTTAAGGGAATTGCGCACCACATTACAGATGCTTAAAATAGAGTAACAAGTTAAATAACACCAGAAGCTTGTTCTTCTTGAAAATCTGTGTAAGATGTTTTTTTTTCCAGAGAGCATAGCTACGTAAATAAAAGAGGAAGTTTATTTATTTATTTATTTATTTTTATGAACAAGAATTCAAAAGTTTTCCCTTTGAGTTTTGGTTCCTCTTCTTTTTCCTGCCACTGTTACCCTTGGTTTACTCATTAGAGGTTTGAACCCTGAGATTTCTGTAAAGCAGCTTTGTGACACTGTTATAAAAGGAGCACCAGAAATAGCACAGACTTGAATACCTATCATTACACCTGAAAGTCTCCTTCTGCAAGTAGTGATGACAATCAGCACAGTGTTTTTTTTTTGTCATCACAAATATCTGTCTACCTGAACATGCTCACAAACTGTCATATTTTCACAAAATGTCCTGATATCTGCAGCTGCTTTTAAAGAGGAAAATGGGGCCATTTTACTGGCCAAAGTTGATTTAAACCTTTTTGACAGCTGGAGGTGTCAAACAGCTTTACTTCTGGAACAGTTTTTGCTACCCTGGTCAGGTTTGTTGGACCAGAGAATGCTTGAACTTGTAGGACTGTGGGTCCCTCATATTACTGTTAATCATAAACAGAACTAAATTCATTGAGAAAAAGTGATATCATACATATATCATATCCTGTGAAATCCTATACTTATTTTCAAGTGAGAACAGAGAGTGTGTAGTCCAGACAGATGATCATAATTATAGTCCAGTTGGTGAGCATGACCTGTTCTGTCACAGTCTCCACTCTTAGCCTGTTCTTCTGCAGTGCTGCCATTCTTGGATGCATCAGCAGTGTTGCCATATGCGTGGGACAGTTTGAGTGTGAAGGCATAGTTGATTGTCCAACATGGTGTTTTTTATTCTAGAGTACCCAAGACTTAATGCTTCCTTGAGCAAAATGCCCAAGAAAGCATTGACTTTTAATGATAAGGCTGTCTGTGTGGGGAAGTATGGAGAAAAGCTTGTAAGTTATCTGCTAGAGGGCAATTTTATACTCTCAGTATAAACACAGTGCTTTTTACCTTCCATTTACATAGTTTCTAGATATGTTTTTGAGATCATATGCAACATGTATAGTACTGTGTAAAAGTCAAAGAGATCACCCTTCAGTTATTTAATTTCCAGTCAAAATGGCCATTAAGTATAAGTTGTTCTTTTTCAGGAGATCTTTCTGAGAATACTGCATAGGTAGATAATCCACTTACAAAAAAGGGGATGAATAATCAGAACTTTCCAAAATTGTTCAACCTAAAAACATCTAGGATAATAGCTGTGCAAAACCTTGTAGACTAAAACTCTCACCATCAAATGATTAGTTCTGGACAACTCAACATTATCTCAAAGGATGTGTAGCTGTCAGGAAGCCATTACTGAGAAAAGGAAGTTGCCAAAAAAAAGACAATCTGTGCTTGAACTCTGAAACTATATCTAGGAGCAACAGCGTGTTCTAAATATCTTCTAAAATTGAACTTTAGATGTGTTTACAAGAAACATGGTAATATATCTATATAGATTTCTCCATTAAAAACAAAATGTGGAGGATGTAAAAGGGCAAAGAGTGAATACACTATATACTGAAAATGTTGATATGTAGTTGTTAAGACTTTTAATTTTGCAATGTTGTTTTTTTTTTGTAATTTTCTGAGGCTTGTAATTCTCTGTTAAATATTGTTTCTGTTTTATTTTTTCCTGATGCTGAATAATGGATAACCATTTGGTCATTTGAATCAGAGTTTAAATGATGGGCGGTTTATGACTTTTGTACAGTACAGTATTTGCCTTGTTTTCAGTTCAAATTCCTCATTCCTCTGTCATTTACTTCATTGTTATGCTTGACTGACCTTGACCTTAGCCATGCACTGTAGCACTTGTAGTTTTGTTATGAAAGAACAGTGAAACAAACTACAGTTGGCTCATGCTGTCTCCTACATGGTCCCTAGGGCTTCGCCCAAAGAGAACACTCAGGACAGTGCTGTGGTCTGCTGAGGAAGCAGGGGGAGTGGGAGCTGCACAGTACTACGAACAACACAAAGTACATACCTTTCATCTCTTGATATAATGGGTGTATTATTAGAATAATGCATATGATGCATGTGATGCATGTGCTGTTCTGTCGATCTGCCTGCTTCCCAAAACAATCTCATTTTCTCCCTTTTACTCTCTCGCACACATACACTCACACACATTTTCGTTTGAAGTGGCATTTTTCCATTCAGATTTGTGTCTTTCTTGGTCTCTTCTGATGTAGGGTGAAACACATTAGTGTCCAGAATTTATCAGATCCAAAGTTTATGTAGTTATATATTCTTGCATGGAATGATTTAGCATACAGTTGGGATTGAAACTGCCTAGTAACTCTATACTGCTGAAGATTTTGTGGATTTACTATTGGATTTTGACTTTAGAGGATAATCAGAAATGGCACCAGCGAAGGGCCAAACAAAGTTCAAATACTGCATTTGGCCGGTAAGGCAACAGTTTTACTGTACTCCATCCAAATACATGGATGATGGATTGAATTTAACTTGATTTGGACTGCAAATGTGCACTATTGAAAATGAATCCAACCTCTTTCTTGTCTGAAAATCTTAGAGTAATTGACAGATGTATTATTATATCTGAATAATACGATCTTATTCCAGCCCCAGGAGACCATGTCTGTCCTCTATCCTGAAGATGAGGTTATTTTTTTAAAAGGATGCCTTTCATAAAGGTTGTTTCCATTATAGATGTATTAAAGTTACAGCTGTCTTTCTTTATGAATTGTGATGTGTGAGTTTGAGCTGCCAACCAAACCCCAGTTTCCCAAAAACAGTGTTCTGCATGAACCTTTCTTAAGAGTGTACATTGTAAAAGTGAGACTAAATGATCGAGATACACTATATGGCAAAAAGAATGTGAACACCTGACCATCACACCTATATGAGATTGCTAGGCATCAAAATCATGGGCATTAATTAATATGGAGTTTCCCCGCTTTGTGGCTATAACAGCCTCCGCTCTTCTGGGACGGCTTTCCACAAAATTTTGCAGTGTGTCTGTAGGAATCTATGCCCATTCAATCAAAAGAACATTTGTGAGGTTGGACGAGAAGGTCTGGCTCGCAATCAGCATTCCAGTTTATCCCAAAGGTGTTCAGTGGGGTTGAGGTCAGGGCTCTGTGCAGGCCACTAGAGTTCATCCACACCATATTTTATCAAACCGTGTCTTTTATGTACCTCACTTTGTGCACAGGGCACAGTCATGGTCAGATAGGAAAGGGACTTCTCCAAACTGTTGCCACAAAGTTAGAAAAATATAATTTTCTCAAATGTCTGTGTGCTGTAGCTTTAGCATTACCCTTCACTGGAACTAGGGGACCTAATCCAAACCCGGAAAAACAGTCCCAGGCTATTATCCCTCCTCCACCAAACTTGACTGTTGGCACTATGCATTCTATTATGTAGTGTGCTTCTGGCATCTACCAAACACATTTGTCTATCAGCTTACCAGATAGTGATGTGTGATTTATCACTCCAGAGAACAAGTTTTCACTATTCAGCAGCACCACTTCAGCCAACCCTTGCCATTAGGCTTGTGTGCCGCTGCTCAGCAATGGAAGCCCATGTCCTGAAGCTCCTGAGACTCAGTCTTTGTGCTGATTTTGGTTGCAGAGGCAGTTTGGAACTCTGTTCTGAATGATGCAACTGAGAACAGGCAATTTGTATGTGTTTTGCGCCTCATCACACAGCATTACTTTTCTGGTCGACTGATTCGTGGCTCAGCATTTGTTGCTCCAAGTTTCCATTTTACGATAATGGCAGAAAGTTCTTAAACTGGCTTGTGGCAAAGGGGGCATACTGTACAAGTTTCTTTTTTTAGACACTGATATCTTCAGGATGACCCACTCTACTGCCAATGTTTGTTTATGGAGATTTCAGGGCTATGTGTTTGGTTTTATTCATCCGTTAGCAATGGATGTAGCTGAAACACTTACACTAGCATGCATTATTTGAAATGCATGGATATTTTCTTGGACATGCCAGAGAAAGCTAGAAAAAGTGTGGACTTTTTCTGCTGGCTTTTGACTATTTGTGTGCTATATGTAAGATAAAAAGTGAACTGCGAGTTTTTGAGAACTAAAGTTTTGTCAATTCTGTTTACATCAGCGTTGTTCACTTTCATCAGGGTAAACCACAATTCATTATCAATCCCCTCAATGACTGAATCAGGTGAGTTGGAACAGGAAAAAACACTAAACCTTTCTGTGCTGTTCTTTGCTTATACGGAGCTCAGTGTGAAGCATACCCACTTAAATTATAACACACTCCAGTGCATTCCTTCACTACATCTTTTCAATAGACCATTGTGAAGGTTTATTTTTAATTCACTGCGAAAGAATAGACATTCAAAACTTACAAGCACTTGATTCACCGATTGACACCTTACATGACCAGCATCAAAAGTGAACTCTTTCCCTAGAATGTCATAATCATTTCTTTCTTCCCTCTATAGGGAAACATTTCAAACTTTGACCTGGTGATGGAGTCAGATCTGGGTACATTTGCACCCATTGGCCTACAGTTCACTGGCAGTGACAAAGCCAGAGCTATCATGAAGGAAGTAATGAAATTGCTGACACCAATCAATGTCACATCTCTGGAGGAGCATGGAGAAGGAACTGACATTGACATGTGGATGAAATCTGGTGTACCAGGTCAGTTTGAATGACAGGTTCTGTTTAATAAATCTTATCTGGTATGAGCAACAAAAACAGTTGTGTGTATAGACGTCTATCTAGCTTTTGGCCTGTTCTGTGTTTCAGATCATGTTAAAATTCTGTTTAAATTCATTTTGAGTACTTCTCTCAGCAGGCATCAGTGTCAAAGGCAGTGATACACTGTGTTGATTTTGCACTGACTTCATAATTTGTGCTAAGAGACTACAATTTCATTATCTCTAATGCTCTTTGTGATATACTGATACTGACTGTTCATTAGTGTGTTCATTCATTTCACTTTTTGTCAGTCACACAGCAGTTTGTCACTGAGCACAGTACACTGTAACTGCATGTTTGCATCCAAAAGCTAAACTTACTTAAACCATTAATAGTTGTACATGCCTTCTGAGTAAGACCTCAGTAGCATACTTTACCTTCTGTTCAAGAAATAGAGCCAGTCAACCTTCAATACATGTCATCTTCCACACAGGCAATTTCATTTGTGCAGTGAAGCTATTGTGCTTTGCTTGCTCAGGACTTGAAGGACCTGCACCAGTGGCAGTCTAATGACTGAAAAAGTGACATTAATTGTTCAAGCAAAAATCCATGAAAATAGCAATATATCTTACTTCAGATACTTGGCTAGAGAGAGGAAAGCTCAGATATGTGCCACTGCAGGGACAGGGTTGGACAGACACAATGAAGAGCCTCTATTAGAGCTCTGAGGAATTCACACCCACCAGACAGACCCACTTTTAATGGCAGCATCAGTGCTCATTTCTGTCATTATCCAAGTTACAGTTTGACTTTTGAGTCATCTTTTAGATTAAAAAACTGACAGAATTATCTGCACCAAACAGTGTTAACGAAGAACGGCCACCAAAGAATGTTAAAACGTACTGATAACCTTGGCTACTGCTGAACCTGCAGGGGTGAAAAATATTTAAATGATTGTACTTCATCACTAGTAAGTATTATTTTGAAAGATTTGCACTGTACTTGATTATTATTAAAATGGATTTTTGTGCCTGGGATAGGCTCCAGCACCCCCCGCAACCCTGGCGGAGAAGCGGCTTAGAAAATGGTTGGATGGATGGATTTTTGTGTATTTCTACTTACATTTACATTACATTTCCAAGAAAAAAAACAGATTTTACCCCTTATGTTTTCATTTAGACCTCCAAAGTATTTGTTACAAATCTTTAACCGTGAGATTTTTTTTCTTTCTTGTCAAGTTCCTGTGTTTTTTGTTCTCCCCAAATTCATATCACTGCCCAATGAAGCTGCCTAATTTATCTTAGTGCAAAAAAACAGTACTACTCATTAGTCACAGCAGTTTGAAGGGGTTAAGGCAAGACAGGGTTATACAGAGTGTGACCAGCTTATCCACAGTGTTGAAGCTGACTAATTAATTTTATGTGTTACTATTTACTATTTATACCATTTACTTTTTCATTTTTTATAGTTTCCACCAAGTATATTTTTGGCTCCATACATCCATTTTTTATTGAGAATGAGGGCTTTTTTACCCCAGTTACACAAGCTTTAACTGTTTTCCTGCTGTACAAAATATTCTTTCACCAATATCAGATAGATTTGCAGTGACATCACCTGAGGATTATGGAAAATGTGAAGCATGCATGGAGACTAGGGAAATGTATAGAGAATTTGACTGCTCTGCTGTGAGTCAAAGCCAACATGTTAAACAAATGAGTCATACATACATGCACAGCTGTCCAAACATCTACTGCTACACAGAACAACTACAATGAGATGACTTTCCCCCCTTATAAGAGCATTTTGTGGAGCATTTGAGGTGTGTTCTTGTAATCTTGAGTTGATCTGTAGTGTTCTTCCTTCAGTGAGCGAGTGTCTGTTGTCAGCTCTCTATGGACTGGCGTTGGTAATGCTCTTTTCCTCTCTTTAACTCTGCGTAATGTGCAAAGCCAGTTTGGACTTCATTTGATATGTAAAGGTATTTTGGATAAAAAATAAAGTAAGCACTTTATCTCCACAACTTAACTTTAACATTTAAAGACTGTGGACAGTTAGGGTACCATGTAAGTTCTACACAGCTCTGTAGAGTGTCAGAGTAGACTTAAAAGAAGGCTCAGCAAACAGCTTCCTATTGTAAAGGCTATGCAAGACTTTGTTGCTGCTGTTTCTTGAAGAATAGCTGAGGCTTCTGGATGGAGCTATTCCCATCTGGAAACAGTAGAGAAACTGGAGAACTCTTTAACTGTAAACACATGCTTTTGACTCCTATGTTGCCAGTTCCCATTCATCCGAGAAACATACAGAATCTGCTGAGAGTAGAATGGAAAATGTTCCTCAAGTGTTCCTTCTGATACTGATATCAGGACTGTTATTCGTAGATAACCGCATTATATGTTTAACTTGTGACTGAGCTGACCACTGATTTCATTAGTGTATACATATTACTCCAGTGGCCATCTTTTAAGGTTCTGGTCCAAAACATAAACAATAAAAGTAGGAGAGGAAAGGAATTGTATGCTCCACAGAATGAATGCAAAAAATATTGGATAGCATTTTGACAGTTTGACATTTGTCATTTTTTTTCTCTTTCCTTTTTGGTTGTAAATTTTTCAGGCATCAAATAGCCTTCAAGCAGAGGTGGAGCCTAAAACTATACTTAAGTAAAAGTATTGAAGCCTTTGTGAAATAATTACTCATGCAAAAGTATCTTTTCAAAAACAGAAGTATAAAAGGTAGAAGTGCAAAAAAATACAGTAGCTTGTACAGAAAGTACAAGCCCATTAAAAGTATGCTTGTGTAAGTGAGTAACTGTACAAGCTACTAGGGCTGCACTGATATAGGAATTGTGTGACGATGCTGATATCCTGTAGTTTTCATGCATCTCCCAATGTCAATATATAAACATTTATAAAATGTAGCATTTGGAACCACATCTACTTGCATTAGGGTTACAGAGAAATATCAAATTTCTTCTGGACATTACAAATATGTACACCAATATCTTAGTGTGGTGTAGTGTCACCTAAACATTCCGCTCTTGCAGAGTACGGTAAATACGTCATCATCAAATAATGGTTTGAAATATCAGTGAAATCTAAACTTCTTTCTGATATCAATATATTTTTAATATCTGTCCATACTAATATGATTCCATTGTGTATATCCCTAGCAGTGAACGATTGTCTGTTGCAAATGGGGTGCAATCCAGTGACTTACAAATACTACAAATGCAAATAATGCTCTCCTGCCAAAGTAGTTATTGAAGTAGTCAAGTGTAGTGGTTTACCCATGAGGCTCTAATTTTTTTTTTGCCTTTGCTGTGATCTCATGGCGACAAATATAAATCTCACAGGTTTTCACACTCTTAAAAGTAAATGTAAAATTCTGGTATGCTATGCAGTTTTGGCACAGGACCAGCAATAGGGGTCTCAATTTTTACCAAAGTCTACAGGTGATTTTTCACCTTTTTCCCTATAGCTATGAGATCGTCATTGACAGGTAAGAATTATATTGATATAAAAGGTATAGAAAATTTTAGTGGTACTGTCGAAGTATATTGCACAAAGTCTGTTTATCTGCGAGAGTTTTACTGTTTGCATAATAGGAAACACTTCAGACTTCTCTCTGCGCTGCCTTTTGAAAATTGGTTCCTGATATGCGTGATTAACCATGTATTTCAACCTCTGTTTCCCATGCCAGGTGCTAGCCTGCATACAGCAGACAGCAAGTACTTCTGGTTCCACCACTCTCAAGGTGACACAATGACAGTCCAGGACCCAGGAGAGATGAACCTGTGCTCGGCTGTGTGGGCTGTCGTGGCCTATGTTGTGGCAGACCTTGATGAGATGCTCCCCAGATAGCACTCTGTTTCCAGATCTATACTAGACCTACCCCAACAGCTTCAATATAGAGTCTGATTGGAGAGAGTTTGATTAAGCGTAGGCCAATGTGTTGACAAACTACAGTAAATTTCAACAAATATTCATCAGGCAATTACCACTATTCAGTCTAAGATGTATTGTAATTTTCTACTAGACAAATTGCAACCTTTATACTGTAATATACTGTATTTGTAAATGAAGCTTATAAATAATGTACAAATAACATTAAATCTTTGTTCACTCGTGACCCTCAACAGTCAGCAACCTGTCTTCATTTATTGTGCTGTGTTTCAGTATTTTCTATACTATATTTTTGGCGATAAAGTTTCATCTAACTTCATGAAAGCATCGTAGCCCATAGATCATCATGAAATGTTTATGCAACTATAACTTTGAACATAACATCCTGAACACATGATCTAAACACTGATTCTGAGAAGCTTCACACTCAGTGATATGCAGTTCCTTTTCTCTGAAAACAGAAGTACATGTCTAAAACTGTCTTCACACTTTGTATAGAAAAGTGCTGCCTGGAGCATTTCTTATGCTAATAAGAAAAAGACAATTATAGCCATAATGACACTGTTTCCACCAAATTCTGCCTTGTATGTGTAACGTGGAGCGAGGTAGTGGACGCATGTGTGGAGGTAAACGACTTTTATTGAGGGCAAATCTAAAATCAGGGTCCTAACGGTCCAGGGTCAAAGAGCCGATACGTACAGATTGAGTTTTTGACATGACAAACAGCTGGATACGGCAAACACCACCAACACGACCAGAACACAACGACCAGCAAAAACAAAGGGCAAACACAGGGCTTAAATACACAGGGGCAATGAGAGACAGGTGAAAACAATCAAGGGCGGACTTACAAAACCAAAACATGAACACATGGACAGGACTGGGTGGGGCCAATCGTGACAGTATGTGATTTTACTGGGTGTGAGGGTAGAGTGAATGTTGGTGGGCTGCTCAATGAAATATGAATGAAATAAACAAATGCTGTCCTTAAATTTAATCAAACTGTCTGATTTGCCCCTCTATCTGTCTAGCTAGCCAACAGCTGAAAATATTGGATTGTGTTCAGACTAGGGCTGCGTCCAAAACCGCATATTATTATACTATACGTATTATACAGATGAATGCACTTGTGATAGTGGCATAGTAGTTTTGATGTACTAATTAGCCTGGCAGTGCATGGTTTGGACACAGCATATGTGTTATTGAAATGTCTACTGAACAGCAGAAACTATACTGCACAGTAAAGCCTGAAACATTCAGTTTACTCAAAACATTGTGGTTTTTAAGCAAAAGTTAAAAAATCCCATAGACCAGAGGTCACTAATAGGTGGCTCACGGTTTGAGTCTCGACCTAGATGCTGTCCTATGCGGACCTGGACCTATAACCAATACATGTGACGCTACTCAGCCAATCAGATCTGTGCATTATGAAGAGTACTGAGTCTCAAGTGGGTGATGCACACACAGGGGAGGGGTGAGGTGAGAGACAGCAGTCAGAGAAGAAAGTGAGCCAGAGGGAGGTTATTTCACATGGTCTAAAAAGAGAAAACTGACAATAAATGTTGTTGAAATGTTACTGAATTGTACTTGATTATGTTATTATGTTATTTGATTTGACATTCAGTTGTTGACTATGTAAGATATTTATATAATTACTTGGCTACCTCAATATACAGTATAGGGCACTGAATCATGATGCAAGTAAGACATGATGTTCTGAACCTTAGTTTGAGGAAATTTTCTCTTAACTGGACCTTATCGAACTTTAATTGAATACATCTTACATAGACTATGTAAACATTTTCTCGTTTTCTGTATTTTGTTGATTTTCAAATGTGTAATGATCATAAGTTCAGGCATAAAGGAAAGGTCTTTCACTAAGAGTTTTCAGAGTGATGTCTTAAAACTGATATATGTAAGTGACCTCTGTTTGGCCCTGTGATGTGCCTCTATCAAAAAGCAGAATAGACTGAAACACTATAACTTAGGTGTGAATGGGTGGGACCAAGCTGCTGTAGGCTGAATAGGTGGACAGACGTAAATATGTAGATTTTTGACATCATAAAAACAGTACATTCAAATTAGGCTGTTTTTGCAGCTTAAGTTACATATAGATTAAATCAATTGGAAAATGAATGCATGTTTTAAAAAATTCTGTCTACATATCATAAGTTCAGGCATAAAGGAAAGGTCTTTCACTAAGAGTTTTCAGAGTGATGTCTTAAAACTGATATATGTAAGTGACCTCTGTTTGGCCCTGTGATGTGCCTCTATCAAAAAGCAGAATAGACTGAAACACTATAACTTAGGTGTGAATGGGTGGGACCAAGCTGCTGTAGGCTGAATAGGTGGACAGACGTAAATATGTAGATTTTTGACATCATAAAAACAGTACATTCAAATTAGGCTGTTTTTGCAGCTTAAGTTACATATAGATTAAATCAATTGGAAAATGAATGCATGTTTTAAAAAATTCTGTCTACATATTACATCAAAGGCTTTAATGTGACAAAATTTAGGATTTTTTTGGTGATATGAACCCTGTTAAAAAAGATCACTCTGTTGGTAACAACCATACATACTGACAATCAAACAGACACAAAAAACGGTTACATACAACATAGTTAGAATAACTGAAACATGTAAAGTGCATCCAACATTATTTATAACCTGTATATAGCATTAAAATGTTTTTTGTTGAAAGCACCCCCCGTGCTTTTTTGTTCAGTTTGCTCTGTTCACAAAAGCAATGCACTTGAATTTTCAAACAGACCGTTGAAACAACCAGCATCAATTCACTGATAACAACTAGTTATGAGATAATAAGTAATTATAACTTGAGTATTTCAATAAGTCCAAAAATGTCAGGGGTTTCAGTGTAGTAGAATTAAGTTGTTAGTAACATTTAGTTTAAAATGTGGTACATTTTGAACAGTCCTGATTTACAGTTAAACCTATTTGACTAAAGGTATCTTCAATCAGTGCTTAACAAAGAGTTAAAGCAAGATTCCACAGAACACAACTGCTTGAGGTGTTTCAGCTGCTTTTTCACTGAACAGCTGAATTTGAGAAGTTTGCTTAGATATCAATCCTTAGCTGCAATCATCACTAGCGATTAATGAAAGCATGTTGTACTAATATTTCTCACTCGTAGCTCATAGAAACGAGGAGAAATTCTGTTGCACTATATCCTTAGTAAGTAGAAGAGGAGATGATAGTTTGAATATGACAAGTTTGCTCACTGCCTTGTTTGACTCAAACCTGTGGATACAGAGTGTAAACCATATAAATACAGTTATGTAACTTGATGTAATTACATATAAATAATTATCTAATGTGAAGAAAATGTATTGCAAAATTACAATAACTGTATACTACATAGTCATCCATGGATTGAATACCGTTCAGACCATTAATTATTAATGAGCCATCAAATTAAATAATGCTGAGCTTTGATCAAAATGTGAACCTGTTAATATTTCAGTGTTGTGCTTTTTCTGCCTGACTGATCTAGTACAACCTGGACTAAAGGTGACTGAATCGCTATAACTGTGCTCTGATGCAAAAGTCTTTAACGCTGCAAGATGTTTCTGCATATACTAAGCAGAGGTTGCAGGTCTGATTAGTGAACCAATTATTGAACAAGCTGCTAAGACTTGGAACTTTTGCCCAAAGTCTCATTTACTGTATGGTGTGATTTTCACACCTTTTCTTGGAGAATTGCCTTGTTTCTTTTTATATGGAAATTTTGTATTTCAGACGTTTGTGGCTTGCCCATGTCTTAACTAGACCTCTAACTCTTTTCTTGTCTCAGACTTGCCCACATGATGAGAATAGTAGGACAATGAGAACTTCAACACCTTAATGCTGGCTATTGCCAAATAGAAGAGAGTCACTCAGAAGAAACTGGAATAGACAGCTGGAAGCTTTTAACCCCCTTTGTGTATGTTAGTGAGAGTGAGATGGAGGCTCATGAGGGCACTGGAGAGGGTGACTTGTGGAAACAAGAGGCAGCCGTTCTCTCTTAGAGCCTTCTGTTTGCCCTGCTCCGCTCTGGTGGCTCTTGCTTTTTCCTAACAGGACCATGTCCTGTTGACATTCCCAGCCAACCCAAATGTGGAAAAGCATGGAGGTACTTTCAGCTTTCAGTCACTGATAGACTGTATTCTAATCTTAAAAGCATTGTATGAATGGATGGCTTTGAAATCCAGTAATGCTGTAATTATGACGTAAAGGGTCTTGGTACATGAGAAAGAACAAAGAAAGAGCCTTTGCACCAGTAGTGCATTGATAATGCAGAACTTGTGTGTTTGTGAAGGTTTCCTGCTTCCACTAGAAGTTATAGAAAAGGCCACACAACCTCAGTGAAAGTGAATGCGAGGCTACCTTACAACAAACCGGAATATATAGTTTTCTAGAAGGTCTGTCTTGTGCACTTCAGTTGACCTTAATGTGAACTTAATGTGTTCTTCCTTAGTGTATTAGACACTGTAGAAAAGCCCCTTTGAATATCAGTAGAGTCACTTTCCTTTACATGTATATGCTGAGCATGTAGCTCATCTATCATGTGTAATATTTATAGAGCCAACCATTCACCATTTTTTCAGCCAGCTACATAGTATATCAGGCCATCTTTTTTCAAACATGACAAATATATGTCAGACTGCCTTCATTTGCAGAGGAGACCTAGAACAAAGCCTACTGAAGGTGGCAGAGATATGAAAGTAGGAAAAGTTGAAGGACATCCCTTAGAGTGACTCTTGTTTCAACACTTCCCTCGATATCACTATGAACTGAGTTCAGTCATTCTCACTGATTCCTAGATGTTCTTGGGAGAATAGCATCTTTTGCAGGAAATAAAGTATGGAAGTGGACTTGTTTATTTATTACTGTAGATGTGAATTGGACATTAAAGCATACACACTTTTATTTCCAGAAGAAAATAGTTCTCTGCTCTTTTCTTGACTCCCTGTTCAAAGTGACATTAAACTACAAGAACATTCCTGATATTTTGGAAGTCTGATTTAAAGTAGTTCAAAGTTGTGAAATATCTCTAGGGAGGTAGCTGTCTTCAGGCCAAGTGGTCAGCAGGGCCTTCCAGAGTTTCTTGGCATTCTTTGCAAAAGCAAAGAGACATCTACTTGGCTTTGACTGCTAGTGATCATATAATTTGTTACTTCAGATCTGCTTGCAGTTTATTTCACCAGTTACTGTGTTTGGATTTACAGTCATCTTATCAAGTGACCTCATGAGATGCTCATGTTAGTATTTTATCTTCGCGAATTAAACATATTGTGGTTGTGTCCCGTTTGTCTTGTGTAAAATTCTCAATTATTATGGTTCTTCCCTGTTGCTCAGTTTGACAGAAATGTGTGGGGGGGAAAAAAAGAATTCCCGCAAGGCGTACGTAAATACCAGCATAAAATCTTTAACGCTCACTTCAACAAAAAAAGAAGGGTTTTGAGGGAGCAAACACGAATTAAACACTTCAAAGGCCCTACTAGAGAAAACATGGACTGGATTATGTTTCCTCTCTTTCTGTTGTTGTGACTGTGGATCTTGCCATAACATTTCCTCTGCAAGGGGCTCTGGCCTTAAGTTATCTTCAGCTTTAATGTTTTGAAATGGTAGAGTGCGAGATGGGAAACAAAAAGGGTCAGCGCAGAGATGAAATGTGTAAGTGTTGTAGATCAAAAGCACCACGTAATTCTCCTAGCTTAAACAGTGGACGTGGGGCAGCGTCAGAGTCCATTCAGAGCAAATGAAGAACATGAAAGAGCCGTCTAAAGCTGAAAGAAGCAGAATGAATAGAGATCAAATCCTCTGTTTCAACTTCAATAGAGGCAAAAGTCAGAAGGCACCAATGGTTTAGACTCTGTAAAAAACCCAGATTAGCTGACTCAATGATTATTGTCAGGGCAGAAAAAAGAAGATTAAAGAAGCTTTTATTGTAGAAGACATTTGTGGTTCTCCACACTTGCCCATAGACTTTGTGTCCCTTTACTCGCACTTATTTAATTTTTTGAAATTCTCATGAAACATAAAACTGCAATACAGAAATCCTTGCCTAAATCCTTGGTGTCCACTTTTTATTGAAATAAAAGTTTCAGTGCACAAACTCTAATGATCTGGCAGCCATTTCCACAGTGTTTTCCTGTTATCAGCCTCATGGTCAAAATTCCAGATTTTTTGCCTTTTAAAAAAATCTGACATTAAGCTTATTTTAATTGCTGGGATAGAAGACCCAGAAGGATAAGCGGTGTGTGTGTGTGTGTGTGTGTGTGTGTGTGTGTGTGTGTGTGTGTGTGTGTGTGTGTGTGTGTGTGTGTGTGTGTGTATTTTACATGGACAACACAAAGGTTTTTAGGACATCATGATGCATTTTTTCCTCCAGCTTTATGGGTGAGAAACATTTGCTGCACAAGGAAATGTGATACAATCAGTTTTTTCCAAGATTGTGGAGGGAAAGGCTCGACCACTGAAATGCAGCATGTGGTGATGCAACCCACCGCAATGGTGAAGTGATTGCATTGCTGTAAGCTATAGAAGTATATTGTCCTGTAATCCTTTATAGTGTGGCCTTTACAAAAGAACCGAACCCTGAGGTGTGTAGCTTTAAAAAAAGGTCTGTAGAATGAATTCATTTTCAGTATTTGTGTTGACAGTGTTTAGCAGGTGGAACAGAGAAGTGCTTGTTTTTTTGTTAGTACTTTAACTTTCTCCTTGCAGTATTTTCATCTCACAGCAGGATGCGTTGCCGAGTGGCCTGGAAGCTGCAGCACCCATCCATTACGCTTCCTTATTTACAGGATTTCAGGTATGTCAGCATTTTTCTGACGCTTGTAAATCAGGCTATGGTAATGTCTGAATGTTAAAGATTTCTTTGTATATATGTATGTGTGTGTGTGTGTGTGTGTGTGTGTGTGTGTGTGTGTGTGTGTTCACACACGTTTCATATGAGTCAGGACCATGTGATGATGGTGGGAAAAGCGTGAGAATGTTCTGCCATCACAATATTTTCCAATTCCTCCAACTCCCACATACCCTGGGAGCAGCTCTTCGGGGTTGGGTCAACCTTTGGCTTATTTGTACTTTTTTAACACAATAAAAATGCCGAACACCAAGACTGCTACAAAATACATTAGTAATTTCTTCTTGTGTGCCTTATTTAAAAAATCTGTAGAAAGTTTCCAGCTTCCTTTGAACATCTGCAATTCTCCATTTATGACTCGGGGGCGGGGGGCAGAGAGAGAGAAAGAAAATGATTAAATCAATGAAAGAAGGAAGGAAAGACAAATGGAGAAGGGACAAACATAAGAAGGAAATAATGAAAGAAGGAAGGAAATAAAGAATATAGATGGAAAAAAGGAAAGACAGAAATACATCAAGATAATTCATATTTTTATGTTGCTACAAACTGCTACACACAGGCTGTTTTTAAAAAGACTGCAAATGAGATGGCCTGGAAATGCAGAAAGACCTGCAGCTGGGGAAACCAGATATGGTTCATTTTTGAAGACAAAAAGAAAGAAAAAAAAACGTGTTACCCTGTATCTGCTGCGTGATGCCATGTTCTCATTGTGATTTTACTCTCAGCTCTCTAAATTGACCATTTTTCATTTGCCAGTCTTTCACAGACAGGAAAGGAGGCCTAAACTGAGCTCTTCTAACATATTACTGTTTAACAGAAGCAGCCTTTGTTAATGTAAACCAGAAGCTTAGCTGTTCATTCACCACTTTATGATATAGCTCCATATCCATTTCTCAAACAGGACAGTGGGTATTTCATCTTAATTGCAAATCCCTCCACCCATCAGTGGTTAATTCCTGCGGCAGTGCCGACGTCTTGTCTTGACTGGCCCTTTGCGGTCACATAATAGATTATAATCATGGTATTTAAATTATGTTTCTGTTGTAGCAGGTCCAGGGAAGGGGATGGTGGTGAGTCTGGAATGTGTGTGATAGAGCTTTCGTTTATTTACTCAAGGCAGGATTCTAACAGTAAGACTGCAAATACCCTTCTAGCCCACAACACTCAGGAAAGCTCATAAGTTGCACCTCGTTATAGAAACCTTAATGAAGAGTCAGTGCCAATTTTAGCGATGCTATAACCTTACAGCTCATTTGTGCTCACTCAAAGCTAAGAAAGCCCAAGACCATCTTAAAGCAATAGCACAATTCTTTTGTATGGCTGTGACTTTCCTGCCTGCATCTAATCAGGATAAAATCATGTGTGGCCAGTTTATTCTTTTATAGGTTTTAAGCTACTAATGGGAGCTATTTCACCAGCTGTACTTACCACAGCCTGCAAACTCAACTAACTTTGTCAACAACAAATTTAAATAAATGAATACAGATTGTCACTTTTAAGAGACTAATAAGCTAAAGTAAAGCATACTTTGTTGATTAAGTAAGGCCAAGGCAGCTGTCTTACAGTAGCCATATATTTATCTGTAGGTTTACTCAAAGAGTGACTATTAGACATAGAGCAAAAATATTGCAAATCTGTGAATTAATGTCTCAGCCTTACTTTACCGAGGCAAAATAAATTTACATAACTCATATGAAGTGTGTTTGCATTTTAAACTCCAGTTATGAATGTAACTGTTTTTAGGAATTTCAGATGGCTGCCAGAGGCTTTTAATAGCGCAGTGGATCTTCCTCACACTCCTGCACACAGGCCAAGATCTTATACCAACAGTGATGTGTGATGTTGCCAGTATTATTCACAAGTTATCTGCTTGCAGATTCCAAGAGCCTGACAACTCTGGTAATCATCTACATTTTTGTAGACCTGATGACCAAATTGCCAGTGCGTGGACCTCCACCAGTGAATACCCTTTAGCACTGTCTAAGTTGTGGATGCGCTCCAAGCAGAGATAGTCAGGTGATGTTCCTGGTTTAAGCAGCTGGAAGGATTTGTAGGCTACATAAAGATTACCTCTGTCTCCCAGTTTGAAAGCCTTTGTTTTGACAAAGAAAGCCACTTGTTTTTGGTGCTGAAGTAGGCAAACAGCTGGTCTGTGTGACAAATCCACACAAGGTCCACATAAAGCAATATGGCTTGGACTGGGCGCAATCATAAGCATCTTGCTCATTGGTGGAAGGAACCAGTTCAATGTGATGATTAATAAATTAAAGTTATAAGACTTCAAAAGAAAATGACTGGTGTAGCTCCACATGTAGCTTTACATAATCACCAATAAAAACAAACATAAAAAAATACCTTCTTCAAAGAAATCCACCAAAATCTATCTAAAGTCTAAAGGGCACCGTGAAATATCCAAGGCAAGCATGGAGAATTAAGATGCCACATGTCCATGAGGAAGACAGTTATAAAATGATATCTGCCCATGTGCACTTGCACATGTGAAAATGGAAATAGAAGCCATATACTCTTTAGATGTAGACTGCACTATGTTTTAGCGCCTCACGAGTCAGAAAGCATTGTCCAGTGACAGGCTTTCACAGTATCTGTTGATAAGACTCTTGCAAACTAAATGCTGTCCTGGACTGCCAGCTTGCAGTTCAACCACCACGTCTCTGACCCAACAGCCATGATTGAGATAAGAAATTTCTCTCTGATTGGAACTTGTCAAGTGAAAGCCTTTTTATAGATAGTGGCTATAGAAACCATGGTGGTTGCAGCTTAGAACTGTGTAAAGTGTCTGTAAGACTGACATGTAGCCAGATGTCTTAGCTACTGCTAGCCAAGAGGAGGTGAAAATCCAACAGCTTTATCAAGCATCACATTTTATGCCAATATCATACAGCCCTAATCCCTATTATAATTATATAATATTTATATAAATATAAAATATTTTCTTGTAAACTGTTGCAAAGTGTGTATCTAGGACTTCCAGAATGCTTTTTCTAGTAAAATGTAAATCATTTTGTGATGGGTTTATTCCACATAAATTTAATTTGCTTACCTACAGTGACTCAACTCTGATTACAAACCAATTGCACCACAGTGACAAATTAAATTAACAAACAATTAGATTTTTACTTACATCTGAATGCTTTGTCATCTATGTTGGTTAGACAGATGTAAACTCCACTCTGATTAGTTCTTGTTTGTATTTTTTAGGGAAAAGGTCACTGCTGACACTACATCAATGACGACCTTGCCTTTGGCTGCACCAGAGGCGTCCAGAGGATGCTCATGAGCACCAGAATGAGAAATAGGACACCCCTAGGGGCATCTAGCTTTATCTGCAAAAGGCTGATGTGGTCGCAGGTTTCCATTTCAATAGAGCATGCATGAACAATTGTTTAAAAACTGAGATAAACTGTGGGAACAAATGGAATCAGGCGTGCTCATATTGTTATGAAAACCTGCAGCCATACCAGCCCTTTGTGGATAATATTGGACACTCCTCAACTATAACCTTGCAGTCCTTGTGTGCATACACAATTAAGTCCCACAGGACTGCAAGTGTGCCAGGTGGCACAGGGCTCAAACCTAATGGGTAAGTTAGAGTTATGCAAAAGGACTCAATGTTTCAATCCCAAGTAGATCAGTTTCCAGTTGAGACCTTGCTTGGACCACTCAGTGATGTTACTCTACGCGACACATCGTCAGTTGTATACCCCAGTATCTTTATGTGTTTCGGCCATTTAACACAAGACACCCTCCTCTGTGGCAGGCCCACCACAGGCTGATCAGACCTGGGTGTGTGTCGCATAGGAACTGAGTGGTCACTTTGCCCCCCATGCCATTTCCTTTCTTCGAAGCCACAGTTAGTGACTACTTCTCTCAGCTGTGGTGGCAAGCTCTTTGATGGTTCTCCTCTGAGCTTGCCCTCTGATGCCCACCTCTTTCAGGAGCCTCATGGTAGAGTTAGCCACAAACCCCCTACAGCCCACCTCCACTGGACACACCAGCACTGTCCATCCCCGCTCTTCTGCCTGGGCTGCAAGGTCAGAGTATCGCAACCTTTTCCTTTCATAGGCCTCATCAATGGCTTCCTCCCAGGGCACCATGAGCTCGATGATGTAAACACGGCGACAGGAGTTGGACCACAAAACCAGGTCTGGGCGCAAGCTTGACATAGCAATGTTAGGTGGAAACACTAGGCTCTTGTCAAGGTCGACCCGCAATTGCCAGTCCCTGGCAGTACCAATGAGGCTTGAAATTGTGGGAGGGGCTCTGGTTGGTTGTCTTTCACCCTCCCGGATAAAGGTTGTTGAGGTTTGGACTTCTTGATGCGCATTAAGTGGAGTGGCATTTGTGGCAGTTCTTTTCTCTTCTATGGCTGAGGCCAGACAACGCAGCACTTGATTGTGGCGCCAGTTGTATCTGCCTTGAGAAAGGGAGGTCTTGCAGCCCACAAGAATGTGCTTGAGACCTGCTGGGGCTGAGCACAAGGAACATGCCCGGTCCTCACCAAGCCACAGGTGTAAGTTTGCTGGCGTAGGCAGAATGTCATAAGTGGCTTTTATGATAAAGCTTAGCCTGTTAGACTCCATGTTCCATAGCTCACTCCAGGAGATTTTCTTTTTGGCAATTCCATTCCATCTCATCCATCGTCCTTGCTGTGGCTGACTGACTGCTCTGGCACACCTGGATGCTTCCTCTTGCCTTTGAATCTCCTCCACCACCATGCAACGGTGCTCTGCTGGTGAAGCTTTCCCCCAGGTAGGAGCCATCACACCAAGGCCAAACCCCCCCCCTACACTGTTGCACATGGCCAACTATGTCTCGATGTCTGACAGCCGCCCTTGCATCTGCTACTGCTGCCTTTGGTGTCCACTTCTTACCAGTTCTCAAGGCTGGGGCAGCACAGCGTTCCAAAGGGTCCCGAGACTCAGATAGGGTCATCTCCAGTCGTGCCTTAGCACACTTGTACTCTTCTGTCAAGCTTGATATTGGCAAGGAGAGTGGACATATATCAGCATACAGCCCTACACTGCTCATGCATCTTGGCAGCCCAAGCCACCTCCTTACTTGAGCATTCACCAATCATTCCAATCGGTTGATATGTGATGAGGTGACCTCGTAGATTGTGATCGGCCACATGAGGCAGGGCAGCAACCCAAACTGAAAGCACCACAGCTTTAGTTTCCCTGGGAGGCCAGTGTTGTTGATTTGTTTCAGGCCGCTGAGGGTGTCCTGTCTGAGCTGTTCTATGTGTTCTGTGTCATTGAGGGTGGCATTGTACCAGCGTCCAAGACTTTTTAGGTTTCTGTAGGATTGTAGGGATTGGCTCATCATTGATGGTGAAAGTGTCATGGTGATTTGGCCTTTGACGACTGAGATGCTCATTGACTTGCAGGGTTTGATCTTCATTCCTGCCCAAGATATGTTACTTTGAAGCTTTTCCAACAGCTGTTTTGTGCATGGTTTCGTAGATGTTATGGTGGTCATGTCGTCCATGTATGCCCTGATTGGGGGCAGACGTAGGCCTCCATCGACACGCTCCCCTCCAACGACCCATGCTGAAGCCCTTATAATCAACTCCATAGCCAGGGTAAATGCCAGAGGAGATATGATGCATCCTGCCATTATACCGAGTTCCAGCTGCTGCCAGGCTGTAGTGCTCTCATGCATTATCATACAGAATTGGATGTCGCAGAAGTAGGCCTGGACGAGGTTCGTGATGAAAGAAGGCAAAGGCTGTCCACAGAATTCTATGAGGCACTGATCCAAAGGCATTGGCTAAGTCCAGAAACACCACATGCAGATCCTTCTTTTCCCTCTTGGAGGACTGTAGTTGGTGCCAGATGATGCTTGCGTGTTCGAGACATCCAGAGAAACCACCAACTCCAGCCTTTTGTATTGAGGTGTCAAGAAACTCATTTTTCAGCAGGAATGTAGACAGTCTTTGGGCCACAACGCTGAAGAAAATTTTCCCTTCAACATTCAGAAGACTTATCTGTCTAAACTGGTTGATGGTTGATGAGTTTTTTCCTTTGGGATGAATATTCCTCCAGCTCTTCTCCACACCCTTGGTATGATCTCCTTTTTCCATGCCAGCTTCATTTGGTGCCAGAGATACTTCAGGACATCAGGCGTGTTCTTATACAACTTGTATGGGATGCCATTGGGCCCCGGAGCTGAAGCCGTCCTTGCCCGCTTTACTATGTTGACAATCTCATTCCATGTGGGGGTGCTTGTGTCCATTTCATGCATGGGTGGATGAAGTGGTGGCATGTCTGCTGGAATGGTTACAGGCTCATGCCTTTGGTTGAATGGTGTGTCGGCCTCAGAGTAGGTGTTCTTCAGGAAGTCTTCTATGTCCTTCAAGGGGGCCTTCAAAATACCAGATTTCTCTTGTATGAAGAGGCTTTTGGTGAACTTGAATGGGTTCTTGTAGAAGGAAACTCTTGCTCGCTCCTTTTTTCTGCGTTGTCTCCTCAGATGTTCTGCCCTCCTCAGCATTGCCAGATGCTGCTTGATGTCGCTCTGAAGGGCTTCAAGTCCAACCCTCTCTAGTTCATTGGCCTTCTTCCATTGTTTCTTTAGTTGCCTGCATTCTTTCACCAGCCTCTCAATCTCCTGTTGTCGTCTTGATTTGTCACGTGGTGTATGTTCTTTCTTGGCTTTCCTGTCTTTCACACCAAACCTTTCTCTTCCATAGCTGTAGATCAACTCCCCCATCCTCTCAAGTCGTCTCTCCACATCCCCTTTAAGGCTACTGAGAAGGCAAACAAGGTCACTGTCAATCGCTTCCCATTCCTTTTTCTGGCAGGACTTCGGCCACTGGATCCCTCCATCTTTCGCTCCACTGCTGGTTGTGGCTGGATGGGTTTTGGGCTCGGAACTGATGGCATGTTAGTGCATGAAGGTGCTTCGGTTGGGGTTTTGGTACCCTGTGGACTGTGGTGCTTATCCTGCCACTGGGTTTCACTCGACTTATTTTCCCCACTCCTAAAGTATTGGAAGTATTGGTCAATGCGAGGCCCCTCGCTAGGTTCCTTCAGGCACTTCTTCCGACCCTGGTGGATTTTCAAACCTTTGGAGGTTGTAACCTTTTTCCAGCTACAAATGCAGCTCTGGAGTGTGAGTTCTGGCACAGGCATTCTCTTGTCAACTGCTGAACTGACCACATTTCTCATTGTCCTTTCCATTCCATTGTCTGTTGCCGTGAGGTCCATCAGTGAGTCATCTTTCGCCCTCGCTCTCGTAGACCCAGAGGGTATTCTTCTTTCTGAGGTTTTCGTAGCCGTTACGGGTGGATCCAAGCTACTGCATGGTGCTGGATCCAGCCAGCATGGGGAGCTAACCCATGCCAGCACCATTGGGGTCTATTTCCTCCTGTCAGCAGACTCTCCATGCAGTCACCAGGTCTTTCCCAGGTTGTCAGCTGCTCTTTCGCAGCAGTCACTGGTAGTACACCAGAAGTATTAGAGTTATGCAAAAGGACTCGATGTTTCAATCCCACGTAGATCAGTTTCCAGTTGAGACCGTGCTTGGACCACTTCAGAGTGGTCCAGCTCCTGAAGGCCTAACCAGTGGGAGAGCTTGCTTGGGTGCATCAACCTAGACACCAGGGTAAAGAATCCTGATTGGACAATTTTTCATCAAGTCCCTTGTTTCCAAACAGAGATGAACAATGAAATAAGAAGACAATACTTGCAGTTTTAAATACAGCAAGGATGATGACTTTATTACATAAAAATAATTAAAAATGTAGGGGTTCCCCAAAGCATATAAACATATAAATGTAATTACTGAAGGTCAATTTAAGCAAACATCAATATTTTTGAGGTCCTTGTTCTTGCTGGCTCAGTAACATTATGAGCTTAGGTAGAAATATTGTTCCATTGAATGAGAATGAAGCCTATAGCAAGTAATGATGCGAAGCAAGGTTGCTGTTTGTGAAGGTTGCTGTGTTTGAAGGTCCTCTTTGAAAGTATTCCTGTCTGCATGATTTTCTTTTTTTTGTGGAGTTGCAATAAGAAAATGGAAGATAATAATAAACACATGAGAAATAAAAGAAAAATAACATGGTAGGTTGATAACAGGGAGTAGGTATGAGCCAAACTGTGCTTGCAGACTGAGGTTAGCTGCAGGTTTTATAATATTATAGTTTTGTAATATTATATTATCAACAACTCTTTGAATGGCATTCATATTTTAGGAAAGATCTTTTTAAAGCTAATCAGCGTATAATGTGTATAATTTTAATAGAATAAAAACTCTTCTCCAGTCCTAACAAACACAAGGTAATGGTTGCTGCTATACAGCAGGTTGCTGTGTGGCTCTATTTATATTTTATTACTGGAACAGTAGCGCATGGCTGCTTTTGCAGACATGGTGTAGTCCTGTATAAAATCACACAATGTATGCTATGTGCTTTTTGTAGTATGAGATTTGGGTAAATCAATATTTTTTGTCTTATCTTGTATAGAAATATTAGACCTAAAAATAAGACCTTATAATTAACACATTGTAGTGCACTACTGATCAGGTTTTGATGATTTCAATCTATTATCATAAGTGGTGATGCAGAATGTGTGATTACAGACAATGGGAGCTGTTAAACTACTAATTTCTGTAATAATCTGTATTTTTGATGTTTGTTTTCAGTTTCAGGGAATGCATACTGATCTCCTGTTCTGACTCTCTCTATATCAGCATTCATCAGTTATTATCAACCCAAGGTTTCAAATAGGTTTTTCTTTCAGATAAAAAACCTCCAGGTCATCATTAATAGAAGCATATGGAAACATAAAGAACTCAGAGGAGCTTACCACTTTGTCAATAAAAGCGTCAACAAAAAATCAAACAGTTTAAAAATACCCTTTGAGATTTTTTATGGAAAGAATGGATGTCTTGTTTTCTGAGATACAGAAGAAAAGAACCATACAGATTGTTACCAGTGTAAAGTTTGAAAGCTAGGGTCTGTCATGTTACAGGAATATTAGGGACAACTTGCACATCTGTGAAAGCACCATTAACGTTCAACACATTATGGAGCAACAAATGTTGCCTTCTAGATGATGTCTTTCAGAGACGCCCATGCTTATTTAAAGATGACAACACTGAGAAATATTCTGCATATGTTACAAAGGTAAAGTGTGGGTGCTAGACTGGCCATCTTGCAGTGCGGAACTGTCACCCTTTGAAAAAGCGTGCAAACTTCAATGATGAATTCAATTAATTCAGTTCATTATAGTATTCATCAATCCACAGTGCCCCTGTATTTAAGTGAAAGTGCTTTACTGCAGAGAAAGCATGTGTGAGGTTCATTACACATTAGATTTGGTCTTTTAATCTCAAATTTATGCAGTGTTTTATTGAATTTGCTGGGATGTTTTGAGTCTTGAGTTCCCCACTGTTGACTGACATGGTTTGGCGTACAGCAGTGCCATCTGGTGGAGTAGTGGCATGTCAGAATTGCTTTTATATGCTATGTTCTGACAGAATCTTTAAGGAGCACGTTAATGCAGTGAATAGTGGTCTAACCTACTTTAGACTCTGACCTACTTGTTGTTCTTGGTGTCCTTAAAGCAGGTCTAAAGGCTGTTCTGCTACAGAAAACTCTGATGTCATGCATTTGGCGAGCCCAAGTGTTCCAGCTGCTATTTTCTGGAGATGCTTATCTCATATGAATTATTGAGAGCCAGTGACCTCAAAAGCTGCAAGCTCCTGCCAGTACCGTTAGTGCTGACTTACATTTCTGTAAGAAAACCCATCTCTTGCAAGAGACAAAGTGACTCTGTGATTTAGCAGTTTCAACAGTAGATGGCATCCTTCAGCAAAATCAAACCACATTGTTTCAAAAGTATCCAAATATCCCTTCTAATTGGGGTGGATGCTGGGTGCCTTGGCAAAAGAGAAAAAAAGAATGGGACCCCCTGGATTTTTTACTTGTTTTAAGTAATTTCATATCTTTTTTTTTGTTGTTGTTAATTGAATTGTTCATACCAATCTGTCTTTAAGCAATTGTATCATAATGTGACAAAACCAGCCATTAGGGGTGTACTTTGTGTACTTCTGGTGCCGATCCCAAGCCCAGATAAATGGTGAGGGTTGCGTTAGGAAGGGCATCTGGCGTAAAACTTGTGCCAAAACTATCATGCAGATCACAAATATGATTGCCATACCGGATCGGTCGAGGCCGGGGTTAACGACCAATGGAAATGGCTGTGGTGGGAGGTGCACACAGATGGATTATATGCTTAGCAGGAGATGCCACCTAAAGGAGATTGGAGATTGTAAAGTGGTAAAGTGGCAATGCAGCATAGGGTGGTTTTCTGTAGAATGAGATTAGAAACAAAGAAGAGGAAGAGAGTGAAGACAGAGCCAAAGATTAGATGGTGGAAGCTGAAGGAGGAGGATGGTTGCAGGCAGTTCAGGGAAAAATTGCAACAGGCCTTTGGGGGCAGTGAGGAGCTACCTGAGGACTGGGAAACTACAGCTAAGGTGGTGAGAGAAACTGGCAAAAATGTGTTGGGTGTTTCATCTGGTCAGAGGAAAGAAGACAAGGAAAGTTGGTGGTGGAATGAGGAAGTCCAGAAGAATATTCAGAAGAAGAAGGCAGCTAAGAAAAAGTGGGATAACCAGAGATGAAGGTAGTAGGCAGGAGTACTGTGAGGCTAGTCGCGTAGCGAAAAGAATGGTGGCAAAGGCAAAGGCTCAGGGCTATGATGAGCTGTATGAGAGGCTGGACAGTAAAGAAGGAGTAAAGGACTTGTATCGTTTGGCTAAACAGAAAGATAGAGCTGGAAAGGATGTACAGCAGGTTAGGCTGATAAAGGATAGAGAGGTAAATGTACTAATGAGTGAACAGGGAGTGTTGAGTAGATGGAAGGAGTACTTTGAAGAACTAATGAATGAGGAAAATGAGAGAGAGAGGAGGACAACGGGGGGAGAGATAGTAGATCAGGAAGTGCCGAGAATTAGTAAGGTGGAAGTGAGGGCAGCTTTAAAAAGGATGAATAATGGAAAGGCAGTTGGTCCAGATGACATACCTGTGGAGGTATGGAGATGTTTAGGAGAGAAGGCAGTGGACTTTTTAACCAGGTTGTTTAACAAAATCCTGGAGAGTGAGAGGATGCCTGATGAGTGGAGAAGCAGTGTACTGGTCCCCATTTTTAAGAACAAGGGTGATGTGCAGAGCTGCAGTAACTACAGAGGTATAAAGTTGATGAGCCACACCATGAAGGTATGGAAAAGAGTTATTGAAGCAAGGTTAAGGCAAGAGGTTCAGATCAGTGAGCAGCAGTTTGGTTTCATGCCCAGAAAAAGTACCACAGATGCAATTTTTGCATTGAGAGTGTTGGTAGAGAAGTACAGAGAAGGTCAGAAGGAGTTACATTGTGTCTTTGTGGATCTAGAGAAGGCATATGATAGGGTGCCAAGAGAGGAACTGTGGTACTGTATGAGGAAGTCAGGTGTAGCTAAAAAGTATGTTAGGGTGGTGCAGGACATGTATGAGGATAGTGAGGCAGTGGTGAGGTGTGCAGTTGGAGTGACGAATGGTTTCAAGGTGAAGGTAGGGTTACATCAGGGATCAGCTTTGAGCCCCTTCTTGTTTGCAATGGTGATGGACAGGTTGACAGATGAGGTCAGGCAGGAGGCTCCATGGACCATGATGTTTGCAGATGACATTGTAAACTGTGGTGAAAGTAGAGAGCAGGTGGAAGAGAATCTGGAGAGGTGGAGGTTTGCACTGGAGAGGAGAGGAATGAAGATCAGTAGAGATAAGACGGAATACATGTGTGTGAATGAGAGGGAGGCAGGTGTAAAGGTGAAGATGCAAGGAGTAGAGGTCGTAAAGGTGGATGACAAATCCATGTTCAAATCCATGTTCAAAATAAGTTAAAAAAAACGTGGGTCAACCATCCAGAGCAATGGACAGTGTAGAAAAGAGGTGAAGAAGAGGGTGCAGACAGGATGGAGTGGGTGGAGACGGATGTCAGGGCTGATGTGTGACAGAAGGATAGCAGCAAGAGTGAAAGGAAAGGTTTACAAGACAGTAGTGCGTCCTGCTATGATGTATGGTTTGGAGACTGTGGCTCTGTCAACAAGACAGGAGGCTGAGCTGGAAGTGGTGGAGATGAAGATGCTGAGATTTTCGTTGGGAGTGACAAGGATGGACAAGATTAGAAATGAGCAGATCAGAGGGACAGTGAAGGTGGAGCAGTTTGGAGATAAAGACAGAGAGGCCAGGTTGAGATGGTTTGGACATGTGTTGAGGAGGAAAAGTGGATATATTGTCAAAGAATGTTGGAGATGGAGCTGCCGGGTAGAAGGAGAAAAGGTAGACCTCAGAGAAGGTTTATGGATGTAGTGAAGGTGGACATGGAGATGGTTGGTGTGAAAGTAGAGGAGGCAGTGGATAGGGCAAGATGGAGGCAGATGATCCGCTGTGGCGACCCCTAAAGGGAGCAGCCCAAAGAAGAAGAAGAAGAAGATCATTATGTGACAACATGGAATACATGGAAAATATAACCATGACAGAAGGATGCAGCATTGAAATGACTGAAAATAATTACTGAAATCACAAACTACGGTTATTTTCATAATGTTTATGTATATATTTCACAATAAAATATTTAACATCAAAATGTACAGTGTATCTAATGTGCTTTTTTTTGGCCTTTGACTTTTGGGAGCCTTAGGCAGTTGCCTACCTTTGCCTAGTGCAAAGGCCTCCCTTGCTTCTAATAAGTTAATTCAGCTATTATAACGTGCCTTCTTTGCTGACACAGGCTTTCAATTTGTATCTCCATAGAAAAGCTTGCTTATAGAATGGGACACTCTGGGACAGCTGCACATAAGCCAAAGGTCACCATGTCCAATGCCAAGTGTTAGCTAGAGGTGTAAAAAGGCCTCATCACTGGTCTGTGGAGCAGTGGAGCTCTTCTCTGGAGTGATGGAACTCCATCCAGTACCTTTAGGATGAGCTCGAGTGGCATTTGCCAATCATGTAAGGACTCGTACATTGCAAGCCAAGAATATAAAATTTCTGGTGCTGGTCACGCTGCAAAGTAATGTCAGTTGGTATTCATAGACAGAATTTCAGCAAAAAGCTCACAAAAATAAAGGAAAGATTAGGCCTTCAAACATTCAAAATATATTACATACAGTCTGAGTCTGTAATTAGTTACAGAGTGGCAATATTTACCCACAATATGGATTTGTGAAAACTGTGGTCAGTTTAGATTGCTATGGAGCTTTTAGCTGTTTGCTTTTTAGCATGTTACCATAGTTTATATCCCTGAATTCTTCAAGCTGTAATGAAGAAGTGACTGTCAGGTGAAAACATTTTTGCCAGTTCAAACTAAAAAGTGAACTCACTGATATTTGAGTTCATGTAAATCTGGGTTTAATAAAAATAACCTGTTACTAAACAGGCAAAGAAAGGAAAGAGGCTGAAGGATACTGACAGAGCTGAAGAAGCAGGTTAGTGATCAAGAAGAAAGAGAGTTATTTAAGTGTTAATTTTAGTGTTATTTAAGCTTTAAGTTAAAATTAAAACTGAATTTGTAGAAAGTATATTGCCTCCAAATTTTTTATTTGTTAGACTAAAGAAAAAAAATGAAAATATTATTTATGTGCTGTCAAAAGTGACTGTCATCTAGATTATTAAAAAGTGTACGTTTAGTTGCACAAGCTCATACTGTACCGAGTCATAATCTATGTCTTTGTATAATATATTTAGGACCTGTAGATCATCAGAGAGAGAGAAGATAACACTGCTTGACATATGTGGACATATATAGTATTTAACTCATAAAAGATCTATGCATAATACACTATGAAAAAACACTTTTTTGCAATCATTTTCTGCCTATTGCTACTCTAAATGTTTATGATGAGCAGACTTTTGGGGCCATGCCCCCAGACCCCCTTAGTAAAGGCTTACACTCCATCTGTAAATCTCTAGTGATGCCCTGGTCTGAACCTGCCTCATATTAATGCATTAACTACCCACATTGTACATCTGTTGGGTCTCTAAGGCTAGATTTATACTGACAGTCCAATTTGATTATTATTCCTTAATTGGTTTGTACCTTATTTGTACATCGACCAAGTTCATAGGAAAGACGAAATGACACCTCTGAGTTTTGCATTTTCTTAATTTCTTTAAAAATATATAACACTGTGAATATTATTGTTATATTATTATTTGTGACACTGTGTTGATCCTCACAATGGACAACCAGAGCTGTTTGGCATTATAGCAAAGCAGTTTCACATCATTACTTAAAGTCAGGATAACTTAAACGAGTAGTAGTTACATGTACAAAAGTGTAAAAAGTGAAATGTTGGCAGATTCTATGCATTTGATGCTTGTACTTCTACGTATATTAGTGAAGACATAAATTATGCTTTCTATACAGTTACATTTTAGTCAATAACATGTAATTAGTAATTCCTTTTTGCTTTGAACTTTATTACACTATGTTGGTAATAGCATCTGTTCTGCTTTGTGACTGGTCACATCTCTGGTTTATCATTCTATTTTAGACAGAAAATACTTGAAAGACTTACTTTTAATTAATTAATTTCTGAGTGTAACATCTGTTGGTCCAGTCATTGGTCATAATTCAAATACTTGCCAATGGGGACTCAATCCCATGATCTATGACGGCTTAACTAAACATGCTATCATGTTCTATATATGCACTTCTACCTCTAGAGCCAAGATTATTAGCCTGTTTAGTCTGTAGGGGGTCTTCTATAGCTGATGTGAAGACTTAGCTCAGTTACAATAACACAAAACAACATTTTGGGCCCAGACTATCACGGTCTGTACAGAACATTGAAAACAAACAAGTGTAAGCTGCCAGTGTTTTAAAATGTCTTCCATTTCCCTGGTGAACATGAAGTCATGAAGCATTTCCACAACCTGAACAATGGATTGCTTTTCTGAAGCCATTGCATGTCAGAGATTTCAAAATTGATTTCTGAAATAAATAGGACAGCGAGTGGCCTTTTATCCTCATGGATTAATAGCTTTCTGGTAGACATGTTTGGGTATAACAGGCATTCAGATGATTAATTAGAAGTGTCTGTTTTCATTCGTTTACTGAAGAACTTCCCAGTGTGTGATTGCTTGATATTGTACAACTAGAGTATAATTCAGGCTATGGTCTTGAGTAGAACAATCTTTTACTCTGTCTTCGAATTTCATCCAATCCACACACACCCTCCCTCCCTTACATTCTTGTGCAGTCAGCCTTTATCTGAGGCACACAGGCAGCACACAGTGTGTTTTTACTGTACTGTGCAGAGCAGTCCTTTTCTTAAAGGCAGAGAGGGCAGGAACAAGCCGTCTACACAGTTTTTACAGCCACTCTAAATCATTGGACACTGTCTGCAAAGCCCATTCATTGGTACCCTGGTACCCTCATGTGTACCACACATGTGGAGCCTACTGAGAGGAAAGACACTACTTTAGGGTGGAGACACGTCATTGTGCTGAAGATTGCTGCTGATTGAGAGTGGTGATGTGTAGTTTACTTGAGTGCTGTCCAACTGGATGGAGCATAACTTTCTTGTTCTTGCTTAAAAGACACAGATTTACAGATCTTTGAAAGACTTGTTATAGCTTCCTCTGCCTTCAGTCTGTCTTTTTGTTCTGAAAGCTCTTTTGCAGAAGGTGGATTAATTCGTACTTTGACATATAAGTGAGTGTCGGGACCTTGTTTGTTGTCAGAATGATGAGCGTCACTCTTCAGTTCTTTTCTATCATTCTTCTTTTGCCAAGAACATCTGGTCTAGAGAGTGTGGATGGTTTATCAGTTAACTCAGCCAGCAGGAGCAGCCACAGTGGTCAGTTGAGCTCCCCTCAGTGCACCTACACCTTCATCTTGCCAGAGAACATGGAGGAGCGGGGTGGGTGCTGGCCTTCAGGGAATGATGATGAATATGAGGGGAACAGTGTTCAGCGAGATGCTCCGCTGGTGAAACAAAGCCTTTCTTACCAGAGGATACAACACTTGGAGGTGGCAATTGACAATTACACACAGTGGCTGCAGCAGGTAGGTAATGTACTATAGCTGCATGTACTATAGTTTATACGGGCAGGATAGAAAAAAAAACAATGTCAAGGCAAAGTTATTAGAGGTACTATGTAGCATGTCATCACTGTATCATCTTGTTTTTTTCCAGTTTTATACAATTTGAACAATTACAATAGAAGTGATCCAAAATAATTTTGAATAAAATTTATTTACATTGACATCATTCAAATTTAAGACCCTTTACATTTTTCTGTGAAGTTACCATTTCAAAGATATGAGGATTGACAAGTTCTTGATGAAGGTTTACTTGGTAAACCTGTGTGAAATTCATGTAAAGGACTCCCTTTGGTTCCTTATGCCTGCCCAGTGCAGATTTGAGTTTGTGACCTACACTGCTAATAAACAACTGATTTTACTCAGAAGCCGCATTGATTACAGCACAATTGGGCATGCAACTAATGAGAATGCACCATTACTGATGTGACAGCAATGGAGTGAATTTCTGGAGGAATTTATTGGATGTATTTCATTCCCTGTCTCTCCATTAGCCCTTCCTTTTTCTGCTCTCTGCAATGTTCCCACATTATTGTTGGCAAGCTGTTGCAAGTCCTTTTCTGTATGCTTTCTAGTTCAATATTGAAATGTTCATTGCCATATCCATTCCCCCTTTCTCTCTACCCCCTTCTTTCAGCTCTGACTAAAATATATCCACAGCCCCCTATCAGAGCTGGCACACAGCTGAGGGCAAAAAGAGCACGCTATTCTTTTTCCCATTCAGTAATTGCAGCACTGCTCTCTACGAAGTTCCCCTAAATAGAGCCACATAACTCATACAGAGTTAATACACTGGCAGTGGTATGTACAGAGTACACTTTTATCATGAAGTGGGTTTTAACCTTGCAGCACACATAAATAAGAGTTGGACATATTTGGCTTGCTTTTACTTTCCTGAGCCATCATTTTGGTGTCTGTTTAGTCTCTCTTTCTCTAGCATCCACTTTGAAGTCCTTCCATCCATCATCACTTCATTTTTCTGTTTTTTTTTGTTTGTTTTTTTGGGGGGGAGGGTGCATTGCTTTATAAATACTAATGATCCAGTGTTTTTGAAAGTAAGTTAAAAATAGTTCAGAAAAATAAAAGTGCATTTGTGGTGTGACAACTTTTGCAAAACACACACACACACACTTCACTTCTAAGCCGCTTCTCCTTCTGGGCCACAGGGGGAGTGCAGAACATACAGCACTGTGCAAAAGTCAGAGCCCATGCTTTATTTAATTTCCAGTCAAAATAGTTATTATGTACAAGTTATTCATTGTTCAGCATCAGGAAACAAGAAAAGTAGAAATTGTGGGAAGTTTCTTTAACAGAAAGTTACACAGAAGCCTCAAAAACTAAATAACTTTCCTTTATTACAACTCCCATTCTATTCTGAAGACTTACTTTCAGTTTTTCAAAGAAATCAGCAGAGATGTTTTCTGCTTTTTATAATATGTAGTCCCAACACATTCATGATGTTCAGGTCTGGGAATACCAGCAGCTTCTTTATTTAATTCTTTGTTTCTTCTTTTCTTCAGTTTCCTTTTTATAGTAACTGCTTCTTGACAGCTGCACATCCTTTCAGACCAATAGCGTCTTACAGTCAATGGATAAGCAGACCCATCCATCTAAGAAGAGATGTTCTTAATATCTTTTTAATATATATATATATATATATATGTATGTATATTTAATATTTTTAATTTGGACCAAAAGTGTTACAGGATGGCAGCCCTCTTTTCTCTTCTTTTCCTTTTTCTTTTCTTTTCTTTTTATTTAAATTTTGACCTAGGCTAATTACTATACCGTTCAACCCTCTAAAGAGGTGTGACAAAGGGCTGCTGTTTGCCACAGCCTTAAGTAGAGGAGTCCACATGTGGGCCAGGTTGAGTCTAATCAGCCCGAGAACTTCTAAGAATTGGAGTTTGCTAAACTTGTGGCGTCTTGCCGCTGTTGCCCTCTGCTGGCGGACAGCGGCGCAGGCTGGGCCCTTACAAGAAGTAGCTCATGTCTCCTTTTTGCCTTCTTCTATTCTCCTAGGCAGTCATGGGCTGGAAGTTAGGGAACCGGCCCTGTAACCAGAAAGTCACCGCTTTGATCCTCAGAGCCGACAGCACATGACTGAGGTGTCCTTGAGCAAGGCACCTAACCCTCAACGGCTCCCTTGGGCGCTGCCCACCGCTCACTAGCGTGTATGTGGTGCTTCACTTCACAGATGGGTTAAATGCGGAGGTGAATTTTCCCTGTTGTGGGACTAATAAGGGTCATTTAATTTAAGGTATTTTAAGACAGTAACCATTAAGTCCCCTGAGCCATCAAAGAGCTCCTCTGGGGAACGGTGTGTTGATTTTTTCAGATCTGAAGCAAGATTGGAGCTTGATTTTGTCCTCTCTCTCAAAAGAAGAAAGTCTTAGGCTCTGTTTATCTGATGGTGAGTTTTGGTGGTCTACCAGGTCTTACATGGATGTTAGGAGTCCCACTTTCATTGTATCTTTAAATATTTGTTTTAATACAGTTTTGGAAACTGTTTTTTCCTGTTTTCCACTGAGCGAAACAAGTCCTCCTGGCCCCAGTGCTTTACTTATCAACACTACAAGTCATTTCTTTGTGTTTGTTTATCCCCTACATCTGCATCTACTTGGCCAAAAGAGCTGTGTGAACATGAGTCCCAGCTAGACCACACCTCAGCATCTCAGCAGCACTTTATCTGCACTGAGTGAAGGGAATTTCCCTCAGATTACACTGTGTGGAAAAGCTAGGCTGGTCAGTTTCAGGTTCAGAGGGACGAGAGGTGCCTGCCAGTTGTGTGTGTTTGCCTGTGATCCAAGAGGGACTGCTGGACATCGTAGGCTTCAGGCCAAATATACACACCCAGAGGACAGTCAAAGAGGAAACAGATCAAATATCATGCTCTTTCTTTTTCACTGTCTGTCTCTCTTTCTATCTCTCCCTCCCTCACACACACACACACTAACACACACACACACACATACACACACACACACTGGTGTAAAGTATAGCACAAAAAAATGATCAATTCTGATACTTTTGTGTGTAACGCTGTTGTGCACATCAGTACCTGGCATTGAGAGACTCTGAGTAAAGAGTAAAAATACATCTGAGTGAATATGCTGAGCAGGCAGATTGTATTAGATCTGCTTGCTGTTAGTGGTGCAAACATTCCTGACCTTCTATTGTTTTTGATTTGCACATATTTGTCTCAGTTGCTGCACTTTGCACTTTTTCACAGTTGATTTCATGTGTATTTCAGTGTCTTCCTCTGCCTCTGTCACTGCTGTGAATGAGTGCAGACAGAACACTGCTCATATCTAGAGTCTTTACTGACCAAACACTTTCAGTCCCTTAATGTCTTTCTCAAGGAAAATCATGTTAATTTAATCTTTCAGTGCTCCAAGAATAATCAAAAATTTAGTGGAACATCTGCAAGAGCATTTGGATGATGTGAAAATATTGCACAGTGGTGTCATAGAACATTCAGGCACATTCAGTTGACTGAAAGGAATTAATGGAGTAGTTCTGTAGATTCATATTCAATCCTGTGAAAGGGATGTTAGTGCTTGTTCCTATTTACACCAGCATAGCACTGTCATTATGTATGCTTTACAGGCTGATAGTAACTTTTTAATCTTCTTTATTATGATATACTAACAAAGAACACAGTCCTTATATGGTTGTAAGAAAGTTTATGAACCCTCTGGAATTTTCAGTAGTTTTTAAATAAATACCTTTTAAAATCTGATCTGCTCTTTTCTAAGTCAATAATAACCATATTGAATGTTAAATGGAGGTGAAATCAAGTCATTGATGAATGTGTATGCATTTGTAATTGGAGTCAGCCAGTTACATTTTGATACATTTTGTTTGGCCATGATTGATTATCTGCTCTACAGAACACAATTTTCTCAGGTGCAACATAGTCTGATTTCAGAGGAATTTCATAATTCATAAAACTGGAATAGTTTCCAAAAAAAATTCTGACCTTGAAGTTTTGGACCTCCATCTGTAGATTCAACACTACTTCATTCCTGTCCTCTTGCATCATTCAAAGATCCATGCAATAGCTGTAGAATCCTCAAATAAGTGACAATGAGCCCTAGTGCTGTTTTGCTTTTGTTGTATAGTTATTCAGCCTAATTATTTAAGGATTAATGGTATAAGGATTTGTGGATCTGTAGTGGATCTTCTTTAAATCTTTCAGTGCTCCATAGATACTCAAGCAGTTTAGTGGAACATCTGGGAGAGCATTTGTATAATGTAAAAATATTACACTATATAAAAGGTGCCTTAGAACATTCAGGCATATTCTGTAGACTGAAGAGAAGTAGTAAGAAGTAATAGAGTAAAGATATGTAGACCCATGTCATGTGAAAGATGCATTAATGCTTGTTCTTATTTACCACACAAACATAACACTGTAATTAAATATGCTTTATAGGCTCATGGTGACTTATGATATTTTAAAATAGACAATTTAAATTCATCTTGATGTTTAAGAATGATTTGGTTCTGTAATACATTATAACCTCAAAACGGGGATAGAGATTGAAGTGAAATGGTGTGTGTGTGTGTGTGTGTGTGTGTGTGTGTGTGCGCACAGATTGAGGGCTATATAAAGGATGGTTTAAAGGAAGAAATTGCTCGACTGCAATATATTGCTGTACCCAACCACACAGTGGCCCTGTTGGATCTGAGCAGCAGTCTGCTCTTCCAGACTGCCCATTACTCAAAACGACTGGCTGACATGGAAACACAGGTAAGATTGGGTTCAAAAGTTATTGGCCAGGCCACATTGTAGAAAACACATTTTTATTTCTCTAATAAAGATAGAATTAATCATAAAATAGCATTAATATTTCTTGCATGTGTAAAGCTAATTCCCAACAACATGTATCACAAAAGCAAATCTTGAAAGTGGTCTCATAAACCCGTCATGAGTTTTTTTTTCTGTGACTGTACTGCAGGTTATAAATCAAACCTCCAGACTGGAGATTCAGTTGCTAGAAAACTCTCTGTCTACCATTAAGCTGGAGACACAACTCCTTCGTCAAACCAGTGAGATCAACAGACTCTACAATACTAGCAAGTAAAGTCTTACTATTGACTGGTACAGACATAATACAGACAATACGTCACCTACACTGAAAAAAGTGATGCAGTAAATTTATTTGATTCAATACTATACACCATTTCCTCACTGATAGAATCTATTGCATAAAAGCAATTTTGTCTTTCAGGTACTTTGTGCATCATTTGTATATTTCTACATTTTAGAATAACAGTTAAATGAGAAGTGCCTCTCAGGCTTCAGAAAAATCACCTCCAGATCTACTGTATGCAGGGCTCTGGAGCAGCGGATGCAGGACATGGAGGCGCGTCACCATGCAGAGCTGAGCTGGGTAGCAGATGAGCAGGCTAAACTGGAAAAACTCATCACCACTCAAACCTCCATCATCCAGAGTCTAGAGTTCAGTCTAGAAGAGACTAACTCCAACAGCAGCACCCTCTACAGCCAGCAGATACAGCTACAGGACAAAGTCAGCAACCTGCTCGAACTCTGCTCAGCAGATAAAGGTATGCAGAGAGTGCAGAGAATATACATCCACATAGAGCACAAGCATGGGCAATATGTCAATATGTTATTGTTATTGTGATGTGGTTTCTGGGTCATATCGTCATCATAATACTGACCAAATGCATGTCTCCTTAAGTAAATTTAGACCAATTAAAGAGAAACTAAATGTAAACAATCATTATATACCAATTATATGAATTGCATAGTAGCAAGCAGCTAATTGCATGTCAAAGTCAAACTATTATGTTATTATCTATCTATTATATTTATATAAATTATTGTTTGACTTTACCTCCTGTTTCTATTTTTTTGATGGCCTTTTTGAGTATTGCAAACCTGGTATTTACACTGTTGCAAGTGGGGTAATTGTTATCTTTTATGTCAGTATTTTGTTTTTGTTTGATTGTGCATAACCCTGGGTAGTTTTAGGGGTACAGATAAACTCCCTGCAGATACATTATATATGGGCAGCCCTTCTAATTATTGAATTCAGATGTTTCAGCCACACTTATTAATTGCTAACAGGTGTATAAAATCAAGTACATAACCATACAATCTCCACAGACAAATACTGGCAATAGAATGAGTCCCCGTAAATGGCCAAGGCCCACTGGCAGGCCCAAATTTGTTATTAAAAATTTCAATAACCTAAGAATAGCTGAATGATTTTGCATTAAAGTCCCTGCATTTACGAAATAATAAGCGTTAGAATGTAATACGCCTGGAATTTAAAGGGGGCACTGCTATAGAATCCCACTATTGCCTCATGTCAGATTGTTAAATTTCTGCCCTGCTAGATCTGCCCTGGTCAAATGTGAGACATATTTTTGTAAGGTCACTGACTGCTCAGTCACAAAGTGGTAGACCATGCAAACTCTCTGAGTGGGGCACCCAAATGCTGAAGAGCGCACAATATAAAAATGACCTTTTTTCTGTTGCATCACTCACTACGTAGATTCAAAGTCGAAGCAACATCAGCACTAGATCTGTGAGTTGGGAGCTTCACAAAATAGGTTCCGTAGTCAAGCAGCTGCACACAAGCCTAAGCTCACTATGTGCAATGCCAAGCATCAGCTGGAGTGGTGTAAAGTATGCCATCACCCGACTCTGGAGCAGTGGAAACACGTTCTTTAGAGTGATGAATCACACTTCTCTATCTGGAAGTCTTATGGATGAATTTGGTGGAGTTTGGAGGAATAATGATCTGGGGCTGTTTTTCAGGAGGGTTGTGCTAGGCCCCTTAATTCCAGTGAAGGGTAGAGTTAATGCTACAGCATGCAAAAACATTTTAGACAATTATTTGCTTCCAACTTTGTAGCAACAGTTTAGGGATGGCCCTTTCTTGTTTCATCATGAACATTCCATTGTTCATAAAGCATGGTCCATAAAGACATGATTTGATAGCTTTGCTGTGGAGAAACTCCAGTGGCTTGCATAGATTACTGACCTCAACCTCACTGCTCACTTTTGTAATGAATTGGAACATCAGTTGTGCGCCAAATGCTCTTTTGACTGCAGCATGAATCCCCACAGACAAACTCCAAAATTCTGTGGAAAGAGTGGAGGCTATTATAGCAACAAAAGGTTTGGCTCACTCCATATTAATGCCCAAGGTTTTGGAATGTGATGTCCAACAAACTTATTGGTATGATGGTCATGCATCCACATACTTTTAACTATATAGTGCATCTGCTATTTGATATTGGAAATGTTGTAGGGTGTAAATAACCTTTGCTGCTTCCAAGTTTCTTGGAAGCGCATTTCCATTAAGGGCTTTTGGAAATGTATTTCCTGTATCCCTTTCCAAATTCAATAGACTGTTCTGCATCATATTGAACACTTTTGTTATTTAAGGCAGATCACAAAGCACAAACAGAATGACAGATAAATACTTTGTTGCCAAAAAAGTATTTAGAGGTCCCTGTTGCTTTAATTTATGGTGTAACGACTAGAACCAGTGCTTTATGGAGGTATGCAGAGGTTATTTTTCAGAGAATGGACAGCTATTATTCTAGGTCACTGATAAACTGGGGCAATACACTGACATCTTACTGGTTATACAATCTGTCAGGGACATGTTATTTATTTCTTTGTTTTTGCATATCTTTTCCCCTGTTATTGTAAGTGCAGCAAGCACAAGTCCATGGAAGCGGGTAGATGAGCAGAGGAGCTTTCATGACTGTGCTGAGCTCTTTCAGGCTGGTTTTAACAGGAGCGGAATCTATGCCATCCACATCACCTTGCAGGACACCAAGAAGGTCAGCTGTCCGTCATAAGCTGAAGATATGAATATCAATATAGATGGCAGTATTTCAACATTTCTGTCTCATAATGTGGGATAAATTTCCTTCCCTGCATGTATCATGTTAAGAAATTTGCTATATATAGCTAGTAAAGTGCCAAACGTACACAGGCCAGTACACAAGCTCCACCTGTGGGGTTTAGGCCATGTACATTTACATCTATATGTCTATATCTGCTTATCTACCTATGCCCTTCATTCTATGGCTATGGCATTTATGCTATGGCATAAATGGATTAATTTATTTGCAGTAAATATCAGCACAATCTTTCAGATGCTTTTTAGTACTATGTTAGTATTAGCTGGCCCAGTGATGAAACAGTGATGACTGAAAATACTCTTGGCTGAACTCTGTGGGTAACAGCTGGGCAGTGTGCTACTGTACTCTTCCAGCACTCACACTGCTCTCTCTCTAGCTCATTTGCACTGACCAGGTCAGCATGGCTGTCTGGTGCTGGCCGTTATTGGATCTGACCCGGTCAATGCGGAGTGTGATGTTTCTGACAGAGTAAAGCAGAATGTAAGATTCAATGGGCATTGTGTGAGGCTCTAAAATATTGAAGAACACTTTAATTTTCCATCCTGATAAAACAATTTTATATACTTTTAGATGCATAATTGGTTTGGATACATTATTTTTGCAGTTTACTTTTCTGTTTCATTAAAAAAGAATGGGTTATTCTCCACCCTGTCATTATACATATCAGATGTAGAGATCTGTATGACATGCTTTAACTGCATCTTCTTCAGGTCTATTGCAATATGGAGACAGCAGGTGGGGGCTGGACCGTCATACAGCTCAGAAAAGATGGAACACTAGATTTCAACAGGACATGGAAAGAATACAAGATGGTAAAAAAAAGTTTATTAAATAAAATTGTTTTAATCCTTTATACTCTTTTTTAAATGATGATCTTTGTTATAATCAATCATGTGCATTGAAGTGAAAATTGTTAAGTGTATCACTGATCAAATGATAGAATAATTAACAGAATTAATTTTGATCTGATATATTTAACCTCTCAACCCCCAGGCTTACTATTCTATTATTAAACTTAAGCTTTATTACATAGTAACTACTATGAATTACTACTATGAAAATGCACTACAGTTCAAAAGGTTTAAATCTTATAAGCTTGATACCAAACCAAACAAAATTATCGACCTTAGACTTGATCACCACTTATTCAAACATTCGGCATTCTGTATATTAAGTTTGAAAGTCATGCAATTGCATGTGACTGACATAATGCAATAAAAATGGTGATGGAAAATCATAACAGAAATAAATTAAATTTTATTTTATTCCCTTTTTTAGGCTTAACAGCACTGCTACACAATCTCTGACCGATGTCTAGCAGTAGTTAAGAAGTGAACTTCAGTAATACTTACTGCTAAAACTTATGATATGTTTGATAAGGCTGTTATATGAATTGAATGTCTGTGCATGTATTTGTTTTGTTTCAGGGCTTTGGGTCTCTGTCTGGTGAGCACTGGTTGGGAAATGAGTTTGTGTTCCAGTTGACCAGCCAGCAGCAGTACACTCTGAGAGTGGAGCTGACAGACTGGGAGGGGCAGCAGGTCTTTTCACAATACAACAGCTTCCACCTTGCCAGTGAGAAACAAAACTATAGGTAAAATCATGATGTACTGAATTTACCTAATTCAAACATATACATCATGTACATCAACACGACTGCTGCGAAAAGTAAGTAAACTGAAGAACAAAACAATGTTACATATTTTATTAATATGGAAATGATGTAAGCAAGTGCTTCAAGTAAATCCAATGGAATACTTTTTCAGTACAGTACAAAGTACTTTTGTAATGCCATACAGAGCAGTGACATGTGGCAGCAGCCCAAGTGTTAGCATTAGCACTGTGATCCATGTTGCAGAGTTTAAGTAAAGCTGGACAGAGTGGGATTAGTTGAGACAGTTTTTGCTCTCTGACATATATCCCAGGAAGACTACAGGATAACCCAACTAGCAGCAAATGAAAGCTTAACATCTTTTCTGAAAAACAGACACTGTCATTAAAAAGTTCCTGGACTTATGACAAAATTCATATTGCGCAATTTTGTGTTCCAACCAGCCCAACGTGTTACACAGTGTTAAAAAGCTGCAATTTAAAGAATGAAGCAACTAATGAAGATAATCAAAAATGTTTTTTGAATATTGTTAGGAATAAGTCCTTTTAACCATATGTTTAGTGTGTATGCAGTATGTAATATTATTAACTTAAATATTATATAACTGATTGGTACTTTAACTGACAACAATGAACATGTTTTTCAATATGTCTGTTTTTCAATATGTCTGTTTTTCAATATGTTGCACTTTCGTGAGAGTCACCCTAATGACCTTAAAGTATATGCTGTGCCAATCAACCTCACTCTCTCCCCTGCGTACTGTATATGGAGCAGCCAATGCACCTTTATCGTACTTCAGCTGAAAGCCCAAACGCATATTAAACAAAAGCACAATTAATATATATTTTCATCTTATAAGTAGGCTAATTGGGTTGTATGACATACATTCTAAAGGTTGTGCAGAATGACCCAGACTGGTCCCTCATTCTGGCCACTGAGAGCTGTGTATGTGCAATAAAGTGACCTACACTGCTTTATTCCTGAGTGACACTATCACAGCTTCACCACCTGCTCCTCATACCAAACCAAATTCCCAATAACAAACACACTCACATTCACATGCCTCATTGTGTCCTCATACTAATGGAGACATTGAAACAAACAGGTTTTAACAAGCAACACTGTGATAAATAAAGTTGTCAACTAAAATACTGGAATAATGATTGATTTGGAAATTATGAATTATTTCAGAAATCTGAACACATTTAGAGACTCCTTTTCAAGAAGCTGTACAAAGCTGCACAAGTTAAATTACCAAAAGCCTCCATTTAAAGTCCAGGCTCTCTTTATTCCATCACTTTTTTAAATGATAATTCATAGCAAATTTGCTGTGAACCGAATCAGTTCATGCTGTATTCCAAAAAAATGCATTCAGTTCATTTTGACTGAACACAATGTGTGTTTAAAATATCTAAAATAGCATCTAAAAAAGCACTTGTTCTATGACCTAGCAAATGGTACTGTTCGTCTGTCAGCAAATTGCAAAATACCTGGTTGGTATAAAAGTTTCAGTATCGGTGCTACCCTAATTTGAAATGACAGGCCTCTTTTTTTAAAACCCACTTACACAGTTTTCAAGAAGATTCTGAAATTCACCAATGTTATTTGGGATTTGTTCTTAGGTAAGAACAGAATCTAAGCACACTGAAGAGCACAAAGGTGTGAACTGTTCCATGGTTTAAGAACACATCATGAATCTGACATTTCTCAAGGCCCTTTCTCAAGAACCATTTTAAGACAAAACTTAGGAGGATATTGGTGAATGAGGCCCAGTGTTAGATATTATGGATTACCGTCTGAATAAACATAATCTTTGTCAGCATTATCACATAATTTGCCAGATATAATTTCCTGCTTATGATGGAATGTTGTTATGGAGATAAATGGGGAGATAAAGCAGTCATCTTCAGGGTGCAGATAAACAAAACACAGATAAGATAATCGCACAACAGGGAAACTCTCAGTGTTACAGCAGCAAAGGGACAGCAAGGCACTCAACGAAAAGAGAAAACAGTACAGCCTTGCCCCTTAACAATAGCACCTGGCAGAAACGGCTAAATTAATTCTAGATGGTTAATATAAAATGCATGTATATTTTTTTCTGTTTCTCAGGTTGTTTCTGAAGCATCACAGTGGAACTGCGGGCAGGCAGAGCAGTTTGGTAATAAATGGAGCTGATTTCAGTACCAAAGACATGGACAATGACAACTGCGTCTGCAAATGTGCCCTCATGCTTACTGGGGGTAAGTAGTGCCTGATCGGTTTCACATAGCAGCACAAGTTAATTCACATTGCTGTAAAATCTCGCTAAGACTTAATGGGGCCCAATAACATCTAGGATGATAGCCAACATGTAACAGCCAGGCTCTAGCTTTCCACACTTGTGTTGTTCTGCATTATCAATAGTGCAGCTAATGCAAAGACCCAAGCCAGAGTCACTCTCATACACAGCTGTGTCTGATATATGATTCGATAGTTAATTAAACATAGAGAACAGGCGTGTTTATGGTTCTTTTTCTGTTAAAAGATGTATGACAATTTAAAGACATATTCTAGCAATCAAATTTACACCATATCCCTTTTACTGCAAATGTAATTGATCAGCCAAGACATTTTCAGTGTTTGAAGTGTGCTTCTTTAGTGTTCCACTGGAGCTACAAGACTAATAAGTAAGCTTATAGTTTCACCTAAATCAACAAGAGATCTCAAATAGATTTGCTTATGCATTTTTTTTACATTTTTTGATTGTTATGTATAAAAATAGAAAAAGTATCAAAAACCACTTAAGCAAGTCTGTGTGAGATTACCTCACAAACTCATGTGGTTTGATGGTAATGTTTGGTGATTTAGACGTGTAGCTTGCACAGTACTAATTGATGGGATGTGAGCTTCAATTGCTTGTTAACTACATTAGCTTTGTAACTCCAGTTGAAAAATGAAGCAAACACTGCGCACAAGCTTTATTTGGGATATTGCAGTATTTTTAGCTGAAGCATCACTGTAAGATTCTCTAGAATGGCCACTAGCACAGTAACCTGTATCTCACCTGTGTGCTGAATGTGAGTGGCTGGGGGCATCATCCCTATGTTCCCAGGGTTCTATTTTTCCTGGGCCATTTATTTTCTTATTGAAATTTCTAGGAAACAGCTTTATGTTTGAAGGGCCCTATGGTACCCAGGCCCTGTGTTCCCTCCTTGTAATTTTGGAAATAATCCAATATTCCCAGGGTCCTGTGTTTCCTCATTAATATTTTCATGGGAATGTTCCCATGTCATATTTCCTCAACATCAAAAAACAGTAACATCCATAAGTCTGGTATATTTACAAATAAACACATTCTGAAATGCTCTGTAAATCATAGATTTATACATTTGGTATATATTCTTTTAATAAAGCACACGCTGACTGAGCATTTCACTGAACAAAAATGATAGTAGGCTGCATTTAAATAACTTTAACTTTTAATTTTAAGTGAACTTCGCAATATAAATAACATTGCTGAACATTAACAAAGTTGGAATGTATGCTAACAGTGGGATCTTTGAGCACATTCTCAATAAAAATATCTACTCTCCATTTTAATACTGTATTTGTATATCATCTCAAGGTTCTTACTTTATTCTGTGGGTCACACAGTTAGCCACAAAAAACAGTAAGGGCACCACACTCCAACCACACAAAGCGATTATTCAAAATTTTCATGCATTCTACACTGATTTGTCTCCATTCAGTAAAGCAGATTTGTTTAAGATCTTGTCTGTTGATTGTCATCAATCATGGGAGAGAGCAGGCATGAGTTTCATGTATGTGTGGTCTGTTTTCATAAAGGCTGGTGGTTTGATGCTTGTGGCCCATCAAATCTTAATGGCATGTATTATCCCTATGGGAAGAACACTGGCAAATTCAACGGCATTAAGTGGCACTATTTCAAAGGATCCAGCTACTCTCTTCGTGCCACAGTCATGATGATCCGACTTGCAGACTTCTGAATACAGTCCAGTCACAGATCAGCCGATGGACATTTTCACTGTCATTACTTTCACAAGGAGCTCATGGTTTGGAATATATGCATTATTGTAAATGACAATTTTTTTAATGAGCTGTGAAATGAATAGGCTGTATGGAAAATGATGATGATTTGCTACATAAGAAACAATAATCTTTGTGTGATGCTATTACTTTGCTAACCGCATTTTAAAGAAGCTAACATTTTAATGTGTGCTGTGAAGAATTTAAAAAGAAAAATAATATGGCATTTTTTTCCTCACTGTCTGGCAGAAGCTAATTAGATTTCCTTCAAGTTGCATCATTATATTAACATGCTACCTGTGAGAGCTCAGCTTCTCTGCAACCTGTTGTTGTACATTTTAAGACTTGTACTAGTCAGGCAGCTCTGCTGGGCACAACACAATGTACTTTAAATGCTTTACTATTTAGAAATGTATTTTCCTCAAGGTTCTGCCCATGGGGTCATTTTCACTCTTACCACTCCCTGAGATGCCACCTTTTTAATTTCAAAATGCTTTAATTTTAAATGATGCTCTGCAATTTGTTGTGTACACAAGAGTGATGCATTATATCTGAAAACATCTACACACAGCAGTTTAATAGAGACTTAATTTTTTTGGAGGAGTAAGCACAGGCCTCGTGAAATTAAATGGTAAGACTGAGCTAGGAATAAAAGGACCTTTAGGTGGCTTTTAAGCAGTACTTATTAATAATGGCTCCACAGACTGAGTAAAAGAATGGTTTTGATGTGTGTTCATGTGCCAAGTGTTCTGAACTGTTAATATCACAGTATTTTTTTATTTGAATATGCTACTGAGAGTGTTAAGGTATTGAGTCTACTGTGTTTTTCTGTGATTTCTCTACTGATCATTAAAAGATGAGTGACACAGACTTTTTCAAACATTATGCATAATTCAATCATAGACATGTATCGAAAATCATTCAAAGTGTTTTGATGTGAAATAGTTAACTGTAGAGCAACTCACAGATTCATATTTCTTTTTGAAAGTAATGATAGGAACCAGGGCTTAAAATGCACACAATGCAAGTGTAGTCATTTTATTAATTATCCAAAACAACCATTGAATCTACATGCGTCTAAACTTACATGCACTGATGATAGGATTAAAATAGTGATGAATCTGGAAAAAAAATCTTTGTTGACTGGTTTTGCTTTATCATTCTCTGCATGCACATCCCCCACACACTCCCCCAGATTGTTAAAAATACATTTTAGGTGAAAACCTTAATCCTTGTCTGAGAATTATTGTAAAACAATGTCTCAGACATCGGGCAGAGTGTTAGGAACCACATCCTTTAACAACTCTCTGCGAGGGAGTCTTTAATGCATTAAACTCTTTAGACATCTGGTTCCTGGTTCACCACCACTGTGAACAGTTCTGACTCAGTAAGTACCTCTAGAACAGAACATTTCACATCAAATCATTCTGAATGACCGCTTACATCTTAACCATTAATTATGCAGAAATTATTGAAAAATAGGTGGAATTGCTTCTGCTAAGCACTTCAGCCGTGGCGCAATGTAGTATGTTTGTTGTTGATTACTGTGTGTGCAGTGTTATTTGAAACTACTCTAAAAAATGTATTTCATTTTTTTTTTTTTCAGTTTTATTTCAGCATTTAGGATTTATACTGTAATTTTTGCTGTGGATGACAGCATTAGTTAACAATTGTTTTTAGCAATACTTTATGGACACAGTATATATACATGCAATTTATGTTTTGTTTTATATTGCACAGTTTAGTGTTATATACACTTCACTTCCAACATACACAAATATACCATATTTACAAGAACAGTATACTATTCCAAACACTGAATAGAAATACAAAAACAATTCAAATATGCATGACAGAGTAGCATCGTATACTAACTTAAAAAATAATCTGTTCCAAACTGTACAAAACATTGTAAAACTCTTTAAGGAGAACAACAGAGTGCAGTTCTTAAAAAGATCACAAAAACAAATATTACATCCTAAAAACCTTTACATTAAAACATATGGAAGTTTCATATGATACAAGTAAGATGCTTCTAAATGATCGTTCTAGTTAAATTTTTTTAAGCACCCTTTAGATCAGGAATCATCACTTTTTGATCTCCAAGATTTGTAGCTCACAAATGCATTTGCTGCATAACAAAGCACAACCAAGAAGGCAAATACCTAAAAAAAAACAAAATGAGAAAATGATTATAAAATTTGCATTCATCGTGTTCATTAGAAACTGTGTAAGGAAACAATCAGGTATTTAGCAATCTCTCTCTGGAAAAAATTACACACTTATTATTATTTTTATATTGTTGTGAAGACTTGCTTATAACTGTAACCTAAACACCAAGTCAGGATTTTCCTGATCCTAACCCAAATCATAAGCCTCACCTTTGTTAGGTTTTAACCCTTTTACCCCACAAAAACATGCATATTTTACACGCATATCATATCTTACATCCAATACTGTGAAAGGAGGACGCTTTATGGTAAATGTGTCCTTAAAGTCACAAGTCAGTCAATGTAGCTTGTGCTAAACAAATCAGAGAAGAGGGAGCGATGCTCCTCTTACCGTGGAAGCAATCCAGCTGATGTAGTAATAGCGCCCCCTAGTGGCATGAGTCACAGAAGCAGCATTAATCACTGCAGCAGTCACGTAAAGAACAGCAGCACTGCTGTTGAAGCACAAACCCTGTGAAAAGAATCTCAGGTAATTTTTGCCCTTCTGGATTTGATTTGAGCCTTCATGACTCAAAGGATGATGCTGATTTTGCTGTACTTACAGTTTGTTTTATAGGTTGTTCATATTGTGTTATACAGTATATCTGTTCTCTACCGATGTTGCAACATATTTACAAATATGTCAAAAAAAAATCTGCATGTTTCACATACATGATTTACATTAATGTTGCTGAACCATGTAGTGACTTTTTTTGTAAATAATGTGGTCTAAAGTATCCCCAGCTCGATGTCTCTATGGTGACTGCAGTGGTACTAAAATCATACTTCATTTGCCATCTCTGTAGACTGCTTAATATAGTTCATTCTTTTTAATGAATCTTTTATAGGTTTCTTACAGGGCTATTTTTACTCTTGCATTTATAATCTCAGGGACATTTTCCCCAAGCTCACATTAATTTCTGATGTTGTCCACTACTACACATATAGTAGGTCAGCTTGCATGAACACCATCTTCAAATTCATTTCCTGGCCTATAATTCCACAAGTGGCTCTTAGGATTTGAGTTGAATCTACTCACAAGCACTGTCCAGGGAATCTGTGGTATCTTGGTGTGCGCTGTGGTCAGATAGAGTAGGAAGAGACAGACAGTCAGCACCCAGCAGACCACAGATACAAACATCACCCAGCCCAGTGCTGGTACATGCAAATACTCTGTCCCAGCCAGAAGAGTCCACACCAGCAACCCACACACCTGAGGACACAATGAAGACCTTTGCCATAGAGTAATGTTGTTCATATATCACATAAAAATGTAATGCATGAAAAATGAGACTGGTCATTACATGACAAGTACATCATACAAAAAGGCTGATGTTTATTTTGAACTTCATGGGCTAACTTTCCCAGAACACAGAGCTTAGATGAGTAGTTTCCAAACCTGTTCGCGGAGACCACCTTGCTCTTCATAGTTTAGTGTTTAGTGCTAATTTAAAAGCCTTTCCTGGGTTCAGGTGGGTGTTTTAGAACATACAGAACACTAAAATGTACAGGACATCAGTGCATAAAATGACAAGCCCAGCTTCTGTTCATGTGGCATTTATTGCTGTAAACTGTATAAATTCTAAGTTCTGACTAATAGGTTCCTGTCTTCACCCATACACACCCAGCCTTCCATCCTGTTACAAGAAACAAAGAATTCCTTACTGAAAGCTTGGTATCACAGGAAAAGTTTTTTTGGAGTCGGCAGATATGACTAGCTGGAGATTAAACACTGAGTCAATGCTTGGATGAGATTCAGAATGGATTGTGGAAGGAAAGCAAACAATAAGGGAGAGAGGAAGAGTCTGTTTGCCAAGCAGTTTTAGTTTGTCCACTTCCTCTGCTCTGTGGAATCTGGCTGTCCCTCCTTTTCATTAAATCCAAGTTTGAAATTCCTGATATCGGCTGAACGAAATAGATTAACCAATAGTAGACAGCCTGGCTGCAAAATGCTTACATGGCCACATTAATGCTCACAACTCATTTCATTACTGTCTCTATAGCACATAAACAGAACATCTGTATGTTCTCTATATAGCATAAAGAACACATCTCTGCTAGTTTCAGGCTTTGCTAGTAGTAAAAAAGCAGGAACATGATTTCAGTTATTCTACTTCTAGTTAGAACCTATTTATGCCACTTACCTATACAATATATAATGTTAGTTTATTTTGGTTTTATGCTACACTTTATTATTAATATTACTACTATAGTTATCATTACCATTACAGTTATTACAAAGACATAAGGACAAAGTCAATCATGTATCACGTGACAGGTCCAGTAGCCCATAGGCTTTAGTTAACCTCTCTACTTACACAGCCTCATTACTCAGTTAATTCAGTTTATTATGTAAGTGTTTTATTGTTAACTGTAAACCATAGTTTTCTTGGTTTCTATACAGTTTCTACTCTCTCTGTAAAACACTACATTTTTAGAGAACGTAGGCTACTCACTGTTTCTGCAAACATAAGCATGCCTGGCAGAGAGCACACAAATTTCTTGTCATAAGCCAGTGTAGAGTGGGACAGGCTTCCATTGTCCAAACTCGACCTTTTACTCGTCCTATTCGTTCTGTCCTCTGTGCTGGCCTCCGGGTCTTCCTCCATCCTGACCGAGACACACTGGTCCTTTCTGAGTCAGAAATGTTACACTAGTGATTATGTCTGTGAGTAGAAGTTGGCCTTTTTACAGACTGAAGGAGTAGCGCCCCCTATCTCCAACTTGTGTTTGTACACATTGATACGCATCCAACATTTCCTCTAAAATGAAAGCGAACTTGTCTCCTTTTTGTTGCAGTAACAGCCTCGACTTTTCTGTAAAGGCTTTACTCTAGATGTTGGAACACTGCTGACTGCGTGATTGTATTCAGCCACAAGAACATTAGTGATGTCAGGTGGTGTTGTTCTGCATTACATAGTGACGTCAGGTTCTGCATGGAGCTCCATTATTAGAGAATGCAGTTCCACTGTTCAACAGCCCAAAGCTGGGGAGCTTTATACCCATCTAGCCGACACTTGGCATTAATTATGGTGACCTTTGGCTCATGTGTGGCTGCTCCAGAGTGTCTCATTCTACTGGCAATGGTTTTCTATAAAGAGTGTACAAACAGTGCACAAAAAGTCTGTGTCAACATTTAGGCACAATAAGGTAGCTGAATTCACTAATAGAAAGCTTGTCTGGACTTTCAGTAATGTGTTATAGTGTGAAATCACCATAAACGTTCCAACAAACCCATAATAAAGGCTTTAAAGACGTTTATCCTGTGTCGTGGTAGATGCAGATTAACCCAGTCAAAAGTGCCATTTAGTAAACCACATTATAAGACTGAATGATAATCATGGAGTGGAAAATATCAGGGTTGTCTACTTGGTGCCTTGTAAAGCTTTTCTCAACCTCCAACATTCTTTCACCTGCAATAAAATGAAATCACCACAAGGGGGCAGCAAGTCCATCTGATCAATGTAGAAACTCTGACCAGAGTGCAGCATGCTGGACCACAAACAAGCCTCCTTATTAACACTAGTCATATATGTTATAGTCATATTACACAAATATGTGCTTTACATATCCAGCTATCACAAAAGACGAGAACATGGACAAAAATAAAGTTTACATATGAGGTATTGTGTTATGTATTGAATTTGTTGTGAATGTGTTCTTTGTTCCCAATAAAAACAATAATAGTACAATAATGTTGCCTGTCTTTTCTCTTTGTTCTTGATTTTGTGTCACTGTCTCTCTCAGCAGCAAGCACAGCTAAGGCAGAAACATTTTTATTTGGTTTGTCAAAAAATCAAACCTAATCAAGAAAACAGCAAGCTGCATCTCATCAAATGATGCTGACACCATGGTGAGACAGAATTAAGTTTTGTACCATAAATCAAAAGGAGATTTAATGTGTTTCAGCAATATTCACACTCTCATCTGACACAATATGATAACCATCAGGCCTGTGTCATATAGTGTTACTGCGATATGAAAGCACTGACACATGAAATCAATGTGAGCACTGAGATATGAAATTGACAATACTGTGGTATTATTCTTTACAGATCACCACATTAGAACATTCCAAACTCTAACACTAGCCTAACAATGAAATTATTTATTATATTTTATTTTATTTTGCTCTTATTTATTAGAGAAAAAGGTCTATTATGGCTCAACTGTAATACTTATTCTTCACTCAAATGTACATTGTATTTCTGTGCACACCTTTCATATTTCACTGTGACACAAATGTGTGTAACCATCTGCAATAATAACAGTTTTCTGCTACAAATTTCACTTAATACTATACAGGCACTTTTATTTCTGTCCAGTCCTAATAACCTCACCTGTTGGTGTGTGCACCCTTTTTTCCCTTTGGATAGCTTTCACCTGTAGGCTGACTTGCCAACAGTGCACTATCTTTCCCCTTTCTATTCTTAAAACGTTTCGTTTCACTTTGTAGCTCTGATTATTTATTTATGGGTAAACAAACCAGAAAAGTGCCATAAATGTGCTTTACTCAGTTCACTAGCTCTACACAGCCATTTACATTATAATGCAAAGACACAGAGAGTCAGACAGCGTTGGTATGAGGCAGCTATCGAATACATTTTTGGTTTCCCTTTGACCGGTCAGATTGGCATGAGACTGGCACGTCCAGTATTAGTTCAGAAATAAAACTGTGCAAAGTGCAAACTTATCAGCAGAAACCAATGCCTGAAATTAAGATCATGGATTTATGGCAGTGTTCATTTGCAGTATTGAAATAATAACATAATTTTTAACAACAATAATAGCATTTCAATGTAAAATGTTTAAATATGCGAGGACACACTCTGACACAAACTCTCATATAGCCTCACTAAGCATGTTATATTCCATACTCTGTATTTTAAAACTTTAACCTTCTATATCTCCAAATTTCAATCTCATCTTCTGATTGTGGTTGCCACTTCTAACTGTGAGCTGCAGAATAAGACGTTCATATCACATTGTCCTTCATGGGCCCCACTGGTCCCGGTGCCCACTGCTTATTAATAACAATTCACAGTGGTGGCCATGTACTCATTTGTAAAGGCTTTTAATGAATGCATCATTGCAGAGACTGTAATTAAGTCATCTGGTATGGACACATGCTGTGGCACCAGTGTACAGACACAGAGACACTGCACTTTGCACGCTCTACAATATATATATATATATATATATACATATATATATATATATATATATATATAATATAATGCATAAAATGAATGCTGTAGATTAAACCAATATTAGGCCACTTCTAAATACTGCAGATTAACATTTGAGAAACTCCCTTCAGGAGGTGTATCCGAAACTGGTTAATTCTTACTATACTAATTACTAATAAAATACTCATAACTGTGCTTTTGGCTTCTGTATGGTTATGACCATCCAATCAGGGAAAAAATACACATATTCTTATTAAGAACTGTTTGGTCACTTCTACAGCAAGTCCTGTTATAAAACAAAGCAAGTATCTACTGGAGCAATCTCACTTACCGAGTCATAAGGTCATATGGTCAAAGTCACATACTGCTTCCTTTTTGTAGTTTAATTGTAGCTTATGGCAAAGTGAAAACATACAGTAATTGTGGAGATCATTAGTTGCCCTTGCTCACAAAGAAAATGAGATTATATTTAATGAATCATTTTACATATATTATTATTTTAAAAATATTTAAATTGGTTAAACTTAAATGTTTAAACAAGAATGTTAAAACATTATTACAGACAAAATATAGTAGAACATTGTGCATACAAACCATACAATTTCCATACTGTATATACAATGTTACTATGAACAAAAAATAGCTAATGAGTGAAGACACTAGTAGAGGCTTATAATTCTCATTTCTGAAGCTCTACAGGACAGTCTTCCTCACCCTGCAAAATAGAGATATTACAGCCGATGTTATCGTTCGCTCTAGGGGAGTACGCTAATAAACAACCTTGCTAAAGCTGAGATTAATACTAAGATTATAGAGAAGACGGTCAATGGATTTGCATGACTTTCAGGAGTGCCTGCAGCCTTTACTGGTAGGATTAGTTTATATTCCCCATATTTACTGTAGTCAATACGAAGCCCTGCTGTGGAAACCATGCCCCCTTTTCTCTGTAATCATGGACGAGCCTTCATAGCCTCTCTGTCTTTAAAAGCTCTATTCTGCCCGAATGATCTTAAGCCCAATAGAGACACACCTGGTTGGAATTTCCCATGTGCTCCGACACTCGGCTAGACTTTCTGCTGACAGAGAATTATTACTTTCATGATAACAATTGAACAACATTTGAAATCGTAAACAATATTTATATACATTATAGGATTTTGGAACATGAAATGGAAAAAAATTATGTACTTATGTAAATATGTAAATTGATCATGTGGAACAGCAGCAGAACACTTTTCGGTGTTATATAGAACTATTTATTTAAAAATAACCATTTAATGTTCTTTAAAGAACCATCTATAAGAGATTGTCCATCATACAGTAGAGTTTAACTACACAAAGAGCTATTATAGCATTCAAATGGTTCTATATATAACCACAGCCTTTACTACAGCACTTCAAGAAACACCTTTTTGTGATATTTAGAAACTTTGAGCTTTTAAATGCTATATTTCCAAATAATGTTTACCAGTTTAATAATTATCTCACCTGTAATTACAATGCTTTGAAACGCGTTTAAAAATAAAGGTTGCATAGAAGAACCACTTTTGCTTCTCAAAAGAGCCTTTCAGTTGATACCTTTTGTAAACAAAATATGTTTGAAGAACCTTCTTAAAGAGCCTCTACAAAATGTAAAGACCAATAGGTTCATCCTCTAACGGCACATCAGTTTTTTCTTTACTTTTTTTTTATTTTCTTTACTCACAAAATCAAACATTTAAGAAAAGGGTGAAACTCTCAATAATATAAAGGTTAAATGAAGGCAGGTGAAGGTACTGTAAGTTTTGCTGACTGAATTTTAGTTTCCCTTAACATAATGACTACCCCAATAACTGGTCGTTCTCCACCAGAGTTTTAGCTTGGAATGCTTCTTTTTGCACTTTTCAACCATGGAAATGTTAATTATGGCACAACAAAGTCCTCTGAGCATAATTGAAAAAGGAAATGAAACTAGCTAAATTATCTTTTCTTTATCATGAATGAGGGATGAGGGGTCTTTCATAGTCTCCAGAGCATGCAGGGTTGGATTTGAAGGGGGATGGAGGGAGAGAGTCCACATTAAGACGTCCTCATCTCTGATGAATCTCTGGCTGCCTTTTATTTCCTCTGCTCTTCTTCCAGGCTCCAGCGGGCTGGTAAGCCGCTACGAGAATCATTGAAAGGGTGAAAGAAGAGCCAACACCGAGGGGATTAATTATTTCGGTGTCTAGGACCGAGTTGGATTTTCCGAGCCACTCTGAGACACAGGCAAATCCTCTCACCTCTGTATGAGAGAAACATACATGCAAACATTTCAATCAGCTTCAGCAGAGGAGCAGAGGACTATGGGAAAAAAACTGAATTGGGAAAAGGTGGATCAGCCTGTCTGTATTAACTCTAAATACGGGAGAAGTCAATCAATGCCAGTGTTTATGTATGGAGCAAAGAGGAGAGAAATCCATTTTCACCACAAACTGACCAGAGAGAGGACACACAGGACCAGAATACAGGCCAAAATCCAGTCAAAACGGCTTTAACTGTACGCAGAATGTACAAAAAGAATATGAGACAAACTATTAACTAAGAAGTGGAAGACTTTGCATGAGCTTCTTGGTCTCCTGTTGTACTATGGGAAATTTTGTAGCAATGTTGCCACATAGAATAGAATAGAATAGAATAGAATAGAATAGAATAGAATAGAATGGAATGGAATAGAATAGAAGCACATATTGTTACTCTAACAAAATCTTGCAGAAATAATTACTTTACCAGGAAAGAAAAAGACGTAATTTAAAGAGCCCACATTACAAGAAAAACATTTTAAAAAATACAATAATATTCACCAATATTGAAAAATTAATATTTCAAGAGTTCAGAATGTACCACTCTCCACCCACAGCACATACAGTCCACGAATGGAAGTTAAACTGAAAAATCAGACAGTTCTGAATAAAATGTTTTTGCAATGTCACATTTATCCTCCTATTAAGCCTAAAGTAGGTAAGTCTCACCCATTCACATCAAAGTTATAAGGAGTGTTTCAGCCCACACAACACATAGCAGCCAATCACAATAGTGAACATTTACATATATCAGTCACAGAATAAAAATATCCTTAATGGTCATGTTGAAATGCATTAGGACTGTTTTCAGTACAAAGAAACACAAAAGGTGGATCTCAGTGAAGAAAATAAAACTCAAGAAACAAGTTGGACCCTTTTTATGTCCATTAATGTAAGGAGATCCTATTTCTATACTAAATATTTAGACAATAGAAAGAGCAGCTGGTTTTCAAATGGTATAAAAATTATATCAAATGGAGTTACAAGGTTTTGACATGTTCTAAGCAGTTCAGGCTTCTCCAGAAGGTAGTTGTAGCTGAACAAGTTGTATATACACAGTGTGTGTGTGTGTGTGTGTGTGTGTGTGTGTGTGTGTGTGTGTGTGCGCGCACTGAAGCATGTGTGATGTTGCTGTGAGTGTGAAGGTCCACTATGGGAGGCCATTTCACAGTGCTAATGTATGTCTCAAACCTCAGTATGAGCCACAGTGCCTCAGGGAATCCATGTCATTCATCTCCCACATATCCCACTGATACTGAGAGCCAATCAAGCTGCCATAAGACCACCATACTGTGTAACATCATAGGCCTAATGGAAACAAAGTCCTTCCCACAACAAACACTAGTTGTACACAACAGTTCTCATCATATGCAAAAGCCTGATTCATGGTTTAAACTAGCATTAATGTTACTTACTGAAATGATTGTTTGCTTTTTAGTGGCGGTTTCAACAAGAGGTTTTGATGTACTAAAGCAAGCTTTTATAGCAGTTAAATGGTTTGATTGATTTGGGTTATGAATGTTAATGAATCTCTTTTTTTAGCACAGGAGCAGGACAGCCAAAGCAAGCTCAGGTAAACATTGTGAGCTGGTTTTCTAAGACAAAGAAACCTGAAATCAACATAGACTTTTTCTACTTAGTTCATGTGCCTGGCCATTTAAACACAATTCATCACATCAGACTATTAAAGAGACAACATTTTATAACACTTTATTTTAAGGGACACATTTTTGAGCTGCATATTGGGGTTCTGCTCTGTATGATCAGTATTAGGACATAATCGGAGGTCTGTGATTTTAAAATAACTAATAAATGCATTATTAGTTACAACAGCACACTATAACCACATTACTAGGACTGTGTAATGCAAATTATTGAGCATGAAATATAATATGAGCTAAATATTTTATTCCTAAGGTTCTATGTACTCACATGACTTTTATAAAATGTATCAGTTAAGAGTTGATAAGATTAATATGTCAGTAATACTTTAAGATATGTTCCATGTTCTTTCAGGGACCTCTAATTAGATGTTAGAAACTGCTTACCAAGTCAATTTGCATCACAAATTCAACATTTATTCACTGTATGTCAGTTGCCAAAAAGATTGACTACACTAAAATGTCAGTTTATGTTACATGTAAAACTGCACTTTAGAATCTGTAATACATCTTGACATTTTAGTAACTATTAAACTATTATTAGCTATTAAGTAATACACTGCAATAAAACAATAAACATGACACTTCCTATAACCTACGGGATTCAAATATGACCAATTTACAAGATTCAAATATACAGTACTAAAGTTTGATGATCATGCTCAACAATTTGCATAGCATGGTCTTTACAAAATGTTTATTGTTATTATCATAACTAATAATGCAGTTATTTTTTACAAAACAGACCTCCAATTATGCACTAATACAGATACATACAGATACATAATGAGTAAAGATGAATACATAGTGAATAAAAATGTATAAGTGTTTACTTTGGGAATTATAGAAAAAGAACATTAACCCCAATAAGTGATATCCCAAATTTTGTTTTCCTGTAATCTTCCATCAAAATGTAAATACTTTTAGATCACTGTGCACCAGTGGACAGGGAAAAATAATATTAACCATTGATATCATGTTTCACTTCAACCTATCTTCAAGCAACAATACTCAGCAAGCTCAGAGGCGCTCCCTGACAACATGATACAGAAACAAAATTGTTGTCATTTCAGATTCATACTAACTTCAAATCTTTGACTAAAGCATGTTGTCACGTCTTATTTAAAAATAAGAACAAATTAACAGCAGGACTAGGTCAACCTCCAATATGACCCAGTGCTAGCTAAGCTTAATCCATGTCCAGAAGACCAGCCCACTATGAATGATACAAACGCATCAGATTGACAAATCTAAAGCTCCACCAAAGATGTAGAGTGAGGATGATGTTTTTATTTTATTGCATGCATTATGATGTTACAATAATTGTTAAATGAAGAAGGTTTCTGTCATTTTAATGCAGGCAAGCAGTTGGTGTGGCTTTCTGTGTGCAAGCATTGTTGTGTGTAATGTGTGTGAAAGCAGTGATTGCTGCATGTGTGTGTGCGTGTTTATGTGTGTTGACACCGCCCTCTGCCCAGCCCCTGCCCTGCTGCGAATTCAGAGCCCAAATCTGTTCTCCTAAATGCCTCCCTGCTGCCAGAACACCACACACACGTACACACACACACACACACACACATGCACTCACTTTTCGCCCTCATCCACAGTGAGTTGTCAGCTAACCCAGATGTCGCCTCATAATTGGCTGATGTGGGCGCCCAGAAAGGCAAAGACATTATTACACACTCTTGCTCACTCCTCACACACACAGACACACACACACACTTCCCCACCAACCTTACCAAGACACCACTGCACCCCACCCCATATCCCAGCATGCCTCATTCCACCCCCACAGCTTACACCAACCCTCCAACACAAGCACATAGCCAATTATTTAGAGGTGTACGTGCACCTATCACAAATGTTGGAAACGCATAAGTGAACGACAAGGCTTAAAAAAAAAAACTGTAGTACAAGGATGAAAACAGCCCAACGAATGAGGCGTGAATGAACAGACAAAGATGGCGGATGGTGAAGGTGGTTAAGAGGCAGGATTGAAGGTTGGGTTTGTGACTGCGTTAGTGGATTACTCTCTGACACAGCCGATATGTCAGAGCATATCTAATCAGCATTCCTGAAACTGAGCCGGGCTGAGAGAATAGATCCCAGCCTTACTGCTGCGGCCCCCCTGCTGTGCTACCTGTCAAAGCTAATATTTCCCCTCCAGCTGCCCACAACAACATCGCACTTCTCTCTTCTCATATATTACTTATCGCCATTCCCCAACCAGCCTTGCTTATGTGAATTTCAAGCACATATGTAACATCTCAGCATGTGCTTCCTTGTGAGAATAAGTAAAAATAACATGACAAATGAAAAAAAATATCGATGTCCTAAATTATGTTGTTTTGATGGAATAAATAAGGCGGCATCAGTGCTAGACTCATTAAAAAATGCTAAAAAGTTCAGCAGTAACCTTGGAACAAAGTAAGAGAATTAGCAAGTGGTAGTCTACAGTGCATTCAGTGACAAAATGAAAAGAACAAATCTGAAAACAACTGAATTTATATACATACATATGGTGGACAACTGCCCCCCACCCTCCTGACTTCCCAAAAAATACACAAATAAATAAATAATACGAGTTCCAGAGAGTGGTGGCTATATTTCATGTTGTTTTGGCAGGAGATTTCTATCACTTGCTGGGGATATATTCCCTCCATGTTATGCAGTGAAAAAATCATTTGCATTTTTTTTCTGCGAGTGTGAAGTATCAAAGGCGGGCCCCTGCTGAGCGGCGAATAGACAGAGCTGGCAGAGGCATGAATTTTTCAGCAGCTATCGCCCTCCCTTTCTCTCCCTTTCTCTCTTTTCCTGTCGGTTCAGTCGATACGCTGCCTGGTCGAGGGGCTGAGGCTGCATGAGAACTAGCCGAGCTGCATCTCCACAATTCCAGCAGCTTCTCTAACTGGCACCTGAATTAGAAAAATGATAAATAAATCTTGTGAGCATTTGTCAATTCCTCACAGTGATTATCCTTGGCAGCAGATGCTCCATATCTGGAAATCTCTTACATTTCTTCTTCAACGCTGCCTCTGGAGAGACTTAGTGTGTATGTTTTGTGTGGCGGTGCGCTGTGTTCTCTGATTAGCTGCGTTCCCTACCAATAATTCATATTAATTAGGCTCAGCTTTACCAGGGGAAAAGAAAATAACTTATAAACACAGTGATAATAAGCTGTTTTGAGTGTTGCATAGTAAGATGGTTTTTTGAAAGTTCTAAATAAGGCTTTATATGATCATGCTAAAGGCACAGTCAGTATAGATACTTGAGTACAAGCACACACCTGGATTAGGCTGTAAAAAACAGTTAAGATGGTTCAAGCTGAACCATTAACATTAGAAAATTTGCAGCATGTATAAAAAGCAATGAAAATGAATAATAGCAACAACATTACACATTATCTTATTATTGTAACACACTGACGATATTATCTTGCAATAATTCAAGCTATTAAGAAATAAATGTGAAGGGAAGGCAAGTATGCTTTAATCTCATACATCTGCCATGAAGCTGTACCTCATGGACTGAAAAGTCCTTATAGAATAGTAAAGCAGGTGTCCTATAAATATTTAAGAGAGCCTTTAGGATCATAGGAGTGACAAAAACATTTACCTTGTAGAGGAAAGCACGGAAAGAAAACATGACCTTCTCTTGTCTTCCCTTTATAAAGAGTCTGGAAAGATAACAACAACCAAAACTGAAACAAATGCATAAGCAAATCATCAATCAATTAATGGGTTAGCAGACATATAGATAAATTAATGGAAGTAATAGATCTCTGTAAAAAAAAAACCTTTTAATATAAAAATGAACAGACGAGAGTACGAACCAGTAGATTAATGAAGACCGTATTTATATTTATAATATTTATATATATATTTATATATTTACTTTCCAGGGACAGAGAATTTAGTTTTGCACCAAAATTACCAGAATAATGGGCCAAACTGCATATTTAATATTTTATATTAAATGGTATATTAAGGACATACTATGCCCTATGTATTTATTCATTTGTTTGTTTCCTTATTTATTCATTTAACCAAACATCTGCAGTTGGAGCGAGACGTTTCAAAGCTCTTCCAACAAACAACAGCAGTGTAACCTAAATCCACTTGGCTTAAATTATTCACAAAAAAGCACTGTCTGCTAGAGGTCCAACACAAATGCTGCCAAAAAGCTTCTGCCTTCACCTGTTAAGCTATGGTTTACAGCAGACATACACTGAATTTGTGAGCTACCTTGTCTATTCAGCTTAGGCTACACTAACCATTAAACTCAATCTTCCAGACGTATTTGACGTAATAATTTTTTATTTTCATGATAGCAGTTTTTGAGGTTAATGTGCCTAGAAGTAATATACGTACATATAGAAACAAAGACCTGTGTGATGGAATTCTGAGGAATTATAGTAATTAGACAAATAATTTAATAAACTAAAAATGAAACATTTCTTTATATGCAAAATAGGTTCAAGAGAGATCAGCTATAATTATCACATTATCACATCCCTTGGTTGTCTATTGTTTCATCAGCCATGCACCAGAAAGCAAGTAAAACAAAGAAAAGCAGGAATGGAAAGGAAACGTATGAGAGATTTGAGAAGAACTGAGAAGTGATAGTGGCCTAGATTCAGCAGAGTGGGTTCATTAGCAGCTCAGAATATATTGTGATCATTGCCAACACAGATGGAGGAAAAGTTAATGCAAAAAATAAAGACACAGGCCACCTCTCCTTGCATTTAATAGGGTTAATGAGGTACAGAAACATCATTTAATTATGCTATCATAAATTAAGGGCAGGTACCTGGATTGGCATCACTTTATTTGATTACAGCCTAACGCAGTGCTTTGTTTTTTGGAAGAAGGTTGTTTGAAATGTGCAGTAAATGGTCAATTTGTCTGTGGTGTTTAAGAAAAATGATTTTGGTCTAATGCCGAGACTTCACTGCTTTGGGACTAAACATGTCAAAACCAAGGGTTCAGGTTTGGACCAGAAAAGACCGACTGTATATCTCCATGTGACACAGATTTAAACCTGAATCTCAGTGCTATAGCCTACCAGCGCACTGCTAGCCACTGCTTCACTGCATGCAGCATTGCAGGTATTAAGCAAAGGTTTAATACAGCTCAAATGTCCAGACTGTCGTGTGTAAATGCTCACATATAGACTATATGCCAATTTTAACTAAGCATAGCAAGCATAGCCCCAGGCATAAGGTTACAAACAGTGTCTGGAAATAAGTGTCAGTGCTCTCTGTAACCTAGATTGAGTGATGGAAAGGAAAAAGTGAGCCACTTAAGATATAGATCATCCAAATAGTTGCCCTAACTACCTCTATCTGCTGTAATTACCTTCTAAGAAAGCCATAAACACTATCTCAGTTAGTGAAAATGTCATTTAGATATGTTCAGAATCCCATTATTGTGGATAGCAGAAGTTTAGCCAATGGGAATTTATGGTTGGTCTGGAGATGGTGCTCCGCTATAAGGATCTTCTCTGACCGCTTCACTGGTTCCATTGTATTCAAAGTCCCTGTAGAGGCTAATAGCTAGTTTTAGTGTTTTATGGGTCTAATGGCCTGTTCTTCTCCATCAGATGGCTCACTAGGTGTTGCTGAACCTGCTAGGCACTGATAAGACATACCTCAATACAGATTTCTCCATACACTAAAATCATTTATATTGAGATTAAATAGATACACAGTAAACTGAAACACCTCCACTGTGTCCCCTCACATACGGTACTGTGCAGTAACCGGAGACCGCCCTCTCATTTATTTAATTTATAGACAAAATGGCCACTGTGTACAAATTATTCACTTTTCAGTGACAGAAAGCATTAAAAAACAAGAAAGTAGAAATATATATGACAAACATTTACACATTACCGTTACACTAAGTAGATTCCAAAAATGAGAAATTGTTTTCATTAGTTTTCTCTTATTGACATTACCTACCAGATGCATGCAAGTCATTGAAACTGAGTTAGTTGTGTTTTTTTTTTCAATTAATTTAATCAAGTGTCTGTTGGTTGTTTATAATCTTGCTAAGTAAAACTCAAAATCTTTGTCCTTGGCTCCTCCTCATCTTTTTACACATTCTTTAACATTGTCTTTCACTCAGCTTCTTTGTGTTGTCTTCCCTCCTATCTTTCCTCTGGTGTGCATATTTCTTTTACTCCACAGTAAAAACAATGATTCTACATAGAACCATGAGCACTCAAAGAACAATTTGCATGGCTAAAGGGTTCTTTCATGGTGAAATGGTTCTGCAGATTAGTTTCAGAATGTGATGTATATGGTTCTCCCTTTTGGTAAAGACTATATGGCACAAAAAAGGGTTTCGTCTGCCGTTACAAGCTTGATATTGCAACTATAGCAGAACCTTTTTGGTGCTTTACAGAACAATTTCCAAAACTGGAGTTTCCAATAAAACGTTGCAGAGAAAATGAACCTCCTAACAACCATACAAGACCTGGTAGAGCACCAAAACTGTCCCCATCAGATAAACAGGTTTTAAAGCGTTTATTTTTGAGAGAGGGAGGAAAAAGTCAAGCTCCACTTTTGCGTCAGATCTGACAAAATCCACAGGTGCTACTGTCCATCTTTCCACTGAGAGAAGACAACTCAACACTGAAAGTCTACAAATCTAAATTTGTAAGTGGAATTATTTGGATCAAAAAATACAACCAGTTTCTAAGACTGAACTTAGGTGTGGAAAAATACCCCTGCAAATTTCTTTGAAATACTGAAAGCAAGCTTCCCAAAAAGTATATAAGCTGTAATAAAAAAGGTGGGCAGTAAATGCTGAACATACTGAGTTTGTGTAATGTTCTGTTAAATACATGTCTGTTCATGATAAAAATTAATAATTTGCTTCATTTGGATGGAAAATGAAATAAATTATAGATGATCCCTGCCTTTTGCACAGTACTCTATCTTCCCCTTTGCTTACTAAAACAAATTAAAATTTGTTAAAATAGAGAAATTGCACTCTGATTATAATGATTGCTAAACCAGACAATAGGACACTGATGGTGTGTTCATTCTGGTGATTTGTCCTGAGAAACACCTCCTGCCTGAATGTCACACTAATCCAGGACTGAAACTAGCCTGGCCTTTTCACCAGCTAAAAATGTCAAGTGGCACCCAAGATTGTTTAGGAGATGATGAGCGCCTGGTGCCTGCGCTTCTATGTGTGTGTGTTGGAGGAGACATGGTAGGGAGGAATCTCATCGTGCCATATTGACCCACTGGGACTGTATTTACATTGCACTCCTGGGCTGTGCCCCACCTTGCAGTAAATTAATTGCTTTCCTAACTTTGGAAAAATAAAAACACCCACCTTGCTCTGCTGTCACTTTTTCAAATATTTATAGGACTTTGTCTATAATGTCTATAGAACTACTATGAATGAAGATTATAATCAGTTAGGACAGACTAACTCATTCAATGTTACTAATATCACTAAATAATTTGCCTGACCTTACACATGACCATTAAACAACTGCTGACCTTATATTAGAGAAAAAAAATATAAGATGAAAGAACTGCAAAGAATTTGCTTGATCAGTTTGGTTTGATGTTAACCTTAGCAGACCTCTGAGCAGCTTTTCAATGTCAATGTGCGTAATGATTTTTGACAAAAGGACAAAGTAACTTTTGCTGAAAGGGCAATGATCCTCTCAAACAATGCCTATTGTGTCCCATTTGACATGAAAGGAGTTTCAACTAGGAAAAGATACCAAAGGTTCCTGTGGTAGCATCAATAGGAACAAGCTAATTCTGTGGTAAGAATCACATTCTTTTGTGGATTCTAATTGTTAAAAAATGGAAAGGAACTATTTATAATGTAAATGCTAAGCTAAGAAAATAAGTACACTGTCTATGGCCATTTTCATGACTTTTAATCAGAGATAAACAACAGCTTATATTATAAGACTTAATATTAGCTTCATATATATGTATATATATATATATATATATATATATATATATATATATATATATATATATATATATATATATATATATATCAGATTAAAAGTAAATTTGATTAAGTTGTCAATTTCTTTTGTGCAACAGATAATAAAATGACAAAACTATACTGTAAAATATATAAATATATATATATATATATATATATATATATATATATATTTAAAAAACAAAAATAGCATTATGTGTTCAGTTCTGAAATCAATCACAGGAAGGAGAAACAATTATGTAGAAAATATGATGAGTTGCACATTTTCATTTAATAAAAATATGGATAAACCAAGCATCCAACAAGTGTTTGTTTTGTCCAGAGTGTAGAGTTTCGAGTTAGTGTAAAGTTTGACTTTAGATTATAATTGTAAAATAATATAGACCTGTAATTTCTCCATGTTTTAGCAGCTCTATTACTGTTTATTATTTTTCAATTAGTAACAACGTGCAACTCAACCAACATAGAGAAAATGCTACAATTACAAAATTCCAGCTCTAAATCGGTGCCACCTTACTCTTTATAAAGAGAGAGAGAGAGAGAGAGAGAAGTGAAAAATTGAGCTAGAGTTACAGTGGCAGTCACCTTTAATATACATCAGCTAACCCTGCACAACACACAAGAAACAGCTCTGAGTCCATCAAGGCCCAGTGAGCATTGATTTCCAATGGAGATGCACAGGCAAATTTAACAGTTCACAACACTGAAAGTTTCATGGTGCAACTTTAAAGTCATGATCAATATTTGCTGTGTACACATGGCATGTACTGAAACGTGGTGGCTGACATGTGAAATCATATTAATTTTGTATTTTGTGTATTTAATATGATGTCTTTAAACTATGTATGAACGTCTACACCAGTCTCCATTGTTTGTAACCTCTAACATCATATCCGAACTAGCAAAAAGTCTCTTCCATTGTTTTAAAATTATGTAAATAATACTTAAACTGTACAATATTATATCTGCATCATAAAACTTACCTTCTGTTAGGAGTTTGCTGTTTAGGGGAATTTATCTCCAAATAACTGAAAAGCAACTATGGTTAAAGGCTAAGGGAATTGAGGATTACTGAATGCACTATTCAGTTTTTGCAAGCCAAGAAGTACGTTTTCTGATTTCTATGCAATAAAATGCATAACACCTGGAAAACCCTGACCTTTTCTACTTGACAGCTGTGTAGCTAGACTGCTATTGAGAGAGCGGGAGAGAGAGACAGAGAGACAGAGAAAAAGAGTTTAAACTTGTCTTATTTCGAATATTTGAAACGTTCTCAATGTTCCACAGTCCACCCGATTTACAGCACTGTGTAAGTCAGAAATAGCCCTTAGATTTCTACATTTTCAGTAGAAATGGCCATCAAGAACAGGTTTTTATGATGGGGAAGGTCAAAGGATAAGAAACGAAAAAAGTTCATAAAAATTAGTTAAAGATATAGAGATATCCTGCAAGACCTGGTAGACCACCAAAACCTCCACTTACATCCCTCCACTGTGAGAAGACAAGTCATGTGCAGCTGAGAACAGGAAATGGACAAAAAGAAGAAGTGTTCAGAGTCCTGATTTCAACATAATTGAATGTGTTTGAGATTATTTGGATTGTGAGAAGCAGAAAATACAACCAACGTCTAAAACTGAACTTGTGGTGTGGAAAATATCCCTGCAGATTTCTGTTTCCCAAAAAGAATGGACAAAGGGTGGATACACTGTATACTGAAATATTTAATATTACATTTAGTTGTTGAAGCTTCTGTTAAATATGTTTTCCGTTTTTTGTGTGTGAAATCAATAGTTAAAATGAATAACTTGTACATAATAACTTTTTGACTGGATATGTAAATGACAGGTGTTATGTTTGTCTTTTGCATAGCAAAAATTTCTGAACTACACTAGCAGATAATACAAGAAACAATGTCTTTAAAATGCTACTCTAAATGTGGATATGTTAAGTGTTTGGCTGTAAAAACTTAGCGCTGTGTATCTCCTAATGGAGGTGTCTGGAGCTGCCAGGTGTTGTTTACGGGAGTTAACAGTAATTTGCAGCTATCTTGGGCAATCAGACAGTCGCAGAAGCACCCTGCTGAGAGCCTGCACTGTGAGCCAGGACCTCACAGTGTCTGTTCTTTCCTGCACAGATAACAGCATCTTCACACACACACACACACAAACATATAACAGGGACAAGACGTAGAGAGCTGTCTAGCTTTTGCATAGATAAGAGAGTCTGCTGATGAACCTGTCACTGTCTGACAGCTCCATTTGACTGGACTGCAAATCTCCCGCATAGCAATGGTCATCTTTCAGTGATGAACCGTTAGACTGTGGTTTCACTGAAATCCAAAATATTCCAGCGACATTGCAAGTGTCACTCTGTGCACTGTAGTAGACTAACCTATAGAGAGAGATAGCAGCTTAATTTCTGAAGAAAAAAAAAAACAGAGCAGACAAAAGCAGCTGATAATTGAAATTCTGAATTTAGTCTGACAATGAGTTTGCTATGCATAGCTGATCGCGGTTCATCAGCCCAGCTCCTTTTCTAAACTCTAGCAGTAAAAAGAGATGGTCTTCAATTTCTGCCAAACATCATTATCCACAGGAGCACTGTGTTAAAAAAGGTTCTCAGCAGTCTCAGTGATCCTTATCTGGTCCTGATATGCATCAGGAAGCTGACATAGGGGAAAGAGCTGCAGCAGATCTAAGACTGCATTGAGAGAAAGAACTGACTCCTCTGTTCCTTTCAGTGCACTCACTGCTCTATAGTCTCTGCTTAATGGAACTAACACATGCTTAGCATGAACTCACTGGCTAATCTGACCTTCAGACCTGGGTTGGGGGGGGGGTAGTCTGTGTCCTTTGCTTTGACCCTGAAGACTGTCTGTTGGTTGCAGAGCATAAATATTAAATATAACGATGAGAATATTCCTAATTGTAATATTGATTAATGTAATAGACTATTATGTCATTTAATGCAATTACATTGTTTAAATACCAAAGTCTGCAAACCATCCACATCAATCAACACCTCACTCCAGCACTCCTCCTGCCTCCTAGCTCTAGTGTTGTTATTAAGTTGCACAATAACATGATTTAGGCAGTATATGTCTTCATTCAAAATCACGTTGTGGTTAGTATGGCGTAGTGAGTAATCCTCCATATGGTTGAATAGGGTTTGGTTCCCCACACACACAAGCCAACCATGCTATACTAATAAGAGTCCTTGGACAAGACTCCTAAAACAACATTAGCCTATCCCTGTAACATGGTTAAATTATAAGTTGCTCTGAAAATGAGCATATGCCAACTGCATAAACAAATATCAAATACAATCAGAAAGGATCTAAAATATAGAAATATCTGCAGAGTATGAGTTCAAGATGAAATAAAAATCCTCTACACTTTCATTTATTTAACATGAATACATTAAACAGCGTATCCAGGAGTCCCAAATGTTCTGAGCTGTGGAGGTGGACAGCTGTTTTTTGTTTGGTGTTTCCATGTGTGCACTGTCTGCCTCTCCCTTCTGCAATAATAATGCTCGCTAAAAACATTAGCCCTCCACAAACTTGAGCTGCATGAAATTCATAAGGCCGCTTGAAAATGGGCTTACTGACTGACTAGATCAAGTCCATGTCAGGGAATTTAAATTTTTCAAAATGTTGCAAGGATCAACATCCTTGCCCAGAAACACTTGTGTGCATACAGGCATTGCCAGGGTCTCCCCTCAGGACCATGCGCTGCTGGACTGTGTGGGGCAGGGGTTCAGGGCTGTCTGACATACGCAGGAGCGAATCATGGCGAGAGCAGGAGATGAGGCGAGGCGGAGGTCAGCTCGTGCCTGCAGGCATGCTCATTTGCATGCGTTTAGGGGCGGGACCTGATGGTGCTCTGTTACAGGCATGCTCAGCAGGACGTCGTTTACATAATTGATGAAATATGATAATAATGCAAGCTGGCGTTGGCTTGGTGGGTTGAAGCAGCACCCTGGGAGCTGGGCCCAGACGAACCTTACAGCTTTGGCAGAAATAAACAGATAGAGAGAGTGAGATAGAGAGAGAGTGGGGGATGAGGCCTGGAGCACAGTTTAACAGAAAACCTTCCTTTCTTAGACTGACATTCCTCCATAGACAGCAGTGGCAGCTTCAGTAGTGGCTTGCTAGGCTTTATGTGGTTAGTGTCATGAATATGGAGCAGATGAAGCAGTATGTGATTATGTACTGTTATGAGCTTTCCATAGGCTACAAGCCAAAAGAATATGTCAAGACATATATGCGCACAAGATAAACCATGAGAAAGTAGGTGTCTGTTTCTAAAGCTGTAGATTCTGCATAGTTCAATCAGAATGAATACACATACATGCAAATTAAAGCTGCCAGTTGAATTTTGACTTTACAGTCATCGTTTCATTTTAAGTACACTGCACTGTGGTACAAGGGCTGTGCAATACATGGCCTGTTAATTCTTATCGCAACATCCGAACACATTTGTTACATCAGTACTGAGCCATTAACCAATCAATAAATGGTTTATGGGATGAAGTGACCATTCTGACCTATCACAGATGATCTCTGAATCAAGGCTTTTACAAAATCCAACAGGTACACAGTACTGTGCAAATTTACAGTATAGTTCTGGAATCAGAAAAAAGTAACATACATTTATTAGAAAATTCCAAAAAAGTCTCTACCACTGAGTATAATATTAAAACCACCAGTATTTCATTTGTGCACACTACTGTCACTTTAACACATCCTTCATCCAATCTTAAAACCAACCTGGTACAGCTGTGTCCTCCCAACAAAAGATGTTTCCAAAAGAGTCACTAACATTATGTTCCCTTTCAAAATGACACAAAGAGTCACACAGGAAAATACCCAAACACACCTTAGCTGCCTGCAGATTTCTCATGTGAATCTAAAATGGCTAAAGGAGATATTTCAGAGGAGATTAGATATAAGATAATCCACTTACATAAAAAAGGGTATAGGAAAACATGAAAAAACAGGAGTTTCTAAAACAAATATTAAAAGAGAAAAACAGGAGACCTAACAACTGTACATCCGTCAGTTAAACATGCTTAAAGCTTTCATCTTTGAGAGAAAAAGTCTACCCAATGCTATGGGTCTGAAAGGATGCAGAGAATGCCACAAACTTCTACAATTGGAGGTGTGGCAAAATATCCTTGCAGATTTCTTTGAAAAACTGAAAACAAGTCTCCCAAAAAGTATGGAAGGTGTAATAAAGGTAAAAAGTAGACACATTACATACTGAAATTGATATTATTTTTAGTTGTTGAGGCTTCTGTGTAATTTCTTTTAAACATGTTTTTTCTTGACAATGAAAAATGAATAATATGTACTTATTGGCCATTTTCAACCTTGAAACTAAATAAAAGAAAGGGAGGACATTCTCACCTTACTGTAAGTAATTCTGGTGAAGAGACTGCAGACCAAAACTTTTAATCACAAAAATACTGCAGTGTGACTTCTGTAAACATAATTGTAATGTGTGTTTCCTCCAGCACTGTATGTGTACAGAGGCAAAACAAGAAATGATAGTCTCAAGTTAATTACAGACTGCAACGCACATTCACACACCATACCATGTCCTCTCTTTCTTCTCTGATGCTCACAGCCAGACCTTCCAAAAGCATACTTGCATACTCTCTTTTACTCACACATACATACTTCCTCTCTAGCCAATATTTTCTGTGCCATGCTCTCCCCACACCCTGGCATATGCTGTAGCAGAGTCTGGATCGGTGCCACATGCTAGCCTGCTGCCCTGAGCTCCACTGCCTGCTCTCCGCCACCTGTGCTCCTTCCCCAAGTGCCTACCTCCAGCCTTTCCAGCCCCAGCTCACACCTGTGACTGAGTATGAAACTCCAGCCCAGTCAGCCCCCATCTACCCCAGAGCTGTCACTCATCCAACTTATCATCATCATCAAGAACAACCTCTACAACCTCCTCACATTTTCCTCATCAACAACTTCCTCCTCTGCCCTGCTCTGCTCAGCTGTCCTCCTCACATGTATGCACAGTCACAGCACTGGAATGTTCGCCCAAGATTTGATCTGTGTTTACAAAAAACAAGAAAGGTAGAAATCTCTGAGGAGCATTTTCAATATCTCAACAGACTTAGATAAATGATACTGATTTCGTTTCAGCCAATGTTGTACTAAAATAGCAATGGCAACAACAAGTGTCTCATGTGGTATTTACAGAAACAGGAAATATAACATTTTGAATATGTTGTACAGTGTTTGGTCTATAAGCATGCAAAAGGGCTCTATTTAAAAGCACTGCAGGTAAAGCGATGCTTTTATGCTGACATTTCAATGAATGCTGAAAGTGATCCAGTCTCTCAAGTATCTGATTTTTATCTATAGTAAAAAGCCATGAGATTGACATTAGATTCAGAGTCACATTTAACATGTTTACAAACTCCAATATTTTTCTTGTAAAAGCAAAGGTGACAACAGTTTGTCAACTCTGTTATCCACTGAGGCATGGTGATTGTTAGACAAGAAGGGTGAGAAGACTTTGTGATAATCCTCAGTAGTACAGACCCACTGGAATCAAGAGTGATTCCAGCATAGCCTTTATGTGTTTATCTTTCTCTAATGCGTCAAGGCGCATTATCATTCAGAGGGCAGTACAAAGCAAGAGAGAGAACAAGGGATTAATGGTGACCTTATTGAATGACAGCTTGATGAATTTTCACGCAATGAAAATGCCCATGAGCAATGCCTATCTCGATAACAAGCATGAGTCTGCAGATACCAATCTAATGCATTCAGCGACCTATGGATTGATTCACAGGACAAACATCAAGTGGCTATTGTATCAACCAACAACTGCTCCTCAGAAAGGTTAAATGACAGTCATATGTAAGGTACACTGGCTGTCTCAGCTTGTAAGTGCATACCTATAAAGCTCCACACTAACTGCATAACCTTGCTCATCAGAACATTAAAAGTCAAAAGAGATACTGACCAACATCCTTAAGTGCACATGGCTGACAATCATGATCATTACAATGTTAGCATTTGGCTATTAATGTTCACAAAACAAGAACTGATCTGTTGAAAAAAGGGAAAAAATTGACCATCACCCTAGCGTAAAGACGTGTTCAGGACAGTGGTTATGAATCTTAATCAAAGGAGATCTACCTTTTTGCCAAGTTTAAACCTAATCCACCACACTCAACTGTCTCCAGAAGTTTTGTCTTCAGACTACTGGGATCAGGTCCAAATGTCTGCCTGCATAAAGGCAAATCTTGGAGAATGATTGCTAAGCACAATTCTAAGTTATCCCAGGCCAGTGCTTACACCAGGCCAGGCACTGATGTTTGTCACAGTTTTACACAAAGTCTTTCCATAAAATCCAAACTTAAGGATTTTTCAATTCATAAATCAACCCAAAGACATAAACTAAACACATTCACCAGTTCAGAGAACAGATTTCCTTTGAAAATATTGCTTCTGCTTTAAACACTTTGTAAGTGAATATCTAAGTGTATGTATGTTTAAAGTCTAGGAAACAATGTCATCACTTTATATGCCTGGAATGTGACCTGTCAGGAGGATTTCTCATCAAGAACTGTATTCTTTACACTCTCAAATATAAGGGTGCCAAAAAGTTATTTGGCATGAGAAGAACCTTTTTTTTTGAGGTGTGCAGGCATGAAGAACCGTCCAAGCCTAGAACTATTCAGGAACTTTTGTTTTTAAGACTATGTCTCAACTTGCTGCTTGCAGGTAACTGACGATGCATACACACATCATTAAAAGGTAACTCCCGTGGCTTTGGTTAATGAATGTAACAGACTTAAAGGGCAACATCTCTTTGAGTGCAGTAAGGGCTTAGATGCTATTTGATGCTCTACAGTAATTTGATGCTTTTCAATGCCTCAGAGTAAACTATGGGGAGAAGGGGGAAATCAGGTTTGTAGAAGGACATATAGTTTGTTGTAGGCTGAGTACATTTCGTATAAAGGATGTACCATGAATACAAATTTATACTACCATACTTACTTGATGCTCATTTTAACTATAATTCCTACAAACAGACCTACTGTATATAGACCTTAAATTTTGACTGTCAAAAAAAAAACAGCCATTGAGCTACAAGTCAGGAGTAGATTTTGAAGGCATACTGCCATGTCTAAGGTTACAGGCAGAGGTTTGGCTGAAGGTGAACTGCTTTTTTTTCAAAGTTACAGCCAGAAGCATCAGTGATTTTAAAACTGTTAGCTGTGTGCTTTGCTTACAGTTTCATTAATTGTAAGCAGGGTAGTGAGAAGATTGAGCAACAGTGGCATAATATTGTTGTACAGACATCAGGATGCAGCCAAAAGATCTTGTTTTACTGAACATATTTCCAAGAGTCACAGAATATAACTTAGCAAGGCCCTCAAACAGTGCATCATTTACTATGCAATACCCATGTTAAAGCAAAATAACTGTGAAAATCCTGTCCTAATTTTACCCTCGTACAAGTCAACCAAAAGCTCACACACATACCATAATGACAACATTAGCTTTGAGCCTGGTACATGTGACCTTATCAGGCTTTTCCATCTGATACCCTGTAGATGTGGACTGCAGGCTTGCGTGCAAGCCTTGCAGTTACATAGCGGCCAAAGGAAGAGCAACACTGATTGTTATCCTACTGTTTTCCTCAGAAGAGGTTGGGCACTAGCTGTGGCTGCTATGTGCTGACTACTGTAGTCTACTAATGCTTAGATTCTGTCTTTAACTGTTTGGATTGAATCTTGTTCTCTTGTTCTCAAGGCATGTAGATATTAGATGAAAGGGCCTAAAGGGAGCTTCAGATTTGACGCTAATGAAATTATTTAAACATATGGTCTAATTTGAATTTTGGTTAATCTGCCCTCATATCAGACTTGCCCTACATCTCCAAGTTCCCTAATCAGCAGCAGTGACGTCAGTGCGTAGGCACCATATTCTTGGCACAGATAATGTCCAGTCTCTCTCAGTATCACTTCCTATGTACCAGAAGTTTCAAAATGAGTCTCAGAGCTCCTTTTACACTTTGATATTAACCACAAAATAATAAACATGTTAAGTAAATGGTCATAACTGAGTAGAGCTGGGGGAATTACCATAGATGTATTACTTGCAGAGCTACATGTGGCAACTTTTTGCACACCAACAAACTTTAATCTCCACCACAGAAAGGCTGCAGCCCTGAATAGTTCAGCGTTTCTTTTCTCTAACACATCCAATTCACATTAATGAGTTCATTCCTAAACTGATATTCCCGCAATTAAACTTGATAAACTGTGAAAAATAATAAAACTCTGATCTAAGAATCTGCAATTTGGGAAAACACCAAATAACCTTTTATGATAATAAAGCCAGTTGCTTAAATGAAATGCCAGAGGAACGAATGAAGCAATGAAAAAATACCTAGAATTTACCCTAAAAGGCAAAGAACAAGCTTTGAAAACACTGTTTCAATTTAGGGCATCCTCTTATCCTCACAGTTTTCCTAAACCCATCAAAATGTCACATTTTCGCCATAACACACCTGAATACTTCCTACGTGCGTCTTTTCCCCATTTCCCTCTTCGTCCACTTCTGTGCCCACAGTTTAAACAACGTTCCCCCTCCAAATACGAGACTAAGCCCGGCTGAGACACGAGGCCTTTGGCCCTGGCTCAGATGCTACTCCCTGGTCTGACCATGGCAGGATTCCATCAACTGATCTGGAAGTAGCCAGGGAGGGCCTGGACGAATATGGCCAGCTTCCACGAGTTAGTCTGGGAACAGCAGTGAAGGGACAGGCTGGGGTTGAAGTGTTGTCAGAAGCCATGTGTTAGTAGAGCGTGTCCGGCTTGTGACCCATCTGCTAAGATGACAGGGCAGGTCCCTCAACGCAGACATGATGCTGGAGCCAACAGACTGCCCCCACCTGGTCCTCAACACATGCACACATACATAAACAAATGATCTGTCCACGAGTAGGAGACATGGGAGACATGGGGCATGTTCCGTTCGTCTTTTCTTTTGACGCTTTGAATACACAGTGGATATTGTAATACAGCAGATGACATGCACAAAAGAAAAAAGGAAGTGTGTATGAAGTGCGTTTAATGCAGAGCAGCATTCTGTTACAGGTCCTTTATAATTGTTGATGTTTGGGGTTTTTAGTGTCTAGTTCAGAATTGTATTTATTTTAATCATTTAAATTTGAATTACCCTTATATTCCTCATGCAAGTCCCTTGCTAATTTGAGTGGTTAGTACTTTTTCTCATTTCTCACCAGTATATTTCTCACCATGATAAACATGGCCTTAATATTCTTCCCTGTGGATCTTCGTGTTGGCACAAAATGCAAGAGAAGCATACAGGATCCAGGAAAATGAATCAAGGCCTCTGGCATGGAATACACTGTCTTATTTTATTAAAAAAAGGATTTTTATAGGCTGGTAAACTCTTTTACATTTACCCAATACAGCAAACACAAAAATAATGAAGATGGCATATACATTTTAAAGAAAACTTGGACAATCCAGTTTACTATGACCTAACAGCTTAACCACACATCCTGCTTATCTCTGGCTATTTACCCCTGGCTAAATCTGCAATATTTTGAAAGAAATCACAATTCTGTTCCTACCAGTGAAGAGAACAACCTTACCTCAAGCTCATGCCTAGCCACACTTACTAATGTATGTTTTGCTGATTTACAGGTGCTCTCACTCTGCTGAAAAATCACTGCTACTTACTGCCTCTAGTTCTGAACCATGCTCTCCAGTGGAATCATGCGGTCCGACGCTTGTTTATTTTTTCCACAGGTTCAGGGGAAGCTTGTGCTTCAGTAGGCTAGCAGCCAGCAGGAGCTTCTCCAGGGCCACTGTATGTTCCACTCTGATTGGAGCACCATCACCAGGGGCCTTGCCCAAACCAACCCTGACATCTGTGCCCCCTCTGCTGCTGAGCTGCGGTTGCTAGGCCGGCATAAAGGACTTGCAGTAAATGATAGGTTTGTGAAGAGTCGTGGCAGTGACGGATGGTGTGTGGCTAACCAAACTCTCGTAATTACAGACCTAGGCCAAGGCTCCAGGGCCCAGCCTGGGTTTCTGGGAAATCACAGCACAGATGAAGCCATAAAGGAAACACCAAGAAACCAGTGAGTCAGATCCCAATCTATTACAGTTTGCAGTAACAGTGCACTGTCTTCATAAGTGACCCATTTTTAGATCATGTTGAGACGGTCTTTATGGGATCCTGATAGGTTCCTCCCTCTTCTCCCTCTCCCTGAAATGGTCCAAGCTCTTCAAGGCATGTCAATATGTTATTTAGATGGTTATAAGTGTTTTCATTATATCAACTATGAATAGTGAAATTGGCTTTAAAAGTGCAAAACTGTAGGCTGATTTCCATCCTAATTCCCAGGCAAATCACATTCTAAGGTTCATTATTTAGTAACTACATAGAAAACATCTGGCAATTATTCTTTGGTTTTTAAGACTAAATAATAGAATACTGAAACAGTTGACAGGTCTTGGGCATGTAAGGGGTTAAACACAATATTTAACATTCAATTAATCTTTCAGAAACATCACTAACATTCAGAGAAGAAATACACCAGGAAGAGTTTTCCAGAAAACTAAAAATGAGTAGACTTGCATTGGATATTATTTTCAATGCATAATAATAATCCAATGTTTCAAACATGACATCTCCCCAAGAAGTCACATAACTGCTAGAGCTTTAAAGGTTAGAACAAAGCAAAGAGAATGGTATGACTGCAACTTTGATTACACCCAAGTTAATCTTCCAATCAGTATGTCAGCCTTTTAAGCAAAGAAAGAGCAACTAGCAGTCAAATTTAAAACTGGCTCAAAAATGGACTTTTTAAATGCCACAAGTAATGAGCTAAAAGTTTTCATAAATTTGACATAGTCCGCAGAAATCTCTGAAGATCTTGGCAAAAATGTAATGCCTACTACCATGAAAAAGCTTACAAAGACTTCAAAACGCCCTGGATTCATCAGAACCAACAGGCAAACATGGTGCTGCAAGTTTAATGGTCTCCAGATGCTTTACTGTACAAGAACCTGGGCAATCTGCCATTAATGAAGAAGCATGAATTCCTCTGAGCAGCAAAAAAACTTTACAGAATATAACATTGTCTGTCCATGAGATAACACACTGTCCATCTGAAACTCATGGAGTTTCATGATTTCTGTAGGATTTTGTGGCCAATAAGTCCACTGGAGTGCCAGACACTGCTCTGTAAATACAGGTGGAAAATGGTGGCACTGAAAATGGCATGACTTGAGCTAAAGAGGAAACAAGATTCAGAAAGTATTTTCCATATATTAGTTATGGAAATTGACTTTAGTGTTGTGAAAAACTTCTATATCCACTGGCTATAGAACCGTATTATACACTGAAAATTGGGTCTTCGGTTTGGTTGATGCCTGGTGTTTTCTTTTAGTCACCTAAATCGAGTAAATTGGGTGTTGTGTAAAGCTCCAGTCCTGCCATTCTCTTTGCTTTGTTCCAGCCTTTAGAGCACTGGCGGTTGGGGACATCTCATGTTTGAAACACTGAATTATTAATATAATGAGAATACTATGCAGCGCGACTTCCATTTTTCCATAATGATTTGAATTTTTATGCAAATAGTTTCTTTTACCTTAAAAAAGTTACATATATATTCTTGGCATGTTACTGTAAAAAAGACACATTTTAATCAATTCATAGTTTCCAACTATGTGTGAGACTTTATGCCAATGAAATAATACCTTGAAAGTTCAGCTCAACTGCAATGTTAAATGAAGTAAATGCAGATGAGGAAGCATAAATGAACCTATCTTTGATACGTTTTTAGATTTTTTTTATAAGTTTGCACTTTATTTGTATTCTACCTTTTTAAATACTTTTATTTATTTAATTATGCACTAACCCTCATTGCAAACTACTGTTTAATCTGGTCTTAATGCTCAAGCTATTCCAAAGCCTAAGCCTTTCCAAAACTAATATCCTGACTAATATCCCAGGATGTAACTTCAGGTTATAGACATAAACACTTTCGGGCATTAATTGCGAACAAAATTTTCACCGTAAATCCAAAAATCAAAATAATTACTTTTTTTTGCTAAAAATCAGGATTATCAACTCATATAAACCACTTCATCACAGCTTAGACCTACTGCCTTTGCTATCTTTAATCTCTAATTTTTCACAGAATAATATGATTAAATGAAACTACATGTTAAATAATATTCAGTAATGCAACTCCTTTTGGTAAAAGCAGCTGCTCTCTATTTTGAAATTTGTTACTACAAATGTGCAGTCCTGATTGTTCCATGCCAGCAAGCCAGTTTGCTCCCTCTCAGTGATGCACACAGAGGTTACTTGAGCGCTAAAACTTGTCCCTGGTGGAGAAACTTTAAGCTGCTAAATGTGAGTAAGTAAATGTGAGAGTTACAAGCTTTGTATCTGGCAGGATCTCACAGACAATAAGGAAATTTGAACTAATGTTAGCCTCAGCCTCAGATAGAGTGATATGTACTGATTGTCTGAAATCTACATGATCTCTTGGTGAAGGCTTTTTACAGTAACATTAAAATCAGTGCAAACACTTCAAAAGACATTTTCAAGCTTAATATGACAGAGGAGCTAGTGCAAAGACAGAGAAATGTTTTTTGCCCTCATTTAAACCAAGTTTTTTTAGAACTGAGGAGGGGAGCAACAAAAATATTTACATTTTAATTATATCTGTGTTATGTTCAATTTTACTGAACATATACGTAGATGTGTTGAAGATTGTTTTGTTGTCAAGAATCAGAATCTGTAATAGAGTAATAAAGTAATACAGTGCTAAAAGTTAAATGAATTTTAGATGAGGTTATTAAAGTCAGCCATCTGTGTAATTTCCAAGTGGGAATTTCCACCAGGCCATATAATTTTTTTTGGCAAATAAATATTCAGATTCAGATTCTTGACAACCAATAACTTCTTATATACATATATTTTCAACAAAATTCACAAGTGCAGCATTTTGCAAACATACTTTACATCCTTTGTATGCTCTACTGCAGAGGCATCTGTCCCCTAAGGAAGGTTCAGATTTACACCCTCCTCCTCCTCCTCCTCCTCCTCCTCCACCTCCTCTATTTTGCTTCATACATGACCACCAATAATTTTCAGTCTGTAGAAGTTTCTAGCGTCGTTCCAGTTCTCTGAGCTGTTATTCAATTAAGAGCCTCTTTCCCCAAAGTCTCTGATTTATCGGCCTATTCCACACGCACACGCACACACACACACACACACACACACACACACACACACACACACACAGAAAACAGTGCTTTCATAAATTAGAATCTGATCCCAAAGTAATTGAAGCCACCTCCCCTTCGGTGACTCTAAGGGGCCAGAGGCTGGTGATCTTCTGAAAGTCATATAGTGAGGGAGTGAATGGATGAACAGGCACTGTAAGCACTCAGACTACAGCTGTACACAAGCTGTACACAAGACTGAACACAAACAGTGCACCTATGAAAAATAACCTATGAAATGTGCTATGAACAAATACAACTCTTTGTAAGTTGCACCTGTGGTGTAGAACAATCTACTGAAACACACAAACTAAATTTTGACTGAAATTTAGACTGGAAATCAAATCACAATGAAATACTGGAGGAGATTTTATTTAAAGAAAATTAACATATGCTGTTAACTCTGTGGGCAATAGTTAAGAACTATTCAAATATGGTGTGGTGTCTTTTGCTCAGAAAGTTCAATAGCATGGTGTTCATATATGATGGGAGGTTGCCAGAGGGGCAAAATCAGGACATCAGTAAAGACAGGCCACAAAGGTCAGCTCATTTGCACAATACAATTTACATACAGGAGGAAAAGGGACTGATAGGAAATAGGCTCCAATCCAAATAAAGCCTGCATAAATACCACTCTTGAAGAAGAAAAAAAACACTGAAACACAAAAGGCCAGCTTCTTGGACTGAGAAAGACATAATGCAGGACTTCCAAATTCGAGTAACCCTTTAAAATGCTTGACTTATAATTTATATAATTTGGATTCTTTTCAGCATATAAATTTGATCATAATGTCAAATTAACATATCAGTTTTAAACAGGCATGTAAGTAAGTCTAGGTCTAATGTGATGTAAAGCTATTAGTTTTAGCAGATATATTCCAAGTGCTTCCCAGATACAATTTCTTGTACAAGCTATTTCATCACAGTGCAAATGACAGTAAGTACCTGGCATTACTGGAACCGAACCAATTAAACAGAGATCTGCCCAAGACTCCCGTGTGGAGCTATTTTACTGAGTACCATTATGGATCACCACACTTCACTGGTCTATAGCCATTTCAGGGTCACTAATCACACTTCACTTCATCTTTTCAGGAGCGGTGGACTGAATTATAAATAATACCCAAGACTGAGTTGTCATTGCTGTGAATAACAAATGGCCTGTAGCCTATGCTTCCTATTAACCTGTAGAGTCATTAATAAAGAAATAACCTGTTATAAAGTTATATAGTACCACAGTAATTCTTTGTATTTGAATATTAATATTTTTTTAGACAATTGGCTTCATTGTTTACACTTTTACTTCAAAGTTCTAAGTGAGTAAAGATATTACTTATATAGTATTTAGATTTTTTTGTAATGATGATCTGCTAGTCAGATGTAAGTAAGAAATAGTTCAGTTACTGACAATAACCAAATAAGCCATTAATAGACTAGATACAACATATTTAGAGGAAAAACATGATGTATTTAGATCTGTGCATGGCTGGTTGCGGTCCTCACTGTGCTTTTTCACAGGCCATAGTCCACAGTACATAGGATGAAGTCCCCATGATCCTGGGGGTTTTAATGTGGTTGTTAATGATTTAAGAAGCAGACTACACCACATGAAATACAACTGACCTTTGTCAGTAGTGTAATATATTCTTATTCGAGTCAATGTCAGTACCATTGTTCTAGATCATGCCTCTTCAATTAATGTACAAGTATTTATAGTCTATATTCTTACATGGTCTAAGGCCTAAATAAATTCTTTCAGTTTAACAACAAAACTATCATTATGGTTTGTTGCAGAGTAACTTGGGAGAAGAAGTCCCACCCCAAGGGAAGATGCCCTCCTCCCCTTATTTTCTGTCCTGATAAAGTGATGGCACTTAATCTAATGACATTTTTTAGGGTCAGTTGATCTATTATGTTGTCATTATTCAGTTATTAAGTAATACTAATTTAACTGAAGTTAACTGGGAGGGGGGTATAGAGAGACCAATATTGTTTTTTGTCTTTTTTTTATATTTATGGTAAAAAGCCCCCTCAGATAAAGGACAAATGTTCTCGTTTACCATGCTGCCACAAACATACTGTTCAGATTTTTCATCAGAAACACACAAAAATGTTCACTTGAGTTTTACAGACCAGCTAGCATTAGCATTAAATATATCAGCTGTGTACAAAGACAACGTTTTAACATTTTAAGCTTTCAGCAGATGAGTATGAGTTCGTATAAGAGCAACACAAGGAGTTGTTGTTTTGTAAGTAATTATATGCGCTTACCAATAAAGTATTGAATGCTAATCTTGTTATAATAACAATAATAAAAATAGTGATAATAATACTAATAAGGCCAATTAAATGAATTTACATAGTATTAATGTAATAGTAACAATACAATTATATAATTTAATAACTGAAGTGCTTACATTTTGTTTTCATTTGTCTTTTGAAATAGCTTATTAAAATAAAGTGGAATCATTAAGAAACAAATTTATAGAGGCCTTAATTTTATTTTAAAACAATATCTTTAGAGTGAATTTGAACACAATTTTGGAAAAAAGTATTTGACATATAATTTATATATTTTATATAAACATTATATATTTATATATATTAAGTAGTGAAACTAAATGCAAAGACAAATTAAATGCAAAGAAAATCTTAAAACAGGAGCATCTTGCACAGCTATCAGGGCAAAAAGCCCCTTTTAACATTTCTTTTTTTCGTGTCATAAAAACAAGACTGGCTACTATACCAGCCTTTTTCCTCTAAATGTATGCAGGTTTATACATCATCAGCTTGTAAATGCTAAACACTTGCACAGATACCGTTTAAACTTACAGGAAATGGGCCTTGTTTTATGTTTGTTACTTACACCATTTCCCCCCTAAACTTACCAGCTAAGCCTCTGTTTGTATTGAAAGAGGATCATGAGCTAAACACACCTGGCCAATTAACTGATAAGTCTATTTATCAATATAAAGCCACTGTTCTTCTGTTCCTCACTTCTTTCTTTATCTTACTACAGCTTTTTTTTTTTTTTTTACTTATGTATGTTTTTTTTATATTTACTGAACTCACAAATGTATAGCCTACGCCAGTTTAGTTCTTCCTTAATTACAGCCCTCAACCAACTGTAGACACAAAAATTAAAACTAAAATTACAGGACGGTGGATTTTACTCTGGTCATATGGTGATTAAGAATCTTCTGCACAGTTATTCTCTATTGTTTACGGTGCAAACAGAAAAGTGAATAACAAGGAGAGAAAATATCACTGTTTTTGACCCAGTAATGACTGTACTCCTTATTTCTTTGGCTACACTAATTTCTCTAAAATGGATGTAAACAGGCTGTCTGTGCTTGAAACTCAGTACCTATAAACAATGGCGTAAACAGATCAGTTTAGATTTGGAAGATGATGTTTGAACCCCAATGCAGAGTCTTAACTAACCAAGGTCAGTTTTTTCCAAAGCTAAACCACAGTGTCTGAGCCTGTCATAATCGCATAGTGACTGAGTGTGTGAGGTGTGGGGGAGACACAAGAGATGGTCCCTAGAGAGGCCCACTGAAAGAGCCAACAGTCAGAGTCCCACCTGTCAGAGATGAGCTGCAGAGTTTGTGTATGTGTGGCATGCAGTGGCAAGGTATGAGGGAGGCTTCAAATTGGTCCCTGTGGTGGGTAGCACAGTGCTTCTGAATTTAGAATATGTTCTGTATAGCCAGCAGAGCGCCAGAGGTGGCACTGACTGCTGTCTCTCAATTTAGCTTGAACATGTTTGTTTTATAAAAAAAAATAGACATTAAAAAACTGTTGCATCCTCTCACTAAATTTAAGTTTCCTTGTCTTAGACCTTAGAAAAATTCAAATCGTATGTGTACAGGCACTCAAGAACAATATTTAGAATATTTCAATGAACTTTATTCAGAATTACCTTATGAATTTTGTACTGACACTTAGAACAATTCAGAGATTAGAAATAGTTTTACAAGTCTCAACATGTCATGCATCTTTTACATCTGTTACAGAATACCTCACCTAACATGCAGATGGTGGATCCGGAAGCCTTTCAGAAGGATCTGACCGAACAAGGGCAACTCCTTGGTCGACACCAGCAGATTCTGTCTGGAGTGACTCATTCCCTTTGAGTCACTCACTCACCAACAGGCAAAACAACAAGCTCAAGTGGCCCAGCTGGTCGCCAATGTGAAGGGACTGACGGACAAATATAGACTATGAGCTTTATGGAACCTGCAACAGGCCTGGTGCTCTCAACCACGACAGACAAGACCTCCATGACAGTATTCCTGGGTTAGCCTGATAAATTCGGAGGAGACCCTGAAAATGTTGTGGTTTCTTGCTTCACTGTTCAGGTCTGTCCTCCAGATCTGTCCTCCAAATAGACAATAGTTTGTTTTTAAAGGGTGAAAAATGCAAGATCTATCTGTAGCCAGTATCCTTCTTGGGGTCAAAGAACTTCCGAGATTATTGGGGTTTGCTCATTTTTATAGTAGATTTATCAGAAACTTTACTAGCATCGCAGTGCCCCTAATATCACATGGACCCCACAGGCAGAAAAGGCCTTCAAAGGTCTCAAGGTAGCATTCACAACAGTGCCCATTTTGAAACACCCCGATCCTGCACAGCCCTTTGTAGTTAAGGTTGCCACTTCAGAAACCGGAGTTGGAGCTGTTTTGTCTCAACAATTGGGGTCCCCTCAAAAAAATATACACCATTGCCTTTTATTCACGTAAGTTGTCATCAGCCGAGAGAACTTATCTCTCAGAGACAGAGAACTACACGCTGTGAAGTAAGCCTTGGAGGAATGGCTGGAAGTAGCTGGAAATTGGCTGGAAGAAGCCAATCATCCTTTCACAGACTTAACAGATCATAAGAATCTGGAGTATCTTCGTACAGCGAAAAGACTCAATGCTCGCCAAACCAGATGGTCCCTTGTCTTCTCACGTTTTCATTTTAGCATCATGTATAGACCGGGTTCTCATAATACTAAGGCAGATGCACTATCCAGAAGGTCCCTGAAGGTATTCTGCCCCCTGAGATTACTATCTCCTCTATCCAATAGGAGGTGGATGAAGACATTGAAAGGACGCTGCTCAGTCTGGAAGTACCCACCTGATGCCCCCCAGAGAGACTCTATGTATCCGAACCTTTCGATACCCAGCTTATAACATGGGCCTATTCCACTCTGACCTCAGGACATCCCAGTAAAACCCACAAGCTCCTTTCCCAGCATTATTGGTGGGAATTGATAATCAGGGATTTCCATTCCTTTGTGTCCTCTTGCTCAATTTACTCCCAGTGTAAGACACCTAAGACACTACCAGCAGGGAAATTAATGCCCTTTCCTGTACCTAACAGGCCCTGGTCCCACATCACCATTGACTTTACCACACTTACCCAAATCACAAGGGTACACAACTATTCTAACTGTGGTCGGCAGATTCTTGAGGGGAGTTCGATTTGGACCTTTCACCACCATCCCCAGTGCTTTTCAGACAGCACAACACATTATTTCAACACGTATTTCGTACATTCGGAATACCAGAAGACATCCTATCCGACACGGGACCACAATTCACATCCCAGGTATGGGCCATGATGTAATGTATAAATTAGACTTAACCCCACGTTTTCGAGCATCACGCTCACACCATGTCTCTCTTCTTAAACCTGTAGTAGCGGGACCCTTGGATGAGGCCATACCGGACGTCAAGCCACCACCACCGGAGGAGACAGATGGGGCCCCAGTTTATGCGGTCCGTAGGTTGCTGGACTCCAGACACAGCAGGCTTCTTCAGGATCTGGTGGATTGAGAGGGATATGGCCCAGAGGAACAATGTTGGGTGTCGGCTAAAGATGTACTGGATCCAGAGCTAATTGTAGATTTAGCCGGAGAAGTCACCTCCTCGCCCCAGGGGACGCCCATGTAAGAGGCTGACCAACTCTCTACCAGCCTGCATGCGGAATTCTCAGGAGGATGATCTGTTGGTCCAGCACCTCGGAAGATCTGGTGGTGAGCGCGGGGGCTGTCCTGGTCGTCCTCGTGCCGAGGCCCACCCGGACTCTTTGAGGGGGGGGTTCTGTCACACATCTGGCGAACTCTCTGACTGACACAGACTTAATTTCCCAGACTCCTCTGGGAGATCATGTGACAGCACAACATCCCTCTGACTTGGAATCCGGGAGGAACTCCATTGCCCACAATACAATGGGGAATCACATGACTTGTGACTTGTGATGCTCGCACACCTATCTGAGATCACAGTCTCCAGAATACTAAGTGGTTTCACTTGTGTTTCATTATCATCTGATTAGAACGGCTTAGTATATAAGCACTGGCTTTAGTTAGCTTCAGTGCAAGGTATTGCTTCCTAATGAACTTACTGAGCGTTTATTCTGATTGCATTTTCCAAATTTATGACCATTGCCTTGTTTCCCTGACTTTGCCTTTTGCCTGACCCTTTTGTACTTTTGCCTGTGATGTCTGTTTTGTGTTTTTGAACCATTCTGCCTACTTTTTTGACCACGTGTTTTGCCTTGCCATTTGTATTGTTTGCCTGGTGTTTTGATCACCGTAGCTGTTCTTTCACCACGTTTTTGCCTTGTGATAATAAACCCAATCTTCTACGTTTTTATCTGCAAATGTCTGGATTCTGCTGACATAATGCCAATTAATATTATAATATTAATATTATCGATTTAATATTTCTTTTTAAAAATTTCAAGAGACTTGCATTCACGGTTTCGAAGAAACCTTCAAGGAATTTTGTTTAAACATTATAATTTGGTAGCAGTTTATGCTTTTCACAATGCAAGTAATCCCAAACATATACAATGATGCAGATGTCTGTGCTCTGAGGTAGCCAGTGCATTGTTTTTCTCTATTTCCTTTTCTCAGTAAAAACATCTTGACAGCTGTACATCCTTTCAGACTCTGGAGTAAATGACATACTGACTCAATAGATATAATTTCCAAACCTTCTTTGGTTTATCAGTACCTGAGTTCCAGCTCATTGATGTCACTGCACAGAAATTCATTGGCATTCTGGAGTGAGCCAATCAGTTGATGCTACAGCTCCTGAGACCCCTTGGCTTAGAGGTCCTCTCAACAGGAATGGTGTGATTGGACAAGAAACAGCCTACTGCTCTCAGCACAGCAGATTGTTTTAAACAGTATTTTGGATGTTAATGCACTGCAACCCTGATGGACAATTCATTTTAATATAAAGTTTGTCTACTGCTAAATAAAATAAATAGCCTAATCTTCTAGACAATTAAACTCTGTGTGGGCAGTGCAAAGAATCCAAAGAAAGGTTTTGTATCCAGACTCTAGACTGCAGACTCCTTAATAATAATGAATTACTAACCAGAATGTCTGGTAAATATAGTCCAAGCGCTGCTACAACACTGTTGGTGAAAAAAGCAGGTCCAGACAATCAATAGTCATTTTAATAAAAATGTATCTCAGAAAAAGACAAAAGTAGCTCAGGGCATTTCCTGTTGATCAACTTGTTCAGTAAATTGTGAGCTTCCTGAACCAATCACATCTTTTGAATATTAAGCCTTTTTCTACCTGTGTAAATGATAAAAAAGCAAAATAATGAAGAGTGCATTTCTAGTAGCAGAGCAACTGAAGTAGCTATATCCTTCTCAGGCTTCAGACTGGAAACCAAGAGGGATAAATATGCGACCTATATTTGCACTACCGTACAATACCAAATGTAAATTGAATAAAAAAAAAGAACCTTTTAAAGACTATCTCGGTGGTAATTCTGCTAAATTTTATTCCATAAACTGATGCTTCACTTAAAGTGTAAAGTAGATGAACAACAACACACATATTACCCCAAGGTAAACACTAAGCTTTCCTCTCACCCCATTTTTTGGCACATGGCTCTTTTTCCAGGCTAGTCTGAAAAGCAGCAGCAAAATCAGATGAAAATGGAGGATATGTGACGCCCAAAGTGCTGACAGCATCACTAGAAGACTGGGAGGCTTCTTACTGATCAAATTATTGAGTCAAAAATAAATGCATGCCAGCCAGCCAGATTCTGAAAATGACTATTATTGCTTTTACTGCCTAGCAGCTCTCATGCTGGCCAAGATGCAGAAATGATGTGTTCTTCAGAGACCAGAGGGCCATACAATCAATCCCTCTACATCCAATAATAGATTTACATTCAATAATAGCTTATGATGGAAACAGCTAATCGATAAGCACGACAATAATAATGTTGATTGACACTACAAAAACAATTTGCCGCCTAGATCTTTTAATCTGTACAGTAGCAGAGTGCTACGTGCTGTAACTGATTTAAATAGCACATTAAAAGGAAAACATGCATACAATATTCTGTTATATAGTCTAGCCATATGGAGCCTACAACAATAATCATAAAAAATGTTGGTGTTTATATTTTGTCCCTTATTCTAATGATTACAAATGTTTTCCACATTGAAACAGTTACAAATGATAACGATTGGAAAAGATACTACCTACTATGGCACAACATTCATTAGTCATAGTGTTCAGCAACTACTTTAGAGCAGACATTAATAAACCACAGCACATTACCAGCATACAATGCTCAACGTTCAACTGTGTATTTGTCTATGTAATTTTCAGATTGAAAATGTACAAAAAAGACCTACAAAACAGCCTCTATTTTATTTATTCTCATCCTTGCAAACACAGGACCTAAGTGCATTTGAAGTGCTCAAAATGGAATGTGATCAGAGGACACGGGTAAATGGAGAACAGATTTCTGGCACTGCAAAAAATCAATCTGGCAGCCAAGAATGTGTAAACATACATGTATAGAAAAAAAATCAATGAAGAAAGGAATGACCAGTAAGTCGGAAGGTAAAAAAAAAAAGATAAACTCCGCAGCCAATCTGTTTCTTCTGCATTTTAAATCAATTTATATAACAAGCCAAAATAGAGTTAAAAGAAAAGACAGAAAATACTGATTGAATATTTTGACAGTACCAAACAAAAACCATCTTTGATATAAAATGCTGAAAACCTGACCAGAAGCTTATATTCCAGAGATCATACTACCCTCAAATTATGCCTAGAATTTAGAGAATTTTACCCTTATCTAAATATATATATACATGCAGTCAACAGATAAAGTGTCCCACTCTTCCTTTAGTTAAAATCAGAGTTCTGGACTAGTGTTCAAGGAGACGGAGCGCATCAGCATTTGCCTAATCCTCTAGTAATGGAGGTTATCAAAGCCACAAGCCCAGAACTACTGCAGCCGGCCTCTCGACTAAAGCCCATTTGCATAACATTACGGCAGCTCAACAATGTGCATTATGCTTGTATTGGTTTAGGTTCTCACAAGGTCTTGTGGTGCTTTGGTAGCATTCAGTAGGAAAAAGCACCAAAATGTCAATGTGCTTGTTGGTTTTTGTCTTCTGAGAGACTGAACACTCTCTACAAGAGAATTAAAGTAAGGAAGAGGTTGTCTAGCTTTTTTAGCACCTTTTAATGACTGCAGCAGAGGTACACAATCTGAACATGTACACATACCAATTTAAATTAAGCTTTTATATGCTACTAGTCTGAATAACCACATAGATAAACAAAAACACTGTTTGAGACTACTTATTGTTTATGGGTTTGTTGAGAGTTTATTTTAATTGATAATTCAAATAAAGCCTTTAAAGGTAAAAAGGGCAAAATTTTATAAATTAATACGTTTTACACAACTGGGAATAACAAACACGTGTTAATATCACAGCGATGTAGTCTGTTCATTGTTGTTGTTGTTCAACCAAAGTTTCAGAATATTAAAACAGCATATTTGATGTTTCTGTCAGGATTAAACCCAAAGACAACGTTACTCGTAAGGCATCGGTTTATTTACATAATCAAGTCTCCAGAAAACATGCATGTCCAAGCAAGATGGCATAGCTATTTTTCATCTGTTTTATAAAGGTAGGATTAAAATAAAATTCATTGTGAATATTCGAATTTTAGTCTGAAACTTAAATTTATTTTAAATAACATAATAAATAGAAAATAATACTCCAGAAAACACTGTTTTTGTGACACAGCTCCCATTATACTTGGGAGTGGAATGAAACACCCATCAAAATCTATCATGCTCGGTGCATCCAAAATGGAACAAGGCACCCAAAAAAGATGAATACAGACAATGGAATATGTGTCGAGCAGTAGGTTCCCACTGCTTTTTATCCAATTTTTTTTTAAATCTGTGAATTTCTTCCCTGGTTCAAAGACCATACTGTGCACAGTTGGGGGGCTTCAAAGCTCCAAGTCCACAGAATTAGGGAAGAGAAAAGCGGCTTCTTCAATGCTCAGGGCTCAGAAATATCACAAGGCAAGCAAGTAGAAAACCAAACTTTCCTCCCCTGAATCTCTCACAAGAAGAGTGGTGTGTTTTACCTGTCAGTACAACATCTATGCTGAAGCTCTGGACACTGTAACCTGTTTAGGATGACATAAAGAGGTCGACATTTTGGACAGAGGGAGATGGCCTGTGTGTTTGCTACCCATTATGTTTTCTGTGACATGAGATTCAAACATCTCTAGGTAGGTAGAATGACAATATTGTATTGTTTTAAAATGTCAATACCTAGTTTTATTTATTTTGTTGTTGTTTTTAACTAATATCTGTTAAGAGTCTACAAAGAGGGTCATTGCTAAGTTCTGTAAATTAGCAAGGTTTAAGTGCTGTTTGAGTTTGTTACTGTGATTGGAAAAATATCTGCCAGATCCTATAGAGGAAGCCGGTAGATGCTTGTTTGGTAGTGCACGGTGTACTGCAGAGTTGTGGTTTCTTTGTTCTTTGCTAGAATGCAGCAAATGCCTCAGTGTTGTGGAACTACTAACTCCATGGACCTCTTGGGAAAGATGATTTTCAGTTTTAGCTAGTCAGTAACACTAACCTCCTCATTGTTTTAACTCCCTGAGCACATTCCAGAGTTGGGCGTGGAGATGATTGTTCACTTAGTTCCCTCAAAAATAGCTGCAGTAACAGCTTCTATGTCCTTGCCCAGTCCTGAACCCCCAGTGCTCATAATTATGCATCGCTGGTCACATTTGTAGGGGGAAAAATACTGTGACTGATGTAAAATAATTAGTGCGCCATGGATCGGGCCGCTCTTTGCCAGCTCTGGATCAGTGCTAGCTAATGGGGTGTGAAAGGGGATTGCTACCTGGCTGTGTCGTGTCTTTCTCTCCTAAATAATGCAATATGTGTGTGCACTGTGTGATGGAGCACTCATACCGAGCCGCTCCACCACCCAATTATATCAACGTCATGACAATTTTACCTGCCAAGGTGACATGCTGCCTAATGCTAATGGTACCTCATTACTCTTTTTTCTCCATACTCTCACTCAGTTTTTATTTTAGTCAGAGCTAAACTCTGCATTAACTGAGCAGAATCTTAATCAAGAACAACATGAACCTCTGTCGTATATATCTGCTTAGGAATAGGTGGAGGCAAAGAGAAACAGATGGAGAAAAGGAAGGCAAACAGGAAAAAATAAATATTGGTCCTGCATGTTAATTGTGAGTAATTTATGCTCATCAACACTGTAGGAGTGAAAACCAAGTGATGTAGAGAAATGTAAATTACTTATGTAAAAGCACATTTACAGGGAACAATAAGAAAACTTAACATAATGCATTTATGATCATTGTATTCCAAATTACAACTGTTGGAAAATGAGCTTTATTTATTCTTTCTTTTTAACTGTATCACTTTTTGACACTTCTCAGCACACGTACAAAAATACATGAAATATACACACTAATGATAAATACTGTTGAGTAATATCTCATTATCCTAGCCCCTGTCCATGATAATAGACCTGATAACTGCTAACTGTTACCTTTAAACTAGCAGAAGGTCTTTCAGGAGCATCTGCAGACAATAAAGCAGTGTCTGACATTCACTAAGGAAGGAACAGTAAATACCTAAATGTACAGGCACACTGTAATGTGCATTTTCATCTTAGTTATGCATAATTTGGTAATATCAAGCATTTTTAGCAATAAGAAATGCTTAACTGTAATTCATTTTGCAGCGAACTAAATAAGGCGAGCAGAGAAGTAAATATGGTTCACTTCATTTCATGTTTTAGTCCACCTACAAATTTCCTTCCAAACACATTGGTGGTGTATCTTCACACAGTATATTCTAGAGGCTCTATATGCCTCTAGAATTATTCCACAATATTAGGATGTACATTCTGACTCCTGACATCATATCCAACTCTGTGCATTTTACATGAGTTATCTCTATCTCCATGGTCACTGGGTTCAATCTCAATATTCCTGCACGTATATCAGAAAGCAGTTCTGATCTCAATGCTCATAAATATATTATAGATTGTGTTTTCTTTGCTATTCATTTGTATTCATTGTATGATTTGCTCTAACACACCGCCCAGTTGTGCATTCCCTGACCATTCCGGCCCCTTGAGCACAGAACAGGCGTAAAAATCTCCTTAACATCTGAGGCTAAAGGGGCCGCCACCGTGTCCTCGCAAAAGTGAAATGAAGTCCAAATCCCACAGTTCTTGTCAAAAATAAAAAAAGTCCTTAAGGAAAAAAATGACACTTTTTTCTTTTAAAATCTTAATATTAAAAATCTTAATAACAGAGTGAACTAATCTACTTTGGAAGATTCTAAAAATAGACAAGCAAAAATTAAGAGCTTCATAAAATAATAATAAATAAAATATTATTTTAATAAAAGCATTGTACTGTAATAGTAAACATTGTCATTCAGAGCTTTCTGATGTATGTAGCATGAATTCTCTCTTACAGTACATGAACAAATTCATTCCCTTTTTCAAATGGACAGAAATGCATTTAACCCCACTTTGGCACCCTACTACCATCAAATTAAACCAACACTTAACGGTCTTGTGAAACGATATACTTCACAGTTTCCATAATGACAGCAGCAGCAGTTTAGTCTCCCCATTCGATATTCACTAAATTACACATGGACAGGTAGTTTAGCTTGATTTGACTAAATTTGTCACATCAATCACATGGTAATGATGCTGCAATGGAAGCAATGAGAACTAATGTTGATTCTGTAATCTACAGCTAAGGTTAAAATGCAATTCACCCTGCTGTTTTCAACCAGACGCACACTGCAGCTAAAGAGCTATATTTACGGTACGTAAAATCTTATTATTGTGCTTACCATAAAGGATTAATTATCAATGGTCTAATTAGTTTTGTAACTTGTATTAATAACAAATTATCCATTATGTCTTTCTCAGAAAGTGAAATAGAATTTAAAAGTGACTGAATACATGTTTGTAAATGTTTCTGTACTCTGACACTGAATACATTTTAAAAGGATATTCAGAATACAGGTTTTATATTTTTAAAATAAATGATTAATGAATGTTTTTTTTTATATTTTAACATGCAGTGCCAGTATAGAGATGGGAATGTTGCTACGAACAATCTTTCATTCTGCGAGGTACTGAATACCAGGCAGGACACTGAATGTGCTATAATCAGGATTATGACGAGAGAGCACATTGGCTCTATAGAAAGTGACCCTGAATTTTTTACAGCAAATACTGAATACTAAACTGAATATGCCCAGAGTCACACTGTGTTCACTGTTCTGAAACTGTGGAGAGCAACAGTGATAAGACTGTGGTTTTACTGGTTACATTTATAGTTTGGCATGTGTGCTTTGCTTAATTTTCTTGGTTGTTTGTGTGCCACTGGGGTCTGTCTCGATGCACAGGACACTATAGTTCACGCTATAGCTCATGTCTTATTTCAATGGTTCAATGGCCTTAAAGAATTATGTCAAACTGTAATTTGACAAAACCAAAAACATAATTGGTGTGTATGTTTTGAAATAAAGTATACATTTATTAAGTGGTATATTGAAGAACATGTAGAAGTACATATTATTCAAAAATGTAATTCTACCTGGTATAGACCTGTGTAAATATAGTAAATAGTGTAAATAGTGGCATTTTTGCCAAGCTTCAGATTGGCCATGACTTAATTTATGCCTCTTTCATATTACATACTTGTTTTCATATTTCATGTTGAAAGAAAGAAGTTTTAAATAATCATCAGTGATTTAAAAGATAGTAAAATGTGATATACAACTAAACTCCAATTACCATCACTCCATCCCAGCACTGAACTCCACAACAATCTGTCAGAGAGAATGGCTGAAACCCAAAACAACAGCCCATATAGTACCAACGATCAAATCATGACAAACCCATCTAGTATAGGTCTAGTAAGAAAGCCATAATAAAGGAATAACAACAACAACAATAAAATCTAGTTGCAGTAACTGGTGTAACTATTTCAGCCAAATATATTATGGAACGACAAAGGTTTCTAAAAAATTCTTTGACAAGTGAAAAAAATGCTCATTACATTGAAAGGCAGACACACTATGGAACAAAAGATACATATTTTTTCATTATTGGTTTAAATTGTAGCCTAAAAATACAAAGTAATAAAACATTAATTTAGACAAATAAGCTTCATGTTAAACATTCATTTCATTTAAACCTTTAGTTTTGAGATGATTACCATGATAATGGATACCTGAGAGAGAGAGTGAGAGAGAGAGAGAGAGAGAGAGAGAGAGAGAGTTTAAATTTTATTTGCTATCTTTGTTGCAATTATCTTTATAAAACGCTGTAATCATTTGGGGTTGAATGGGAAATTACAGAAATACTACTGAAGAATTTCTATTGAAATGTTGGTGAAAAGTGTTATGAATGCAGCACTTTTACACCGTATACTGTAGAAGAGGGAAGAAAGTCTTAAGAATTTAGAAGTAAAATAGCTAATAATCATTTAAATTACAGAATAAATGACAGAATAACATGGCAAATTTCTAAATCTATAAACAGGACACAGTTTGGCTAAGAATAATGGAAATTAAACAGCGCTATGAAATAAATTATAAGGACAGGTTGAAAAGACTGTGGTAGTAAAAGCTGGATTATTAATAGGGTTTCAAAAGCGTTGATAAATGCTTAAATAACACTACATAACTAATTTTGTTCAGAGTGTAAAAGATAGAGGATATGCACAATTTCCTATTTCTACACCAAAGTAGTCATATCTGAAGTTTATTTACTGGACCAATATATGCATTCTCATTTGTTTATCTTAGTTTGCAACAAAACAACACTCAGCACCACAGTTTTGGTAATCTACAGTGTGAATGCAACAGTGCAAGACAATACAGATTCTTAAGTAAATGTCATCATTTGTAGCTGATCTTTTACTCATGTTGAGACTACAGGCCCATTTCACTCATCATGCTATGAGCTGGATGATGTCATAGGGTGTGGCTGATAGCATGTAATATAGCATTTAGTTACTTTTTCCTTTTTATATTAAATGGAATAACATTTGTTGCATCAAAAAATACTGTACATGACACAAGTTGGGCCATATCCTATTGTTTTAATAATATCAAGCTTTTTGTTGGATATATAGTTACTTACGAAAATGCAATTACAACACTGATCATCATACTGCTTAACAGCCGGAAAAGGTTTAACTATATTCTATACTACATTTATCATATCTTTTTAAATTATGATACAGTATACTACAAAAGGTGGCACTGCTGTATATGCACATGCATACTTATGCATGTATTTCACATTTAAGTTCAGTAGAAAGTAGAAAAAGCAAACATGCAACTTTACAAGAACACAAACATTGTGACAGAACACTCACAGACTCAAAGAACATTAAAGCTTATAGTAATAGAACCACAAATCATGGGAAATTATTAAATGCTTTTAAAAAAGCAATATCAGCTCTTTGGTATGTCTATTATGAAATATTTCTTGGGGGGGGCAGGTATGACTTTAATTTAATTAGATAACAGGCTCAACTTGACAAGAACAGCACTCATACAACTGAAATGTTCAAATTTAAAACTAATAGCAAGTGTGCAACGCCTTTTTTTGGAGAAGCTTACATTGTTCACAGTGGTCTTGATAGGAACCATCATTATTACATGGCAACATTTTATTACATGAAATGGCTATAAATACACTTCCTGATGTCTGAGACATTGTTTTATAAATCTTTTGGGAAAAAATGGCATAAATGTATTTTTCAAAATCCATTTATGGTGGACAGGTACACACAGGGTATTGTAAGGCAAACTAGAGCCCAAAGAAAGCTTTTTTTAACTGTTATAAACATTACATACAAACATTCAGAAGATATGCGTGGGTCCACTGGTCATTCTGGATAATAATTAAAATAGCTATATTTCCATTTTAGACTTTGGATTACTATCACCAACACATCAGTAAGTCTCAATACAATTCACCATTTCTCATCAAATCACTCTGAATGACTTGGTATATTTAAGATAGCAATTTCAGAAAATTAGGTTGCTAAGTACAATCAGACTGATCACAATGAGGATGTACTAACACACATGCAGGTACACACACTACAGTGAGGGTGACCAGTATCAGGCACACTAATATTACTGATTAAAAACAGCAGGAGGTCCAGGGGCTGAAAGCTTGAGATATTCCTCACCTCAGAATAAAGTCACATACACACACACACACACGGACGCACAAAATCCTATTTACAAATGCTATTAAAATACCTCTCGGAACTGGCCTGCAGGTCTATGATAGAAATTAAGTTGGAGTGTTTATTTATCCTGAATTTTAATTTTCTGTCTCATTGCCTTTGGATATTTGGTCTGTGTTATCGTACTGGCTTCAAACTAATTGTTAAATTGGTACCTTCATTTTCATATTTGTAATTACTTCAGGTGACACTGGTGGAAACATGTAGACTGTAGATTGAACAAATGCAGGAGATGATCTGCGAATGCACTTAATCAGGTTAAAAACATGAGAAACAGTTTAAGCAATTATGAGAATCTCCTGAATCGTCCGACATAAATAACTGCTTAGGTGCAAGTGCAAATGCAAATGAAGACAGACTAATTCTTTTGTGCTGTTACTGACATAATCTAAGACCACTCTGAAATATCCAGTGCACCCACATGACCACATGGATGAGTCAATTCAGTAAAGATATAAAACTGATATGAGAGCAATCATGATCATCACATAAATCACTAGCACGTAAAAATGAAGCACCTGAGGTGTAAGAGTGTGCATGGTATCTCTTCAAATTCAAGTGGAGAATGATTGCTTGAGGTTGGAGATGTTTCAGTGAGATAAATGAATATGTGGTGAAGGCACTCACTGTCAAACACCAAGACATATAAATGACACAAATATCTGCTGCAATACTGTGTATTTTTTATTAACTACGACTCTGCTGTTTAAACCACTAATCAGCCGGCAATAACTCAAAGTGCTAGGGACGTAGCGTAGCATCAACATAAACATAGATTACTGCCTGCTACATGATTTGTGTCAAACATACAATTCATAATATACAGCACATTCTGTACTGTACAAAGGACATGTATGTTTATGTAAATTTTACCCATTTTTAAATGGCAAATCGTTCTATATTTGTGAATGAAGCTAATGCTACATGTGTGCTGTGGTATGTGCTCATTAGTTTGTAGCCCAGCCAACAAACACATTTTAACTCAGAAACTGTGTGTATGTGTCATCATGTATTGCCACATTGTGTGGATGGGGGAAGGGTAGATAGTTAGAGCTCCTGGAGGGCTGGCTGGCCAGCTCACTTTGAGGCTCTCGCTTAGCCCAGCAGAAAACAGCAGGGAGTCCTCTACAAAACCCAGGAACAAATGTCACCAGCCACCCCCTCCCACCACCACCAGCCTACCCATCCTCCCCTGCTCTCTCTCTCTCTCTCTGTTTTCCTCGCACACACAAACACACAACCGGCCTTCACAGAGAGTCTTATCAGGGGCCGGGAACCAGAGAGTAACAGAGGCAGCACAGCCAGCAGGAAAAACAAATGAGATCGAGGAGAGCATGTGTATTTCTTAGCAGCTGTCAAGTAGATAAGTGTGAGATTAAAAATTAATTTGAAGGCGATAAGAGATGATACAGTTGCCATGTTTATCTCGAAATGTGCTCCACTCTCTCTCCTATAGCCTTCTTGTTATCTCAAAACAAGATGGTGGCAACAGGTAGAGAAAGCTGTCTGGCAAAGCTGTTCTCGGTGTGAGATTCTTCAAAATAACCACCGCCACCGGGGAAAAATGGATTGAGGGATATGATGGTCTTGTTTTTCACTTTCAGTAACTCTTTTTATGTCGGCAGTGGAAAAAAATGAGCAGTTCTCTTCAGCGAGAAGCCAATTAGGTTCTTCCGCGTGAGAGTATCTTAATCAGTAGCATAATTGGGAGCCCCCTGCTGAGACTGCGGCTGGGGACAGCACAAGGTCCAAACCAACACATATACAGCCATATTGAGCTTCAAACCCTTCATGTCCCAAAAAAAAAACAACTTTATAAACAATTAACTCACTGCTTGGCTAAACCAACAGTGAGAGTCAGAGTAACTTGGCATCATTAAAACGTGTAAGGGCTGAGTAATGAGCTGCATGGGGAAGGGTTGGTTATATTTAGGGATATTTCTTTAACTGAAGTGGTAGAATTCCAAAAAGCAGCCTCATCATTGGCATCAATTTTGTGATTTAATGAAGGACAGTTCTGGTCGAGAATGTGTTGTGGAGTTTTAACTTGAGCTCTGTGAGTGTTTTTAAGCCACTGTTTGCTTGTGTCTGTCTGTATCTGTCAGAGACCATCATTTCACTTTCAGTTATTGTTCATCCTTCTGGAAGCGACTCGTCCTTGATTGTAAAGACTAATTATAATTTTGCATATACTGTCTCAATCAACACATAAGCTTACTGGTATTAGTATTAAAATATATGTACTAATTTGATACATTTGAACATTTCAATCAATAATTCAAAAACATCTACAAAAATATATGCCACTTTTCAGCTGTCACATCAATGATTTTGTCCACCTCATGCACACCTTTTAGGTATATTTAAGTACAAATGCTGAGTTATAAATATATAATGCCTTAATTCCACACTCATGGATTTCAGAAGTACGTCCTTTAAAATTTATTGACACTTTAAATTACACTGTAAAACCTAAGATTTGATCATTCACAAGATTTTGCATGAACACACAACAGTCCACCTACAGAAATAATAAAAAGATCCTTAGGTTTTGTCATGTGGAATACTGGTAGCACAACGTAAGAGGAACATTTACTCAGGCATGTTATGCTAACCAAAACCAATTTACTCAGTGATTTTTAGACATTACTAATTAAGTGTGACATGTTCTAAAGAGTGTAAAGTCTACTACAGTGCTTGACCTACTGCATTATGTTCATTGCAGGATTTCATAATGCAAAAATAACCAAATGCAAACGCTTTAAACATTTAGTTTGCAAGTTTAGTGCCTAAACAACAGAATAATTCATCTAATGTTTTGTTGCCAAGATGGGTAGAATAGTGGAACTTACAAATGTGGCATCTTGTCTGTGTAAACGTATTTTTTTATAGACTAAGATGTAACAGATGCCCAAGCGTGGCTTTAATATTTGTTACAATCATACAGCTAGTATATGCATTGAATATATATAAGAAATTGTGTCATGGTTAAACAGAGAAAATCCCAATAAATGATTTCCAGCAACAATTATTACAGATACAACTAATGACTGTTTGTACTTATGATGCAAACACAAAAGCAAAATTGATCAAATGTTTACTTAAATTCAGTTTTGAGCCGACTATATAAAGAAAGCAAGTAGTTTTGATTTAAAAAATCCATTTATGTAGATGGCCTAGCATATTAATAACTCAACAGAAGTCACAGAATTCAACAGAACCCATAATGTCTTGACACTATGAAAACTCAGAGACAGTCACCAGCACGTGTGTTTGTTGTACTGCAATGGGCAAGGACAATACATACTTACATGTGTGTAATTTTCTTTGCTTTTAAATGTTAATGTTTTTAGACTGCACAATATTCACACTAGTGGTGGCATTTTTACATCAAAGTAGTAACTAGATTACTAAGAGCTAGGCATGCATGATGATCTTGGAATCATATCAGCATTGGCAAGTATTTGATTTTAAAAAATGGCATCAAACTAATGTTTAGATTTGACTGATGTTTGATGAGGCATTTATTTTACTCTGCAAGAGTGCAGCGTTTAGGAGATGCAGGACTACTCTGCACATTCATTAATTTTCTGCATTTGCAATCTTCTACAAAAGAGTATTGTTTACTCTAATACAGGTCTCAGATATCTAGTCTCAGTTTTCTAGATTTTACAAATGTTTATATACCAGCATTGGTATTGGAATCGTCAGAAATGTGCATGAAAAATACTGGATACTGGCACTGGCCCAAGATTCCCATATCGGTGCATCCTTACTAACAGTTACTACAACAGTAGCAGTAGCAGCATCAATAGCAGCTTTACAGGAGGCTGAAGGAGTGAAAGTTTTGGGGCCTCTTACCCCCTCCTCTCTCTTGCGGGAGCTCTTGAACTCGTTTTAAGTCGGCCACCACACCATGTCTAATGGCCCCCGCTGAGTCCGCAGTCTTGCTCCCACCGCTTCCCGGCATCAAGCCCATCGTCCCCAAATCAAACCATAGAAAATTGGACTTAAAATATCAGGGAGCTGCCCCCAAAAAACCCGAAAAGCTGCATCTGTCGCCGGCATACATGAAAGTTGAGCTCACAAGGGATAGCATTCACATCAGTGTTCAGTCGACGCGTTTCACATAAAAAAAGCAACACTGATTTGGGTTAGTGTTTATTTCTTTATAGACGTTCATTATTTTTTAGCTGGTCAGAGAACCATCACATGGAATACAATGGGAAAGGAGTGGTGCGAGTCTACATTTGCTCTGCCAGCCATAAGTCGGTGTGACATGCTAATGGTCCTAAGCTGTCTAAAAGAGGTGAGCAACCATATTAATTACATTACTGAACTATATAAAAGGGCATAATAACACTGCTGCTATGAAAGACTGTTCTTGAGTATAATAGATTACTGCAGCAAACTAATATGTGCAATGCATACTGTGCTGAGTTATATGTAACTCTTTAAAAAAGGGTGAAATCTTAGTAAACGGGCTCCATTTGGGCTCAGTGGACATTGTATTATTGAGGAGAGACGTATATTGTTTCCAGATATGGTTTGTAAGTGTAAGTCGAGGCAGGTGAATTAGTTGTAATCCACTCAATACCTTTTCATATTTGCTAGCTGCATCAAAGCAGAGGTATCAAACAATTAGCACAAGATTGAATTGTTCCAAAATTGTTTCAAAAGTGCAAGCATTTTGCCAGTAGTCAGTGCTTCTGTGTGCATGTGTCTCCTCATATCGGCAGAACTGTGGTGAGAACAATGCAGATGGTACAGACAGTGCTGCCTCTACTCCAAACACACACAATTTCATGTTCCAGCCACACATACACAAACACGAGAAAACACACCAAGGGGCAGGCAGCCCTCAGTCAACGTATGCTCTCTGCACTTTCTGTGTCAGTCTCTCTAAAAAATGCATGCGATACTCGGCTGAAAAATTCAGGAAATCCAGACATGATGCTACTGGGCAGAATGCAAATGCCTGCTAATGATGCATAGGATGTAAAGTTGACCGATCAGCTAACTTTGGCTGAGAAAACGAAGAAAAGGCTATGTGTATGGAGGGGGAGGGGGAGAAGAGACGGGTATAAGCCATTTCTATTTCTGTCTGCATAGAAAGAATGGGGGTCGATCGCCACGTATTATTCAATCAGCTCGAGATACTCCTTTTTTTTCTTAGACATACAGGAAAGCACGCAGACACAGGACAGAAACACAGACAGACAGACAGACAGACAGACAGACAAGCAGGTGGCAGAAGGGTAGTGAAGACCATTTTATGTGACCCCTTCAAATCTAAAACAAATCTGCACTGCACAACAATAATAAAGAAGCTGTATATGATAAGTCAAACAGGGTGACACACTTAAGCTCAGGCAGCCCTGCACTGAAAATAAGGCTCTAGACTGAATAAACAAATAAGTAATTTTAAAAAATGAATGTGGATATGCTGCTGAAAGATAGTAATTATCCTAAATGTTGAGAAAAAGGGTGGAGGGGAGATTGGGGGGGTGGGGGCTGTCCGCATTTTTCATAGAACCATAAAAGAATTGTTTGGGGGGGGGCGGATGCTATACAAAGAGAAGGTTTTTCATTGTGTGAAAATATAAACACAGATGAGCTGTGTCTTTGATTTGTTCATGCTTTTCACTCTGCACAGCAGGGATGTTCAGGAGGACGTGCCCTCTTTGCATTCGATGTAAATAGGGACCGTGGACGCTGTGTGATGAGATTATATTCCTCCCATTCCTGCTCTTTCTCTCCTTTTCCCTTTCTCTTTCTCGCTCCCTTTCTCTCACCCTGCCTAAAAAGCAAATTTTTTTCGCCACCATTATAGTCTTTTTGCTAGCTTTGATTTGTCTTTTTTCGGTTCCCGCGCATGACGAGTGTTTCCCTGGATTGAATAGATGTGTAATGTCTTTTGGATGTTACAGTACAGATGAAGGATACTTATTGTTTGTAGACAATCTAAGTGCCTGCCAGTCAGTGTTTGACTACCAGCTATAATACAAGGAGCACAGCACCAAACTAAAAGTTAAGAGGCAATAATTTTATGCAATCTACACTAACTGCCAGCTTATTCAATTATGAGCAGCACAGCACCAAATTAAACTCGAGATAATAAATGATACTCAACGCTTTTGACTCCAATGCACATTGCAAATAATATTTGTGTTCAGGTATCTGATTGGACAACCGAGCAAGTCACAGAAACCCACCATCTATCAGTTCTTCATTATCTTTAATAAGAAATACAACTGTAGTACATTTGGTGAATAAAGCAGTTGACAGTTGATAAAACTGAATGATTCCTCAGGCATTTCCTTATTATGACCGATAATCTATTTTTAAAGAAATTACTGCATTTACAGTGCATTCAGTACAACTATGTATTTACATTATATTGTTTGGGTACGTTAAGCAAAAAAAAAAAACTAATATGACTCTTGAATTTATTGATTTAATTATGCTAATGAAGCTTGTCAGAATTGAACTGCATTTTTGTATTCGACTGTTGTGAATTTTAAATATGAAAAATAAATAAAGTGAATGGAGTATAATTTGTTTCCACATTACCTACAGCTTGCTGAGCTTCAGAGTTTCATGTGTATGTGTGTGTGTGTGTGTGTATGTGTATATATACACACACACACACACACACACACAGTATACGTGTGTATATACATATATATATATATATATATATATATATATATATATATATATATACACACACACAGCGTTGTGCAGGTAAAACATGACATTGTCCCTGTTCTGTATCAGTCCTTACATTTCTAGACTTTTAACAATGTATAGATGAACATTACTTACTAATTGTTAGAATAATAATAAAAATAATGATAATAGTTATTATTATGCTAGTTGCACCAAAAATATTTAATAAAAGCATGTGTTAGTAACAATAATTTCTAAATTTTAAATATTTCTTCTTACATTGCAGACAAACTAGTTTTTACATTATAAAAGATGCAGAAACTTTCCCACTAGAATAAGTTACTGTCTGGCACTTTTAATGATTAACCTCTTTTGCATACTGAAAAAACAAACACAAAAAAAACAAAACACATTTTATTTTCAAATAATTTTGAAATTTTATGAAATATGGAAATATTTCATCTGACTGAGCGGCCTAATTCTAAATGTTCTGTTTCCTTTAAGAGGGGCTTTCTCTTTTAGAGCAACGATGCACAGCGCTGCATTGAGACGGGAAGCTCAAACTTTTATTCGGTATTAGGGTTTTCTATGGCATCAATTGGGATAACAGCAGAGCCGATGAATGTGGAGGGGGTGGCTGACCAACTCTTTAATCTGTGTTTTTGAACGCTACAATGAAATGGAACACAAAAGGGGCTGACCTACGGTCGGATATTGTTGCCTGTGCAGCCTCACAAAGCAGGGAAACTTTGAAGAGAATTTTGAGCTGAGGTGCTCAAAAGAGGGTTTTGTATTTGTTTATGCGAGTGAGACTACGCCTCGGTGTCTGAGAATGTCTGGGTGTTTGGAGTACTATGATGTAAGAGTTAAATATGAAATCTCATACACTAAAAAAGTTGAAGGACATGGCAATTTAATCATTTCTGATCAGAGCCTTTTTTTTGCTACTTTATATTTGTTACTCAACATTTTTGTGTATATAATATAACCTAATATGTTTTTTTTTTTCATATTTTAAATAAGTGAAATGAGCTCCATGGTAATTTGTTCATATTAGTATTCATCTTTGTTTCTAATGATAAAACGAAAAAAATGCTCATTTTCCTGACAAGTAATAGAAGCTATGAGTTACTTATTATTATTTTCCTTTTCATGAAATTGTAGTTTACTATCATTTTTATACATCCATGTTTTTAGCCTGCAGAACAAACATGTGTCTACTGACCATGTTCTGATATATTACATGCTTAAATGTGCTCAAACTGTTAAATATGGTTGAATCTGCCCAAGGGAAATGATGTTAATCTGTTGTTGTGATTTCCCTCAATTCAATTCAATGAATTACTTCAATCGTTCAATCATCTCACTAACCACCCAAAAAAAAAAAAAACACAAATATTTTACAGAATTTGCATATGTACTCAGTGGATTCTTCCATACATGAAAAGCATCATTTTAAAATTTCACTGTTCTTTCATGTACGTGTCTATTATTTTAGCTTTTTTTGACTTGCACTGCTAACGGTATTTTATTCCCGAACAGAAGTGAGATAAAACGACATTTTCAATTCTGTTTATTGTTTTGTCTGCCTCAAGGTTGCTTCTGCCTCTTATGTGGAAGTATAATCGCTTCTTTACAGTGTGCAGAAATTAGGCACAGACACTGTATTAGTGACATCTATATATAAACTGTCATTTAACTTTAGAAATGCACTAACATGATCAATTTTTCCATCCTATCCGTGCCTAGTTCAAGGAAAAAAGTGCTATGTGCCTGTCTATGCCAGCGAGTGACACTGGCACAATGGATCCCTGAAGAGCCCAGGCCTGACCCAACATTATTGTGGATGCCAGGATGTAGGTTTGGACCTTTTGCTAAGTTGAGGTCAGGGTATACAATCGTGTGAGCACACAAGTGGGTTTTAGCTCGCCCCTTCCTTTCACGCGCAGAGAAAGGTGCCCCTCCCCTTTGTACACTGCATCAATTCCACTGGCATCCCAAGGGAAAAGTCTGCTTTTCTCACAAAAAAAATAAAAAACACCACCACCAACTCACTCTCCATCTCTCTTGCTCAAACACAAGGAAGGAGCTCCATGTATCCCATAGCAGCCTTGTGGGATGTGACCTCCTCTCTCTCTCTCTCTGCTCTCCTTTAGGTAAACTAGCACTCCTGGCTATACGCTAGACCTGTGCCTTCTAAACTCATCCTGAGCCTACTGGGAGAAAGTGGGCGATGCAAATGTGATTCTGTTTTGTGCATTTGTGTGTATATGTGTGTTCATGTGTCTCTAAGCATGTTCTTTCTTTTTCCTTAATTCGTGTGCTGAATTTTCCAGTCATCATACAAGTGGGACACAGTATATAGAGCATTCGTGAATGTCAAAAACATACTGCCCTTTTTCCCAACCTTTTACCACTTCATTTCTAATGTTTTGCATGTATCAACATCCCAAATATGATACTGGGTTTGAAAACTGGAATAAACATATTCCATATAGGGCATTATAAAAGCCTTGCAATCAAGATGTTTTGATGTACTGTGACCTTGTCGATTTAGTCCTGTATGAAGAATTTCAGAATACCTTTAGTTTAAGGTACAGTTACAAGAGACTGGCACACCAAACTGACCAGCAGCAAAGGCCTTAATATGGCAAGAAAGTTCCCTTACAATTACACTAAGCAAACATATGATATGCTGTTTTCAGCCAATAAAAATTTTACATTTTTACAGCAACCAATAAAATAATCCATGATCAGCACATGCATACTCTCCACAGCAAAACAGGTGCTTTTAAAAGAAATATGAATAGTTTTTCAACAGAAACAATAGTACAAACAAACGGGACAGTGAAGTAATGAATGCACATCACCAATGAAGAGCTGTACTTTTTTTTTTCTGAGAGATGGTTTTTTTCATTGTCCCGTTGCATCTGAAAACTCCCATGAAAGTCCTGCTATTACGGTTATGTGCAGAGCGTATGTCATTCATAAACAAACTTGGCTAATAACTAATTCACTGATGATTATGAAGCATTTAATGAGTAACTGCCCTTCAAATTGTAACTGCATGTCTATTAAATAATAAAAATAAATAAAAAGAAAACAAATGAACAATGCATGTCATTAGTTGTGTTGACTGAATGATAGTTGTCACTGCATAATTTGAACTTGTTTATTTTGCTATTACAGTCCACTGAGAAAAGGCTTGCCACTTTATTATTAATGCTTAATGTATTTCTTGTGTAATACACAGCTACAAGGAAAGAGAACTACTGTGTAAAATAAAAAAATCACGGTGACAATATTATGCATTTCTTATATTAAAAAGATTCCAAAGCCATGAACGTTGCGTCTTTGTTACTGAAAATGAGAATTGTATCTTGTATGGAATAAAACAGCACATTATCAGAACAGAATGTGCTTCTTATGGTACAATCACACATATTAATACTTAGCATGAAAGTGTAGCATTATTTCTTTATTTCTAAAAACGTCAGACAGGTGTAGCTAATGCACAATATGCATGGCTAATGCTTGAGAAACATTAAAACGTCCCCAAAGAAGACCTTTGTGTCAAGTGCATTACTGTGATTCCAACTACTTGTTAAAAGGTGAAACCCAGCAAAAACATATATTCATATGGAGAAAACAAACAGTAACCTGTATAAGCTCAAGACAGGGATATGCATAAGGCACACTTTACATGTATCTTGTCAAAATGATGTTGCTTCAATGCCTCAATGGTCCTGCTAAACAAATACTAATGCAAAAAACAGACCACCCTCTACATATAATACTTGTATGTGTCTTAGCATTTATGGCCTGACTTCATAAATTGTGTAAGCATTGAATTGTGTAAGCATTTCCTAGTATCATAAAATGTTGTGGGTCATTCATTCAGTTGCCTCTTTATTTGTTCAGGTTATTAAATGAGGAATATGTAACGTATCAGAGTGGGTTTACATTCTATTAAAACTACCTTGCTTTCCCCCCCCTTCTTCTTCTTTGACAAGGAGGAAGTAGTGTCTCAAAATGATCGGAGTTAAAACATATCTTTCAGGAAGAAATGTCTTTGAAAGGCTTGACAAACAACAAATTTCCTATGATACAGTACAGCCTCCAGCTTACATGTGAGACTAGTGCTGGGCAGTATTGATAAAATTCAACACTGCAATATTTTACAAATCCCTCCTAGTATGACTATATTAGATCGTATTTAAATTTGCAATGATAAAGTCAATGAACTTCTGCTTCTTGAGTACTGGCACTGTGCTAAAAGAATGCCTTACAAATCTGACATGGCGCATTTTGACTCGACCATTGTGTTGTGCTTTGTTTTTCTCTAAAATTACACAAATGTCAACTGTAACTGTTAGTGTGTTCTTTCAAAATAATTTGAAGCAGTACACTGCAGTTAACTGTTCTGGACACTTGCAGAGAAAACTGAAAACAAACTATTATTTTATGGACATCATATCACACCCATAACCTGTCAAATACAGACCACCGTCTCCCAACACTGCCAGCTAAAGACGATGCTAACTCATATCACGGTGTGTGAATATGACTGTACACTGATAAAGATGATATATCGTCCAGCGCTAGAAAATTAGGTATAGGTCAACATGTACTAGCTATCCAAGACAAACGAACTTTCTACAGTACTTTGTACGCATGTCGACAGAAACCACGTTACATTGTAAAATGACCGGCAAACGAGCTAATTTCGCCAGCCTAGCTGGGCTTGGTGGCTAACAGGAGGCGGGGCAAGCACAGGCGACTTCATGTAACCCGAGTTTTGGCTGTTTGCTAACAGTAAATAAACAGAACAGAGGACAATAACGTTACTGTTGAGCACTTACAGCAAATTAAACTGTTTAACCCGTCACTCAGTCAAGGTACTCAATTCAACTCAACACTACACAATTCAACAGTTTCCAACTACTTTCTAGTTAATCTAAAGCCCTGTTTCAAACGATGTGTGCTACAGCTCAAGTGAAAAAAGAGGAATGTGAAAAGTCCCTCACCAGTCCCAACAGCTAACTCTCTTTTGTCTTAACAAATACTAATAATATTCATATCGATATAATTGTTCTTTTTAACTTCTGTCCAAAAGACAGATTGCACTTGCAACAGACACCTACCAACCCTCTCCGCTTCTCTAGGACTCGCCGCTGCAGCGGTCATAAACCTTAACGAGTAGGTGCGTCCATTGGCCGCACTGCAGGCGATGTATTCTTACGCAGTCGTCAAACAGAAACGAGGTCAATCGAAGGCTCTTTCATAAGCCAGTACCTCTCCAAGAAACCACATCACCGACAAAATATCTCATTTTTTGTTATCCGTGATTTTTTCAGTCTTGTAGCCTTTTCGCCCTCGTGTAAATTAAACACGACGGGGATCTACTTTAACCAAGGCGCCAGGATACAGCGGCCGCAGGAGTTTTTATAATGGCTTTGCTCTAATGGTTTGACGCCATCTTACTTCGCTCCTGAAGGAGAGAGGGAGCAGAAACACCCTCCCGATTTACAGAGGAGGTGGCGCGTACTGCGGGTGATTTATACACATTCTGTATACGGATTGTCGTCGATATTGTTGACTTTAGACTGCTGACAGATAAAGGAGTATCCCGCCGTTTCACACAGGTAAGTGTCGTGTTCCAGATGTGAAGCATTGGTGGTTTTTCAGCACCGTTGGCTCTCGGGTAGGTGAGCTAGGTTAGGTAAACCCGGTTCCCGTGTCCTGTGTGTATTCTTCCACTAGTTAGCTAAACTGTTTTAGCTGGCTAGGATTCCCGTTGAACGCAATATGTGAACTTTTAAAAAATCGTGTAGTTGCCCGCTTCGATGTAAAGGCTCTTGTAAGGTGTTTTTTCGAAGCTTCGTGTGTATGTCTGCCATTGGTTAGTCAGCTACTGTAGCGAATGAAGCGTCTCTCTCTTCTAAAGTCAACATGGGCTACTGCTAGCAAAGAGCTACGCTACTAACACCGCTAACTACAGGTTCGGGCTTGTGCGAGGGTGGCTGGTGAGCAGCTCAGCAGAGTCGTTTTTTTCGTAGCTTTTGTTTTCTTAGCCTTTTCTTCTGCGCAGTGTGGGGACGGCAAAAGTTACGGTGTGTTCAGTTGAGCTGTTTGAGCTGGGTAGCTGGCTTTTTGGCTGAGTTTTTAAGAGCGAGTGAGGATTTAAAAGTTTTAGCGTTAACACATTTTCCATTTTGTGTGTTTCCCCTGGTGTGGCGTTAGTTAAGTTATCCTTCACTTTGCTATGGTTACACACAACAGCTGGCACTGGGTTTCTTTATTTTAACGTTTTTTGGTGCGGTTGTTTAACATGATTCAAGTGTTCTTTGTAGTTAGTTAGCTTAACGTTAGTTCATCCAGTGTTTGGATTGAGATTTTGTCACAGCGAAAACCGTCTTACCGTCATGTCCTCATAGTGAGGATTTGCCAGCCAATCTCGTTATTTGTGAAATTGGACCATGTGTAAGTATAATTCTTATTGGGCGCTCTTTCGGTTGGCAAACAAAGGCTTTTTAAAGTGTAGTTTGGCCGTCGTGTGTTGAAAGGAAGTCAAGGAGGAGCTTGAGTGAAATCTGACTCTGGCTGAGCCGAGGTTGTGGTGGGGTGTAGCTGGTGGGGGTGGGGGGATGCTGAAATCTGCACTCTGGGGTGAATTTGCAGTCCTTTTGGCCAGCAGTCTAACGACCTTTTGCTGGGAAATACCGCTCCCCGACTTATTTACGGTGTTTTGAGTTTCTCATTCAGAGCGTGGTTATCGTCGGAAAAACTCGGCTCCGTAGTGGGTGTCAGCGGAGCAGTTTGAGTAAGTCGTTTGGTTCTTCGTCTTTGTTAGCTAACCTAGCGATTTCAGCTTTGATCTGTAACGCATTCGCAGACATACGGAATAATTTTAATGGTAAATAAAGATGAAGAGTAACCGGTTTGAACTCACTGTCCAGTGAGTTGGTCAGATTTCAACGTTAGTTATTAAGGTTAACTTCAAATTTAACGTTGACCACGTCTGATTTTGCGTCACTTAAATTGGGTGCCTTGCTCTATGTTGAGTGGTTTGCGGAATTTTGAAACAAGTCTACAAATAAGTTTCTACACCAAGTCCGCAGCTATTTCTTTCAGAACAGTGATCCGCAGCTGAAGCCAACTTGCTACACCGTTTAAAGGCCGCTAGATGCTGCCTGCCTTTGCCGTGTGAGAACATCTGTTTATTTCTTGCACTTTTCCCAGTGCTCACTGGCGTACAGTCCAGTGTGAGTCCTTCATTTGACCATGGCGAGCTAACCTTCTGCTCAGTTTATTGTTCCTGTATGAAGAGTTGTACAAAAGCTGAAGGTATTGATATACAACCAATGAGAAGAAAGCACATGAAGCACTAAATTTTGTTTAGTAATGGATGTGACGTTTGAAAAAATTGAAGGGTGTTTATGTACTCTGATTACCCCTGGTCAGTTTCTGTATCAATAGGAGAATGAACTCAGAATGCCCATGGAGCAACAACTTTTCAGTGTGTGAAATTTCTTTTCAGCGTTTTGTATTTTAGTTTTTTCAATCCCTCTCCATCTTTTTTGGCTGTGTAGTTGCTGGTGTCTTGTCAGTCTGCATGTTATCATGTCTTATTGATCTAATGTAAGCTTTACTGAAACTTAAGATTAGCCAGGGAACTGTCCACCACTGCAGGGATGATCCCAAACCTTTTGTTTTCAGATGTCCTGCTGAGCAAAAGTTCACCTTGGGATGCTGACCCCAGCATTCTTCTAGTATTACTGTCTTATGGTCTTCAGGATGAGCGGAGAATAACTTTCAGCACCAGTGTTTGCAGCTGGTGACTTCAGTATTCAGATATGCCTTTTTTGTTTTCCCCCTTTTCCAAAGGGAGAATTGGGCAGTTTTACTGAGAACCATGGAAGTGAAGAGGCAAAGCAAGTTTAGCTTGTCCCTGCTCTCCCTGTTGTAAAAAATAAACATGGAAAAGAAAAAAATTCAAACTTTTACATATGTGGATAATTACAAGCACGTTGTGGGTTAAATTTTTGTAACAGATTTTTCATTCCACCAGCCTGTTTCACTAATAACAGCCCAGTTTCCCAAAAGCTTTGTAGTATCATCTTAACTGGTAGCGAGTGTTAAGTTATGCTTGCACTAATCATTTAACAGTGGTGTTTAGTTGCTGTTGATAATGTGCAAAGTTGTTAATGTGCTATGTAAATATGTAAATGAGTATACTTTATTTTATTTCTCTTGTACTTTAATTAACACCTAGATTTAGTTCTGTTTTGTATTTTTCTTGCTGCCAACACACTGCAATTTTCCTCTGGGATCAATAAAGTTCCATCTATTTATCTCTAAGTTGCATTTGGGAAACCAAGCCCATGTTAACTACAAGGGGGAAAACACAATAGCAGCTTTTAGGAATCATTTGTGACCCAGAATAACAAGTAAAACTCAAAGAATTGCTGTTTTACTCGTTTTGGAGTGAGAGGACGGCTTAAGGTTTTTGTAGCAAGTTGTGCTGTAATGTTGCGTGCGAGGGAGAGTCATGCCACATAATGGAAAAGGCTTCTGTGCTGCTGCCTTCATCTCCACAATTGATTCCAGATGCTGAAACCCACAGCCTGAGCCACTTGCTGTCTGCTATGGCCTCTCCATGGCCTCAGACACACAGCAGTGCTGTTATACTTAGCGTTCTAACAAACACAGTATACTTGCTCTGCTGTCTAAAATGGAGCACTCCATGAGTGAAGATGAAGACTGGTGTTGGACTGCTTTAGACAGTGAGATGGCTTCTGGGTTTCTGAAAAGGGGGTCTGGTGTAGTAGCTACTTTGGTTTGGCACCCCCACCCCACCCCCCCAGTTACACTGAATGACCATTTGGTCTAAATTTGATTACAAATTAATATAAATGAAAAGTCTACAATTATAGGTTATGCTTCTGTATGACTGTTGTACACCACATTTCTAATTTGGGCTTTGCTATTTATGGGTTTCTCCTGAAATCCTCAGAGATAAGAATAGATACTCTGAAGAGTCAAGTGTTGACCCTTTTTGTAGCCTTTTACTTTGTGCTTTGAGCATAGACATTACAAATAGTAGACCTATGCGTGACAAATATTCATAAATACTAGCAGAATGCTGTTCGTTTCCTGTGTTTTAGGCTAGACCTTATTACAGTCCAAGCAATCTAGCGTTTGAGTGTTAAATATAGGTTCAGCAGAATAGAGGTTTCCCTGACTTCAGTAGTCTTTCGCCTTTAACATTTTCAGGTTATCTAACAGCAGTTGGCCTTAGCCTTCTTAGGAAGGTGAGTATTTGGGTTGCTCATTGGTTTGGAAAGGGGTGTTGTACATTTGCATAGAGAAGGTAGGCTCAGGGCCTGTGTTGTGGTAATTGCAGTTGTGCAGTGTAGGAGGAGGGGAAAAATTGGGCCCCCATGGAGTAAGTAACTGAATGCCGTTGTGCTTTAATAGGTTTTAACTGCTCTTTATGGGCAGTGGGCTTGTGAATGGCTAGAACCTATTCGCACTGTTTGTGAATGGCAGGAATTTAATGTTCTAAAAGGCACATAATAGATTCATAAATACTTATTTCTATCTTGATTAGTCAGACAGTTGACATTTATATACCAATACAATTTGTAATTAATCTTTTAACAGAGGGCATACATAGTGACTATTTGAAAGTGAGTAATCATGAAAATCAAATCACGTGTCTATTTATTGATCTCCTTAAACTTTCTTTTGAGACTATGCAGAGATACTGTTAGCTGTGAGCTGAACTAGCAGTAATGTTCATGTGTGTTGGCACTGAATGTGAAATTAACCATGGCTGTGTGTTTTTCAGATTAGGAAGCTGTGCTGGCAGCAGGCTGAGTGAGGAACATGGCGACCCAATGTAAGTTTTGTTTGGCATATTCAGACCCTGTCCAGCTCAATTTTAGTCTTGTTTTAGGTGTTTTATCTCAAGGTTGTCCTGTCTTTTCGTCTGAGCTACATACAGACTTGCATATCTTTTCCTTTCAACTACATTCCTTGGCAAAACTAATTTTTGACTTTTGTGAATTCAATAAAACTGTTTTCTAAATGGATGTCATGATTGCTGTAGTCTGTGAAACTTTATTCTATTCCTGAGAGTGAAACATTATTGATTGTAAATGAAGGCATGCAAATTTGAAAGTGGTTGTATTAAAGGGTAATCTTAAATGTCAATTGTAATTGCTCACCTGCCTTTCTAAGATTTGTATTGTGGATGCTGACAGTGCTGAAGTATAACTTTGTACTTTAACTTGCATAATTTCCTAAGGGATTTGCTTCTATTAATCTACTGAATTGGTTTTCTGTACCTGTTTTTAGCTTCTGGAATTCCTCTTTCTAATTTAAGGGATCACCATAAAAGTTTTTAAACTATTGTATTAACAATCATTTTTGTGTAAACTGCTATTGTGCTTTTTTATCCATGCACAGCTGATCTGATGGAGCTCGACATGGCAATGGAGCCAGACCGCAAGGCTGCAGTCAGTAACTGGCAACAGCAGTCCTATCTGGACTCAGGCATCCATTCTGGGGCTACTACCACTGCACCCTCCCTCAGTGGCAAAGGCAATCCTGAGGATGACGATGTGGATAACCAAGTGCTGTATGATTGGGAGCAGGGATTTAATCAGAACTTCAACCAGGACCAAGTGGCAGGTATGCATTCTTCTGATGACTGTGTTGCCTGTACCTGGAGAATATCTGGTGTAGATGTTTTTTAAGCTTAATGAGTCGGTGAGATTACTTTAATATAAATAACTTTAGATTAATCCTTCCTAAATTAAATTGACTTCTGTTTGAAACAAATGTGTGACAGATATTTGAAATGAGTCATGCTTAACTTCAGTTAATTTTTTCTGTGCATCTCTTTAGACATTGATGGGCAGTATGCCATGACTAGAGCCCAGAGAGTGAGGGCAGCCATGTTCCCAGAAACGCTGGATGAGGGAATGCAGATTCCCTCCACACAGTTTGATGGGACTCACCCTACCAATGTGCAGCGCCTGGCTGAACCCTCACAGATGCTCAAACATGCAGTGGTCAATCTCATTAACTATCAGGATGATGCAGAACTGGCCACACGTGCCATCCCAGAACTCACAAAGCTACTCAATGATGAGGATCAGGTAGATATTATGAGAAGTAGAATTAAAATATTTTGAAGAAAACTTACTGAGACTTCACTGTATTTTTACGTGGATAATATTAACAGTACTCATACATTTTGCTTCCAAATGTAGTGAATCATCTAATTTGTGCAAATATCTTGCTAATTGTACCAAGAAACCCTGTAATATTCCCCATTTTTTTCTGTTCTTTAGGTTGTGGTAAATAAGGCAGCAGTCATGGTCCATCAGCTCTCCAAGAAAGAAGCTTCGCGCCATGCTATCATGCGCTCCCCTCAGATGGTGTCTGCTATCGTGAGGACCATGCAGAACACCAACGATGTGGAGACAGCCAGATGCACAGCTGGCACTCTACATAATCTCTCCCACCACAGAGAGGGGCTACTTGCTATCTTTAAATCAGGGGGCATTCCTGCTCTCGTCAAAATGCTTGGGTTAGTCTTATTACATTTCACATTTAGTATTTAATTCTTTACTGTTAGGCTTTTCAGTGGTTGCAATAACCATAGCTGGTGTATCTTATTTGGATTATAAATGCATAGTTTTGAATGAACCATTTTTCTGATTCATTCAAATTATTCATGTTGGCAAGTATTTACATTTCATTAATCAAATGGAGTTGTCATTACTACTTCAGTTAATTATACATTTGTTTTATACTTATTCTACAACACTGCTCGGTCTTTACATAGGCTAATTCAGTTATTCCTTTGCATAGCTGCATCCAGACTGTTTTCTTGTCAGCATTTAAAACTTAGATTTTTTTTTTTTTGTGTGACTGGTGCAGCTGTTTCTAATCTGACTGTGGGTGCTATGGTTTCTTCAGGTCTCCAGTGGACTCTGTGCTGTTCTATGCCATCACAACTCTCCACAACCTGCTGCTGCACCAGGAGGGAGCCAAGATGGCTGTACGTCTGGCTGGTGGCTTGCAGAAGATGGTGGCCTTGTTGAACAAAACAAATGTCAAATTCCTTGCCATCACAACAGACTGCCTTCAGATCCTGGCCTATGGCAATCAAGAGAGCAAAGTAAGCCGTGTAGTATGTTATGAGTAGCACAATATGCTGTAAGCAGATGTCATTTGAAAAGTCTGGACATTTAAAGTTGCCCATTAGACCTTAGTTTTATGTATTGCGTTTGTTGTTTTATACGGTGTTCTATTTGTCAGCTCATCATCCTTGCTAGTGGAGGCCCCCAGGCTCTGGTAAACATCATGAGGACATACACATATGAGAAATTGCTGTGGACCACTAGCCGTGTGTTAAAGGTGCTCTCTGTATGTTCCAGTAACAAGCCTGCCATTGTTGAGGCTGGTGAGTTACCAAGCTTTTCCCAATATAAGCATGGGTCTTGGCTTTGTAGTAGCCTAATCTGGAGTGCAAATCATTGAGATTCATTGAATATACATCAATTTTATATCCAGACTTCTACCTTTCATAAACAAATAATGGTTCATATTACGATTAAGCTTCATTTGAACTGAAGACTGTGCAAACTAATGATCTACTATTTATGTTCAGGTGGTATGCAGGCACTGGGTCTCCACCTCACAGATCCCAGTCAGCGACTGGTTCAGAACTGCCTGTGGACTCTCAGGAACCTATCAGACGCTGCAACTAAACAGGTAAAAACCCATCTTTTAATCTCCTCCTTCCTCCACCTCTTTTACACTTTACTCTGTTCTTCCTACATGAGCGCTGTTTTTCTGTCTCCCCACTTTTTCCATGGAGAAGACGTCCTTAGCTGAAGTAGATGTGCTGCAGGTAACGGTCATTCCTGCCTTTGTCCGTGAAGGGGCAGGGGGCTGTTGCCAGCACCTGCCCTGTTAAGTTAGGACGTTGACCATTGAAGGAAAGCCATGAAAAGACAAAGCATGAACAAATGCTACATCAGATTGTAATGCCACAAGCATACTTTACTTACCCATTGGCATGGTGGCAGAATGTTGTGGAGTAATTGTCTTATCTTGTGATTGTTGTGGTAGGATTAAACCTTGTGCAGCATTTCTAAAAATGTCAGAGCTTTTTTGACATTTTGATTGTGATTTGAGCAGTCCGTTTTTTTTTTTTTTGTTTTTTTTTTTAAATAATGTTTTTTTTTTTTTTTTTTTTTTAAATTATTTTTCTTGGTTTAGCTTCCAGTCGGTAACATTTTTTTGGCTTATTTGTCCCCTATAGGAAGGCATGGAGGGCTTGCTGGGAACACTGGTTCAGCTTCTTGGTTCTGATGACATCAATGTAGTTACCTGTGCTGCTGGCATCCTGTCCAACCTTACCTGCAACAATTATAAGAACAAGATGATGGTATGCCAAGTGGGCGGCATCGAGGCACTGGTGCGCACAGTCCTGCGTGCTGGTGACAGAGAGGACATTACTGAGCCAGCTATTTGTGCTCTTCGCCACCTCACCTCTAGACATCAGGATGCAGAGATGGCCCAGAATGCAGTGCGGCTGCATTATGGTCTGCCAGTGGTGGTCAAACTTCTCCATCCCCCTTCACATTGGCCTCTTATAAAGGTAAGCCTTGAGCAATACAAATGTCTTCTAAATGGTCTCTTTATGAGGGTTTCATCATAAGTGGTTTTACCTAGTCAGCATCTAAATCATAGGTGCAATAATGATGTCATAAACTGTCTTTTGCTTAGTCTTGATCTGTGGTTTTAGGCAGCAGCAGGGTGTAAATATTCTTTGAAATGTATCAAGTAATGAATACAGTTCAGTGGTGCGGCTATGTAGTTTTGCTTTTGGCTTTTTCTTGGCATGTTAAAACTTGTCTTGATTAGTCTTTGGGTCTTGAGGTGTAAGGTTTGGGTCTGTAGCTGCTCTTTGAACATTTGCTTTTCTGTTAAGAGCTAGTGTCTTGATTGGTTTAAAACCATTGTCTGTCTCAGGCTACGGTTGGTTTGATTCGCAATCTGGCACTTTGCCCTGCCAACCACGCACCTCTTAGGGAACAGGGTGCCATCCCTCGATTGGTCCAGCTGCTTGTCAGAGCCCACCAAGACACCCAAAGACGCACCTCCATGGGAGGTACACAGCAACAGTTTGTGGTAAGTTTTGCTTCACTATTCAGTAGTAAATGGTGCTGTTTCAAGGGTGCTAGATCTTGCCAGTGTGATGTGGTTTTTATTTATTTATTTATTTTGTTCACCACCTGGTTTGTCTTGCAGGAGGGAGTCCGTATGGAAGAGATTGTAGAGGGCTGCACAGGAGCACTGCACATTCTTGCTAGAGACATTCATAACAGGATTGTCATCAGAGGACTCAACACTATTCCACTCTTTGTTCAGGTTAGTCTAGCCTCATTCTAACCAGTTGCCACACCACCACATTTGCCAGACTTACCTACCAATAAGCATGTTTTGTTTTAATGGTTCAACCAAGCAATGTGTAGGTTTGATATTTACTTAAGCTAATTTCTTCCAGCCTACCATCTGCAGCAGTGACCCTGAAACATTTCCTTTTGCATTCTCTATCACTAGCTGCTATACTCTCCCATTGAGAACATCCAACGTGTAGCTGCAGGTGTCTTGTGTGAATTAGCCCAGGACAAGGAGGCGGCTGAGGCTATTGAGGCAGAGGGTGCCACTGCTCCCCTCACAGAGCTGCTTCACTCCAGAAATGAGGGTGTTGGTGAGTTGATTTTAATTTTTTTAATATTAATATAAAATTGCTTATTTATGCAGGTAAACTTTAAGTAAAACCAGATCTTTCAGTGCTTTAAGGAACATGCATTTTAATTTTGCAGAGTGGTAAACTGTCTGGTGCTAGTTGCCAACTGACGTCACTTTTTTACTTGTTGAATTGACCGGCCACAAATGTTGTGGATCTGACATCTCTACTGGTCAGACTCCTCATTAGATTGCTGTGCTGTAAAGTTGAGTTTTAGTTGTAGTGTTAGATTTTATCATGTTAAAGCAGGGACAGCATTATAAAATTCCTTACTCTGTTCCTTTGTTTTAAAATATGGCACTAGTTGGTTAAAATATAAATTAATTAAATCATGCATAGTAGCAGCAGCAAGTGATACTGTTGCTGTGAGGTGTGTTCAAAAAGGGTACTGTAGTGAACAGGGACAATATATTATCCATATATTTTTAGTGAACTTTTCCCTACCTAAATGTCCTCAGAGGCTAGGTTGGGTGAGCTGTGTCTGGCTGTACTGATGGTGCTATCTCTCCCCCACAGCCACATATGCTGCAGCAGTGCTGTTCCGCATGTCGGAGGATAAACCCCAGGACTACAAGAAGAGGCTGTCTGTGGAGCTTACCAGCTCTCTGTTCAGGACTGAGCCCATGACCTGGAACGAGGTAGAGCAGCTCATCCCAGCTAAACCCTGCCCAATCCCCATACAAGATTATTACCATAAAATGAATCCTGGGTCAAAGCCCTACGCTAGATTGCTATAGGTTCTGATGGGCACATTGAGCTTGGCAAGGTAGATTTATGATGACTTTTACCAATAATTCTGAAATGCTCACATCAGTTGTTTAAGTGATTTAGTCCAGTGTTATTTGAAAAGCTTTGTACAGTTGATTTGTTACCCATCATAATGAGTGTTTAAGCACACATTTAGAGATGAGCTTATTTTGTATTCCTCCTCCCACCTTAGACTGGAGACTTGGGTCTGGATATTGGTGCTCAGGGAGAACCTCTTGGCTACAGGCAGGATGGTGAGTTTACAGCCATTTTCTTAACCAGTGCTAGGCACGCTCTTACTCACAGCATTGAGTGTGGCAGCTTGTACCTGCTTAACATGGACTTAAACATGTATTGTACAGCAGTGCATCCCTTTCACAAGCTGTGGCAGAAAATGAAAAACTGAAGGTCTGCTTCCTCTAACGTACGTGTGCGCTCCTCCTTCCTCCACTCCCTTTCCACAACCCCCTTGTCCACAGACCCCAGCTACCGCTCCTACCACTCTGCAGGGTATGGGCAAGATGCCATGGGTATGGACCCCATGATGGAGCATGATATGGGTGGACACCACCCTGGACCAGACTACCCTGTGGATGGCCTGCCTGACCTTGGTCACACCCAGGACTTGATTGATGGGCTGCCCCCAGGCGACAGTAATCAGCTGGCTTGGTTTGATACTGATCTGTAAATAAATTACTTTTTAGGTGAGGCACTAATGCACTCAGATATGCTCTCAGTATGAATGGCAGAGATTGTGTTTTTGAACAGTGTTTAAGAACTGTGCGTGTGTGGTGAAGTTCAAAGGCTGGTGTAACGCATGCTGGTAGCAGAACTAATCTGTTGTGCATTTTGAATGTGTGAGTGAAGTTATGATAATTCTGTTTGTGTGGCTTCTGACTCTTAATGCAATCACTTCCTTTGTCTCTCCACAGCTGTATTGTCTGATCTGAATGAACCTACATTGTGATTTGGCCTGTAGAGTTGCTGAGCGGTCTCAAGAGAGTGGGCTAGTTTCTCTGGAAGTGCCTGACACACTAATACAAGCTGAGTTTCCTATGGGAACACGAGCAAGTAAAACTTTTTGTTCTGGTCCTCATTGGTCAGAGTTTTAACTGCAAAGGAGTTTCGGTTGGGTGGGTGACTCAAAGAAAGCTCAAGAAGTGGATCATGAGATGGAATTTTCAACCATAGCCTTGCCTGTAATTTTTATTACATTTTTATTTTTTCTTTTTGTTTGTTTTCTTTCTTTTTTTTTTTAAAGATTCTTAAGTCTAATGGTACTTATCTAGCTTGCTTTGATACTCGTCTTTTATTTTGCAGTAATTTGTATTCTTTTCAAATCTGTGTTTAAATTATAGTGGTAATGCTCCATCAATTAAGATTTTATCAAGTTTATGGTGTAGAACACTAATCAGTTGAATTGTATTCTGATCAAGTGTAACATTGTGTAGCTTTTGTATAAAACCAAGAATGGGAGAAATGGTCCAAATATCGGCTTTCTTGCTTTAATATGATCACTGTTTCCAGTGTCACAAATGTTCCAAAGGGTCTGCAATCAGAGGGGGCCAGTTTTTTGTATTTTTTTTTTTCCCTTTTCTTTTTCCTTTTTTTTTTTTTGATGGTAGCTATAGAAGGTTTTGAAAAGAACCCCTAATTATTGTAGCCTGCTGTGTTTATTGGAGACATGGTTATGACATGGCTAAACAATAAAATAATGGACAAACTTCATGTCTGTCTCTGTTTCAGGGTATCCATGCAGTCTCAGTACTGAAGACAGGGTTTTAATTCACTAACACCAAAGGCATTTTTGGTCAGTGCATTTGATAATAATTGCTGCACTTGACAGCATGAAGCACAGTCTGGAATGGTTACTTGTAGTATTCAGTTTACAAAAAAGGTTAGTATATTTAAAGTCTCCATTAAGTTCCAGGTACATGATTTACTTTTGACCCATTTAATTTGTATTAAAGCTTTAGGACACATTTGGTATTATGTGCCCTTAACCCCAGGATGATTAAAAAAAAATTGTTCAGTTATTAACAACTTCAGTAATTCAGTAGCTACTAATTAAATGAATATGTAAAGTTGTGTAGTTTTGGAGATATGATTTAAAATTCTTGGCTCTAAACGAGCACCAACAGTAACTTGAATATATTTTTTGAATTCCTTTTTATACCATGGTGTGTAAAACAAGTTTTGCTCAGTCTGAGGCATGTACTCGAGATTTTTCTCAGACTTCTTTAAAGGGAATAGTTCTGTTTAGAACAATTTCATGCTTAAATGGTTTTGTGTTAACATTCGATAGCTTGATTTAAAAAAAAAAAAAAAAAAATGCTTGTTGGTGTTCAATAGAACCACGTACAGTGTTCTCCATCAATCTTGAACATTTCCACCATGCAAAGTGCCATTTAAGCATGAAATAGTTCTATTTAGAACCATTTGCTTTACCAAAGAGTGTAGAATGTTGACGGGCAGTGGAAGGTTTGATATTAAGACTGATCTGTGAGCCAAGATGTTCTGAGAATACTGCTGTAAATATTTGTGTGCACTCTGAAGAGCGTGGAGCTTAAACTGCAATAACCAGAGTGTACTGAAAAACATATCTAATCTGTGTAGTTATGCCTTGGACAAACACATTAATAGAACCATTTTTTTAATAATGAACAGTGAAATGGACTGCTGTTTTTACATGCTGTGCAGTACAGATACAACTTTGTGCCTAAAGTTTACAGCTTAAACATACAAAATAATGTACAGAACACAGTGGAGCACTGCTGGTTCAGTGGATTCCACTTCCATCTCGGTATCCAATCCCTTCCAGAATCTCAACAGCTAGCAACCCCATTGTGGTATCTGGGTGGTACCTGGGAAAGAGACAATAGTGAGCAAAGACTAAACACCTAAACAGGCATTAGCATTATTTCATTATTTTAGTATTTATTATTCAGCTAAAAGGATGGCAAACAAATGCAGGTTTGGTATAAAATGCCACAAATATTTTAAGTAGCTCCTCAGACTTGCACCAACTTATTGATTAAAAAGATGTTTTATGTGGAGCAAAATTCTGCATGAATACTATTAGCTGAAATTTAAAACGGTTGTTTACTCATGAATATGCTAATTGGAACACAGTGCCAAGTACCGACCTGCTTGAAAAAGATAACGGCTTTGTCCATATGTATTATTGATGCTCTCCCCAAATTAATTAATTTTTTCTTTTGGTGCATAAAGTTTATCTGCCCACAAAATTAAGTCTTAACTGGGCAACACTAGTTCAGCTACTTGTTAATTCGGTAGTGTTTTTTTTTTTTTGTTTAGTTTTTCCTGCAGCACAGGTTACCACCACTTTGCCAAAAATGCAGTAATGTCAAAGCTTTGCTTCCAAAGCATGGCTGTGCAACTTCAAAGGGATGCCTTCTCATTTTAGTAGAGGAAAAGGAGGGGGGTCGAAGGGGGCCATGAGCAGCCCAACAATAGGCCTGTATCAATCTCTGGGAGAGGCAACAGCTCAAGGAAGCTCTCATCACACTGCTGTGCCTTGGCCTCTGACAAAATGGATCAAAGCACAGGGTGGCAGTGAGAAACTAAAGCAGGGGCCTAAGAGGGGGCTGAGGGCTGCCATGGAGGCTGAAAAGAGCTTGGCTTTTTGGGATAAGTCACCTGGTATTTTGGGCCAGGCTCCGGAGCACGTGCACCAAGCTCTGACCTTCTTCTGAATCCCAGCAAGATGTGTCTACAGCACCCATCTGTGTGGGAAGAGAAACAAAAGCTTCTGTTGGATAGGGAAAAAAAAAACCTGGTTCATAAAAAGATAATGTTTACAATTTCACATTTTCATTATGAACCCTGTGCAAAATGCTGATGTAGAATGCTTGCATAGCTGCTAATCTGACACATGACTGACAGCTGGTCAGAGAAAAAAAAAAACACGTTTAATAATTAAGGGTATAAAACTGCTTATATCTGAAGGTGGCAATTCAGCTGTGTCAACTGTAAATACAATGTTGATTACACTTATGTAATTATAAGTATTAATAACAATTGTGCTATTTTTTGGCCTGTGTATATAGCCCCCTTTTTTGTATTTTTCTAAATCATACCAAAGTAATGGAATCAAATCATATAGAAACTGGAGATTTCATGATGCACGGAGTTGTCTTGTAAAGAATCAATCAAGTTGGCGTGGAGTCACATACATCACTGATTATACCTAATATCAGCGTGAGAAGATTTGTCTTCACAAGACACCTCAGTGGAAGAGCATCCTCTCATCATCTTTATCTCTGAGAGGAGTGTATTTATATACTCATGTATAGAACTGTCAGCTGTCAGACAGAATAGGGCACAAAGCTGAGCTACCATACACAAAATGTACAAGGATGAAGTTTGTGAAAAGAGAACATGCTTAGCAGAGGATGATCAGTTCTTCAGTATTCAGTGACTGGCATAGCAGGTATGTAAATAACTAACTGAGCATTAACAAAACTGTAATAACAAAATCTAAATGTGAGCTCAAAAAGACAAACAGATTAAGATGACACACTAACAAAAATGCCTACCCGTGTTTGAGACAATATAGCAATACATGAAAGCATGAGAAACTTTAGTTTAAAATATTTTATGAATAGTTCTTGTTCTTTTTCTGTGAGAAGTTTTGGAGTAATTACTGGGGCATAAGAGCTTATAAGATTGCAGAGGCACTTTATGGCAATCTCTGGTCAACCCCCCAGACTGCCATTCCATTGTCTGCCCGCCTGCATCACGAAGCGCCTGTTACTAGGCAACGGTGTTATGTACCTGGGGAGATGATCAGTTTCGACTTCCTGTCCTCAATACCACTCCTGACATCCCTTCTTTTCTAATACAGTATACAACCCTTTGTGGATTTGCTTATTTCTGGATGTGGCCGCACTACATACAACACAGCTGTACTCAACATTATTTCCATTTGGAAAACCGTTCTCTTTCATGCGTGCAGCACATGCCACATTTTCAAACCAACCATAAAGCTAGACCTGATTTCAAAACTGTGGTAGTGGCAGTATGACCCTGCACACTGTCATAACACTAAGAAAACCAATGTGCACTTATAAATCACAGTAATATTGTGAATTATAATAAACCAATGCATAACATTCATTTAAACATCAGGAACCTCACAGTAAAATCCATGGAATTGCTGCTTATTGAGTTTTTCCTTACAGTTTCGCCATTACTTTATTTGAAGAAATCAAAACGTGTATATATTCACAATACTGTAATGTAGATTGATTATTAGAACATAATGTCTATATTAAAAAAAAAAAAACCCAACAACTATATATAGCAAACTTGTTCAGAATACAGTGCAGTCGAAAAGATTAGTTTCTACTCCTGAGCTCTAGAAGCTGTTAGTACGAAAGGCATGAAGCTGCTAAAAATAGGAGGTAGAACAGAGGTGTTAAACACAGCTTTACAATACCTGACAGGCTCTCAGCCCTTCAGTGAGGCTCACTGTGTTTACAATACAGCAGCCCTAACGACTGACCTGGGAGAGTCAGGCAACAAGGCAACGTGAGAAGAAAAGCTGAGCTGCGGATTGCTTTTGATTGTACGGATGGAGACCCAATAGAGTGGAAGGCACAGAGAGAAGGCAAGGGTACTGTACTGGCAGCATGTAATCACAGGGAGATGGAACTGAAGTGAATGTGTAGTGTTTGTTATCATGCTTGCTGGACCCTGAGCCTTCTTACTGTTCAGAGGGAGAAAGAGATAATCAGTGGAGAAAAACACTGCAAAAAACTAAACTACAAAAATACCCTGTCCCAGTGCCCTTTTCCTCACACAAACGAGGCCTGGAACACATTTAATATGCAAGTTCAGCTTCCCTGTTTCCTCACTTCAAAGGCTAACATGGTAAAGTACATTCTTGTACTTGAAATGACCAACTTAACACACCAATTAGCATTTTACCATTAGATTCTCAGATACTGTCTTAGAGCTGCTGTTTTACTGGCCCATATATCTCAAGCACACAACCCACAATAATATGACAACAATGCTGAAAAAGAAGAGGATGGACAAGTGGACTTGAGCCCAGTCCATTCATGTCTAGAGATACATACACGGTAGGGCTACACTATATACCAATCTTTAATCTTTATTGCAGCATCAGTCTTTGCAATAATGATGTCGCAAAAGTGTACAATATGCAAATGCCTGATTTTTGACTGAAATAAGCCTCAATTGCTGAATGTTTTATTATGTGCTGGGAGCATCCTGACCAAAGCCATACTGTGTTTAGATGAATGCATTTACAAAATCCAACATGTAAATAAAGTAAAGTAATCTTGGTTACAAGACATAATTCAAGCTAAATCTTAACCACATCACATCAATTGTTTACAAACATGTTTTCAGTATACTGGAAGGTTATTGCAACGGCAGTATGTACCAACATTGTAATATGGTATATTGTTTAGCACTAACCAGAATACTGAGCCACTGCTTTGATTCACCCTTTCAACGCACCCTTTCCCTTTACTACAGTGATCATTAGTGCCATTTTGCAATGTGAAATATTCCAATGTGATATTTTCCCCAACATCATTCAGCCCTAACACATAGCTATGAATACCATATACTCACATTCTGAATATCTACTCCCTCATAGCAGAGTTGATAAAGGCTGATTATAAGAAGACAAATGCAGTACCCCAGATATGATAGTTAAGTGATTAAGACAGACCACTGAAGTGAGATGGACGCCTACTTCAAAAACAGATTTTCTTATACACACAGAAATGTGTGTATAAGGAAGGAGTTTTACATACAGAACAGTGCAAGTCTGAGACTGCCATATATATCTAACAGATAATTGCTCAAAAGCCTCCAACAGGAAGTATAATATACAATCAGTATTTAAGCATTTCATTTGTGTTTTTATTTTTCTCAGTCATACTGCCAATTTAAATCTTCCATCCTTCCAATTTAAAACCAACCAGTTACAGCTGTGTCCTCCCAACAAAAGCTGTTTCCAAAGGACTCACTGACATTGTTATCCTTCAAAGAGACACTAACATTCACACAAGCAACTACCAAAACACACTTTAGCCATCCTGCAAACTTTTCTTATATGCATCTAAAAAGATCAAAGAAAATATGTGAAAAATAAACAGGAATTCAAGAAAGTATTGCAAGATAGAGAAAATGGGCTCAAAACAACCATGCTAGACCTGGTAGAGCACCAAAACTCTCCTCATCAGATAAACAGGCCTTAAAGTTTTCCAACATTTGGGAGAAAATCAAGATCCACTCATCCATCAGATCTGGTAAAAATCCACAGGTGTTTCTGTCCATCCATCTACTGTGAGATGACAGCTCAATACTATTAGTCTGAAAGGATGTGTAGCTGTTAAGAAGCCATTACTGAGAAAAGAAAATACAAAAAAATCTGAAAATTTGCACATTATCACCAAAAATGTTAGGTCTAAGGAAGTCTAAGGAAGGATGGTCTCTAACTTGTGTAGTACTGTATATTCAAGTTCTCTGTCAGCCAGTGAAAGTCTCCCAAAAGTATAGTAGCTGCATTCAGTTCTTTCCTGTATGCTTCATGCCAAACTATGTTTGCCTCTGCATTAACATTCAATGTTGAACAGAATTTGGTTAGTTAGTCTTTAGTAAAGAAAAGCCTCACTTGATTTTGTTAGTGGGAATTTCCTTAATAAAGGGTACGATACTTTGCTGAAGTCCTACAGAAAGTAGATGGAAGCATTATCTTAGTACTTCTGAAAAGTCATTTCATAAGTACATGAGGAAGCTGCCATTGACATCTGAGCCTGATCACTTTAAAGAAAGTGATTTAGGCTCTTACAACCCACCATACCACCCCTTTGTAATTCCCTCTCTGGTTTTTTCACTTCACCTCATCCTCATCAGCATGGAGCGCTACAGATGAGTACAAATGATCAAGTCTCTTAGGGAGTCCGAACATTCAATTATGAGACTCTCTTTTCTCTGGCCATTGGTGACCTCAGCTCTAATAATGTACTGAAAAAGTGTCCAGTGATTTCTCATACAGCTTTGAGACTAAATGAATTTGAAGCAAGAGTAGTCACCGTAAGATATGACTTCATGCAGCACATAATTACCGCTGAGCTCCAACTAGAGAATGTTAGCTGCAATGCTTTGATTTGACTGAAATAACAGAAACTGATGAAAGCCTTTTCTGTCAATTCAAAGGGAAATCCCAGTAAACAGTACCTAATATGAGGTACAGCAGAGGTAGCCCACAATGTGGGAAATCGTGTATTGTTGAAGCTAGTTTCATCTGCTCTGACATGAGGTTTCATGACATTTAATTAACTTGCTGACATTTATGTTGCTGTTTACAAAAAACAGAATGGCATGGAAACAAACAACTTCATTCTGGAGCACCCAACAGGTGCACAAACACTGGGCTTTGCAGTAATTGGGAAAGCTGTATTTTAGCAGCCCACAGAACTCCTCAAAAAAGTCCTTCAGAGGTTGAACTTGAGTGCTTGAAAAAGTATTCTAGCCTAAAAGTAAATGTCTTGGCTGAGTCCATTCGTCTTTATAACAAGTTTAGCTAAGTTTCCATGCTCTTGGTAGAAAATCATTCAAAAATGGTCACAATGGTAAATGTGCAATGCTAAAACCCTTTGGGAATCATGGAGGAACTAATAGAAGAGTACTGGTCTATGGTCTGCTCTTAAGAACACCACATACTGTCTCACCATTTAAAAATAAAACCACAGGGCTTAGTCACAGCATGCTGCTCCCATCCTAAATGAAGGTTTTGTTGCGGCCTGGACTTGAAATCGAACCCACTCCCTCCGTTCGCTTTGAACTGCTGTTTGAAAATAGCTTCAACACGTGCTGGATCTATTTCTGATATTACGAGGCAATTAGTGAGCTCTTTGATGGCTTGATAAAAACGGGCATGCATAGATTTTACAGCGCAGCAATTAATGAATACTAATTAAAAGGGCTTTGTTGATGGCTGGGTTGAGAGGAAGATGAGTGAGTCTGGTTTTCCATTGCTTAATTGAAACCCTTTGTCACTTGCCCACTCGCGTGTGGATAAGTGCTCTGTGTCAGTTAGGAAAAGGGAAGAAAATATAAATTGATTTGCATGATTTGCATAAATGTAATGCCGATTTCATAGTTGGTGATAGTGGCTGGATCTATACACCCCAATGAACCACCTCTCAGAAGTCCAATAAACTCACTCAAAATTCCATCCGTTTGTCTAATCCCAATTAAATGTGCTTTTTCTTCAGAAACCAACTTACCAGACACAAGACTTCTAACATATGCATTTTAAAGACAAGAGTATGTCAGAAAATGTCGATTCATGTGTACTGTGCAGTGTAGATGTGTCCAGGTGTTGTTAGATAATGAAAAAATTTCTTACTATTTGAGGCAGGACAACAGATGATTGTCTGTACACTGGAGAAGCTTAAGAGAAGAGGGTGCTAGGTTGTATACACATATCATCAAGGGAGCTCAGAGCTGTTACATCAGTGCAGTACAGCTGTCAATGTTGATAAGAAAATTGCCCACAAATATATTTCAACTCATTTATTATATGCAAACTAATCTGGGAATACTATTGCAAACTGTCAAGTTAGGGTCAAATGTGAATGAGAGTACATCCTTCATCTATCTAAGTTTAAAATGAGAAGATAATCTAGCTAGCCACCAAGCATGTACAGAAGCAAAATAATTAATTATGCAATTGAACAGCTAAAGAAAGAAAACAAATATATTTATTCAGAAACTATTTCAGTAACTGGCAGAAACACAATCTCAACAGTTGCAGTTGTGCTGTGTAGAAATTGCAATAGCTGACTAAGCTAAGGAATGATATCAAATCATGGTTTGATATGAACCCAAGTGAACTAATGACAGTAAACTCTCTCTGTTTGAGAAATTCATATATGAACACTACTGTCACCTGAGAACACAGCTAACATGGGAAAAACAAAAGTAACTGGTGAGGGAAAAAAGAGTAATAATACAATCTATACTTGTTTTAGATGTAAACAGCTCCACAAACTAATTTGTTAAATCTGCATCAGTCTTAGTTCGGAAGTAATAGCCCTCATCTAAGAGGGTGTCAGCAATCACAGATTTGAGCTGAAACAACTTCTCTCCTCTCCTAACAAGTAGGACTGATGTGAGTTTGATGGTGCATTTAGTCCAGATGATACTATCGCCTTCAAATTGGGGCCTACTCCTACCTGAGCCAGCATTTAGTGGTAATTTTCTTCCATGAAGAGCTCAAGGATTTAGTGCCAGAATATGAGTGGGTGTGCTGTTTCTGAGTGCAGATAAGCAGTTGGGCTGAACACTAATGCAGATATGTGGAGATAGCATTGTTTTCCCCCCTAACACAATGCAGAGCAGATCAGGCTGATGGGATGGAGGGGAGATAAGACTGGAGAGATGTGGGAAGAAGAGTGTTGTATTAGCTCTGCTCTTGAGGCAAAAAAGCAACAGTGCTGAGATAGATGTGCTAAAATCCATCATGTACAAGGTCAGAGTGGGAAGCAAGCAGAAATAACAGCACAGCTGATGAATATTTCAATTATGCAAGTTTGACAAAGTTCAGATTTTTTCGCAGATTCTAATTCAAGTTCAGATTCAAAGTTATATGGACATTCACCATAGCAATTTTGCCTTACACTCTAGTACTTTTCAGTTGCTATAGTTATGAACTATAACCAATGGTTAGATTACCAAATTAAAATGTTTCCCCCCAGACTATTTACAATGTTAAACAGCCCATATCCTACATCCCTATCCTTTGAACTGCATTTTGTTTCCCTCTCTGTGCTCTACTTTTTAGATTTATGTGGCTTCATGTACCTAAGACAATACATAATTCATTTTAAAGTGACCATTTTCTAACCTTGGGGGGGGCAGTCATGGGCTGGAGGATAGGGAACCAGCCCTGTGACCGGAAGGCTACTGGTTCGATCCCCTTTGCTGACACTCCATGCCTGAAGTGCCCTTGAGCAAGACACCTAACACCCAATTGCTCCCCGGGCACCGTGGATAGAGCTGCCCACTGCTCCGGGCAAGTGTGCTCACTGGCCCCTAGTGTGTGTGTTCACTAGCGTGCATGTATGTGGGTGTTTCACTGCACGGATGGGTTAAACGCAGAGGTCTAATTTCACAGTGTGCAAACACAGTGACAAATGGTTGTAAATTCTATTCTATTCTACCTCTCTTTATCTCTTAGAATTAAACAGGCTGTTTTTATACTGCCTATAAGACATGTAAACAATCTCTCTTCTAATTTGTTACATTGTATTGCACCCCATTAAAAAAAACAGTACAGACTGAAACACTCCTTATAATTTCATTGTGAATAGGTGGAACTAAACTGCTGTAGGCTGAATAAAATGTTTTTGCTTTTCATGACATCACAGAAACTGAATTCTAAACAGGCTGTTTCTGCAACTTAGTTTCCATATATGGACTGTATAGACTGGGAAGTGAACATTACATTTTGAAAGTGTCAGTTTTTGCACACTACACCAAAAATGTAATTTTTTTTTCATTTTTGGAGCACCCCACTTTAAGCATCAAAACATCTAACTTCAGAGAAAAAATGTTGAGAAGCTTGGTTACATAAGCGTTGTATATAATTACATCTAGTCTATGAGATCAAAACACTGGCTTACATCATTTGGTTTTAACCAGTGAAGACGGAAGACGGAAGTGGCTTTGGCCCTGAAATCTCTTTGGTTGCCATGACATGCCATTAGTCTCATGATGGCTTGTTTTTCTGACAGCTTTTACTTTATCTTACCACTAACACATACCACAAGCAAAACCCATGATGTTTAAGTGTCATAGGCACTTAATATGGCCACAGATAATCACACCTAACTAACACAACAGCTGCAAAGTCAATTGTCCTAATATTATTGGAGGTCTAAAATGTGTGAGTACGAACAAATGTGCTATTATTTCTCAACCTTTCCTTTAAAGAAGGGCAAGGTATTGAAATTCAATATCTTTACTGTAATGACCAAATTACTTCAACACTACAGAGCTTCAAAAAAGTCCATGTGAATCAGTACCAAATTTCATACCCAAGTAGTCAATGTTCTCAGCATCAGTGAGCCAATAAGCCTGCTTGTTCCAAAACCTAGACTGCTGATTGGCTGTCTAAATTGCATTTCTATTTGCATCTTATTAACTTCGACCCTTATTGGTTTTTCTGCAAGACACTCTGAGTAGTAAATGTACCTACTTCCAGCATCTCACACTCACATCTGGGTTAAGGCACATACACTTTTGGTCTGTAATCTAAAGGAAGGTATTAAATATTGGTATTGACATACGTGTCTAAACAGCTCAGGGCAAAGTGGCTACAATGATACTTTTCTTCAGGCCAATCAAGGCAAAGTAACTCAACAGAATCTCATACAAACTCAATCAGAAATTCACCCCACATCATCTCAGTCCCCATTTATGGCCAGCAGCATAGTGCTCAACCATGTAGACTCATCTTTCAAAAACAAGCTCCTATCTCCTGTCAGTGGAACAGTGTGCAAATCCATGGTTGTGAGCCCCGTCTGCTGGCCCAGGGCACCGTACCTGGGTCAATACTCTTTCATGCAGCAGCTGGGAGGAGGGCCACTGTTGCTGCTGTCGTGCTGTGAGGGGGTGCAATCTGTAGGGGTGGCCAGAGCCGAGCTAATGAGCACAGCTCTCAATCCCAAGAGTGAGAGCACATAGCATGTGTGTGCGTGAGTGTGTGTGTCTGCGGGAACCGCTGTCCTGCTCCTACCTCTGCATTATTCATACACTCAATACAGGCAGCCACTCGCCCCTGTCCTGGGAGCACTATATATGTGTGTGCATGCGTATCTCACCATAAGTGTGTATGTCTCTCTCTCCTTCAATCACTTTTTCACTTGTTTCGCCCTCGCTGTGACTGTCTCTCCCTCTTCTCTCTTGTTAGAGCTCACATGACAGTTACAGGGTTGATTGAGATTGTACAGCGAAAGCAACAACTATATCCTTATTACCTGGGTGAGACAGCTACAGTATACGAGAACAGCGGACAAGGATATTATGAGCACTATATATATTTTAATTTACAGATATAGGAAAAAAATGAAAGGAGAAGAATGGTGTTATCATATATGAACACCGCATGACTGTATGCTATTTGTATATTTTACCCAAGTGCTGTTAACATATTTACATGAGAGTAGGAAGTTGTAGGACTTTGATCAATAACAAACAGAATAGGAAAATACTTGTCAAGCATTCTCCAGATAAATGTAGAAAATTACTATCACCTGACAGAAATCAACTCACTGTCTATGTATTACTCTAAGACTGGTAGTCTAGCTATGCTGCGATCATGTAAATAGCATATCACGGTCCAACTAAGGCCTAAGTAGTTCTAAGCATAGAGTGATTAAAACTTAGTCCAGGCTGATATTCGCTAGACTATTTGAGACAGATTTAGACAAGTAAATCCTTAAATAAATGCTTTAGACAAGTAAAATAAATAAACCCATTTGGTGCATCATCTAGGGAATTTTCACTTAATAAGGTAAAGACTATACTGGCCAGCATATAGAAATGTTTTTTTTTATGTACTAGTGTTGTCTACAACGGTTCAGTTTCTCAGACTATCTAAGAACTTACTTGGGCCAATGTAACATAGTTACTGATCCCATATCTGGACATGAAGTGTAGTTAGTAACATGGGCAGTATTATCAACCGTATCAACAGTATTACCAATCCTTAAAATGGGGTTTAAGCTCTATTCAAGCTGCACTGATTTTAAATGTTAATTTAAGTGATTACCAACAGTTACAGTTTTCACAAGTCTAATAATAATTCTGACAAGTAGTGAATGATCTGGAATTCCCTGAACTTGCTCCCTCAGATAAATAGCAGTCCTGCTCTTAATAAAACCCACTAATGAACATGGCCACATGCTGCAATGTTATTATTACTGAATGTCAGTGAATAACTTATCACAAACATGTACATCCAAGTCAATGATGTTCCAAGCTGAGCTTTCTGTGTTAATTTGAGGTAATATTGTTCCTGCATGATACAGCCTGTCAAGTTCCACCCCATATACATTTGTCCAGTGTCAATGCGAAGGAGACGTTTATGTGATTACGGGTTAATAATTTTTATTTTACACAGTCAGACGTTTCTATGGATTTTTTTTTTTTTTTTTTTTGGTTTGGATAGGGTTAGAGAGAGAGAGAGAGATAGAGAGAGAGAGAGAGAGAGAGAGAGAGAGAGATAGAGAGAAAGACAGACAGACAGACAGAGAGACAGACAGAGAGAGAGAGAGAGAGAGAGAGACAGAGAGCGAGACAGAGAGAGAGCACAAGAGTGAGAGAGAGAGAGATTTGACAGGCTGATTCATCTGTAGTAGATGGCACAGCAGGCAAGAGCAGAGACATAGTCTGACCTGGTCTCATCTCATTCTATTAGTGTTAAAGTGGGTGAGTCTCAGTTTAACCATGACAGGGACAAGGCACACATATACACTTACATATACAAAACACACCCCATCTGTTGTAGAAAGAGTCTTTTCCATATCATTATTATCCTCAGTATTCAGTCCACCAAGACTCCATGGCTTACAAAGGCAAGTTCATTTTCACAAACCAAAAAATTACCCCTCACATGACTTGAGCTGAGAAAATGATTAAGTATCTGCCACCAAGTGTACTAGATCAATAGAGTAGTGCCAGTCAATCTCTTGCCTTGTTAAACATGTGCATCATCCAGTGTGGACAGTCGCACACATGAGCGTGATCTACACACCTACAGACAGACACATCCCACTACTACCAGTTCTCATTCTCAACAAATTCCAAATCAATACTTACTCAGCCACTGTGTGAAATACAGAGCTTGACAGACAGCCAGAGCTATTGTTATCCTGTTCAGCTAATGGATTTAGTGCGCATGCACACGCACACGCACACACACACACACACACACACACACCCCCCAAACAACATTCAGAACTAACAAATTAATTACTCCTGTGCCAACCTTGATAGCTGCGCAATAACTACAGCTAGACGATAAGAAATAAAAGGTAGCAGTGCTAAATGACAGGAGTATTGTGATACTGCTCAGGAGAGTCTAATGAGGCCAATTAGAACCCTCAATGGTGAGTAGAACTGCAGTGGTAGTTTGAGGAGACGGAAGCAGTGCTGTATGATCAGATAACCAAAAGAAAAAGGCAAGAGGATTAAAATGCAGATATACAATCAGTCTAAACAACACAGTGCAGGTGAGTTGGAGGGGTGATGTCAAAGCTCATTTCTATTAAGGATGTGGAGAAACAGACAGGGAAACAGGATAACATCAGCAATGATGATGGTAAACAATCCATTTTGACACTTTTCAGGTACCACAAAGATAACAAAATTACTTATGTCTAGTTTATGATTCTCAATGTTTTAGCATTTTAGTGTTTGCATTTGCCTTGCTTCTTAATAAGAGATGGAAAGTCTACAGCTGTCCCATTACTGTAAACTGTCACAGCAATAGCATAGTAATATATCACGGTAGCAACAATAGCTTCACAGACTCATAGAACAATCCTGTATTTGCACAAACATGACCTGTCAGAACAGGCATATTTAATTCTGATGTCTAGTATGTGGTATTCAGCTGTCAGTGTTTGTGTTTTTGTCCCTAAAATAGTACCAATGCATTTCCGTGCTTCTTAATAAGAGAAGAAACCTCTACAGCTAACCCATTATTGTAAAATGTCACAGCAAGAGCACATTAATATTCCAGGGTAGATTCACAGAACAATCCTATACCTGCACAAATGTGATCCCTCAGACAAGCATATACATTTCAATTCCCTTTCAGAGCATGAATATGCGTGCACACTCACGCGCACACACACACACACACACACACACACACTCATTAGAGGGGCACAAGGAGGAGATGGCAGTAGAGGGCCTCAGATCAGTCTTCTCAGGAAGAGCATTGGGAGACGTTGGCCTTTAAATTGTTAACATCGTTTGATTGAACGTGAGGAGAACACCCTGTGTGATGAGATATTAGCCCAGGGCTCCTGCTCAAATATTAAAGTCAGTGCCATGCTACAAGGTCTGCAGCTGCATATACACAGATACAAAAAGTATTAACTGTACTATGGAGTACAATTGGCACCTCTGATTTTTCAAATTTAAACCAAGAAGATATTTTTGACAGTAGGTTGTTAAGAGCAATATATTTGAGCCAGAACGATGCTGATCTAATGAACAAGTAGCACACATACAGTGGGGCAAAAAAGTATTTAGTCAGCCACTGATTGTGCAAGTTCTCCTACTTAGAAAGATGAGAGAGGTCTGTAATTTTCATCATAGGTACACTTCAACTATGAGAGACAAAATGAGCGGAAAAAAAATCCAGGAAATCACATTGTAGGATTTTTAAAGAATTTATTTGTAAATTATGGTGGAAAATAAGTATTTGGTCACCCACAAACAAGCAAGATTTCTGGCTCTCACAGACCTGTAACTTCTTCTTTAAGAAGCTCCTCTGTCCTCCACTCATTACCTGTATTAATGGCACCTGTTTGACCTTGCTATCTGTATAAAAGTCACCTGTCCACAGCCTATAACAGTCAGACTCCAAAATCAACCATGGCCAAGACCAAAGAGCTGTCGAAGGACACCAGGAAGAAAATTGTAGACCTGCACCAGGCTGGGAAGAGTGACTCTACAATAGGCAAGCCAATTGGTGTGAATAAATCAACTGTGGGAGCAATTGTAAGAAAATGGAAGACATACAAGACCATACCAGACCATGGAAGACATAATCTCCCTCGATCTGGGGCCCCACGCAAGATCTCATCCCGTGGGGTCAAAATGATCATGAGAACGGTGAACAAAAATCCCAGAACTACACGGAGGGACCTGATGAATGACCTGCAGAGAGCTGGGACCAAAGTAACAAAGGCTACCATCAGTAACACACTACGCCGAGAGGGACTCAAATCCTGCAGTGCCAGGCATGTCCCCCTGCTTAAGCCAGTACATGTCCAGGCCTGTCTGAAGTTTGCCAGAGAGCATGGATGATCCAGAAGAGGAATGGGAGAATATCATGTGGTCAGATGAAACCAAAATAGAACTTTTTGGTAAAAACTCAACTTGTTGTGTTTGGTTTGCTTTGGGGCTGTTTTTCTGCAAAGGGGACAGGACGACTGATCTGTGTTAAGGGAAGAATGAATGGGGCCATTTATCATGAGATTTTAAGCCAAAACCTCCTTCGATCAGTGTGAGCATTGAAGATAGAACATGGCTGGGTCTTCTAGCATGACAATGATCCCAAATACACCCCTCGGGCAACGAAGGAGTGGCTCCGTAAGAAGCATTTCAAGGTCCTGGAATGGCCTAGCCAGTCTCCAGACCTCAAATCCGTAGAAAATTTGTGGAGGGAGTTGAAAGTCTGTGTTGCCCAGCGACAGCCCCAAAACATCACTGCTCTAGAGGAGATCTGCATGTAGGAATGGGCCAAAATACCAGCTACAGTGTGTGCAAACCTGGTGAAGACTTACAGGAAATGTTTGACTTCTGTCATTGCCAACAAAGGTTATGTTACAAAGTATTGAGTTGAACTTTTGTTATTGACCAAATACTTATTTTCCACCATAATTTACAAATAAATTCTTTAAAAATCCTACAATGTTAATAATGTTAATAATGCTTCACTACAGGAATGATACATTCACTTCTTCTGTTTGATTGGAGCGCAGTCAGTAGCACCACATCACTCAGCAATGCAATATCAGTTCTTGAAGTCCACTTGATATTTTTGGCAGTTGTATGGCACTGTTTGCATAGCTTAGTATACACAATGTGCGGTTTGTTACACATCCTAATTTTTGTTTTGTAATAACGTATGCTTTTTTTTTTGCCAGGACAATCCAAAAGCAGTGCGATCAAAATTTCACTTAAGAAATGATCTACTACGTTCCAGGATCTATAGATTTTGTAATGGCTCGTTTAAACTGAAGATGTCATTAAGTGTTAGATGGGCAGAAGCTAACAAACACCCTCTCCACATTGATGCTAGTGGTAACTATCAAATGGAATGCATCATAGGAGATACATTCACACTTTGGTGATGACCCCTCATGTCATTTAAATAAACCACTAGAGGGGTTGACACAGTAAAATTGTCTGCATTGTCTGCAGTAAAATGGAGCAGCCTGTAGAAGCTTTATTGCATGTTGGAGCTTTCTGTGTGCCACCTTCTCATTCAGAGCATGATTCTGATCAGTAATCATTTATTATTGATTTGTTTAAATAGAGTAATGACAACGTGTGACCAATTACTGCACTAATCACAATGTCTCATTATCTAAAATACACCTCTCGATTCAATCCCTTGACTCTAACACATTCACTGTAATTTCTGGTACAATCCAACCTGAATAGAATTTTTCTGCTCATCATCATCATCATCATCAAACAAGTCATTGTATTTGCATCACTTTTAACTTGGTGTCTCATTTTTTTCCAGTGAAAATCTAAAAAGCCCATTTTATCCTTTTATACCATGAATTCAGGAGGTGCTGACTTCTTGACTGGAGAAGGTTATTTATAACAAAGGTCTCAAAAAAAGCTTCATTTAACTTGGGTCTCTTTTTGTTGAATATGTAAAGAATATAACCTTAAACTAATCTGCAACCACATATAGGTACCATAGTATGGCATATACACCTTCCTTTCCTCTCTCCCTACATGTTCCATTCTTTGCTATAAGTATTCTGTATATATACATTGGCCTTAAAAGGTTTAAACTCACAGACTGAAAAAGGAAGGTTAAAAGAATGCCAAGTGTGAAAACAAACTTTCAGATTTAACAGAAAGAACAAAAGTTAATAAGGTCTAAAGCAGCTTATGATAAGCATATTGGAGGTATTATTAGTGGCTAAGATAAAAAAGAATAAATTTGTCTTGGGAATTACATGGAGCGAGGGTTCATAGGAAGTCCACTTATGCTGTTTACTAAGTGATCACGCATTATGTTATTGGTTAATGTAAAATGATATTTAAAGTTTTTTTTTGCCTCACAGACTTGCTTAGTTTACAATTGTTCATGTGTTTTCTGGTCTGGTCAGCAACTTTTGCCATTATATTACAAGCAGAATTCTCTGGAAACCCTAAAAATAAAAACTTTTATTATTTACATTTTTAATTATTCAGAAATTTGGAATAAATTACTGAACTGATTCACCTAGCTGTTGTCCAGGTCTCAATGTATCCACAGTGTTTTAAGCAAGACAGAATGTGTAAGCTATGTGTCAGTCTGAGGAGAGACTGGTCTCACTGAACTCTGTAAGAGACCACAGCTCATCTCTAAATACCTGCAGTGCTTGAGCAAAGATGAAGTCATCAGAAACATGACTCAGTCTTCTCCCTTGGCAAAGAGGGCACAACATTTTCACCTCTCACACAAATGTACACACATACAAACGAAAACACACCCACACACCATATTTTTGCAGACAGGTAAGCTCTTCAATACTGTTTCCCCACAGAGCTCCTAATCCAGACATTGCACTTCAGGGCACACATTCATACATGCTCCAAATTAAAGAGAACATGTTGTTTCTACGTGCCCCTGGGAGTTTCAGAACTCACTAACATTGTGTTACTAAGATTGTTTCAGATGCAGTGACATATTACCCAGTCACAAGAATATTTCAATCATATGTCAACAGACAGCATTATATATGATAACATTAATCACAATTGCAAGCTTACCATCAATTACTGCAAAAAACACGAACAGAAAAACATGATCCACAATATCCTGTTCCCTAAAATAAAAATAAGCAAACTGGCTGCAATAATCAATGATATGCCAGAATAAATGCAAGTATGATGAGCGTAAACAGCCTTGTGTTTGTTATTTTCTCAGCAGTTATTGGCTGTTTTTGTCCTTGCTGATTTTGGTCTGCACCCCTGTGTGTGTATATCTGAATGGGTGTGTAAGAGTATCTGCACAGATGTGTGAAAGTGGGAAGAAAACACACTCAAGCCTGGAGTTTTGGATCATCTCTTCCTCCTGCAGGGCAGAGCCCAATCTAACTCTCTTCCAAACTAGCACACTGCATAAACAGCTCAATTCATCACCCCCTACTGCACAACTTATTCATGACTGAAGAGAACCTTCTGTTTGCTAGGCACACAGGGCAGACATTTTGGTTTCATCAGATATAAGAGTAATTTGAAGAGTCAGTTATTTCTTTAGAGGCAAGATTTTTTTATCCCCAATTTCTAATTAGACTGATTAGTACGGTATTCATGAATGATGATGCCATGTGCATGTAGCAGTTTAATCCAGCACATTTCAGCCTCTGAAGGCTCTAGAATCTTTTGAGTTTAGTTCTAGTCCAGAAACATCACAGAACAGATTATCAGCATAGTACAAGCCTGTCTCTCATTGGAAATATCTGTAGTGCTTAACTTTATCATTTAAGCATTACTATGTTACAGTATCATTTCACTAATTACTAAGGTCTGAACACTCAAGGTTCTAGGGCTGTAAAATATGGCCTGTGTCATTCTTAACATTCTAAGTCAGTAGGAAAGAATGTTAGATCAGCTCAAACTAACTTACACTGTCTTGTCTTCTTCATGTGTCAACTTATGAAAAAATGTTGCAAATACTGTCATATTACAATCCATATAACTCAGACTGGGAAATCAACATATAAATGCTCACCAGTCGTTTAAGTACACGGAGCAGCAATCTCTGCTGTCTTGGCTCAGGGTGTAACTGCAGTGTGTGTGCAAGGCTGAGCAGATCTTCAGGGTTCAGATGGTCAGCTCCATCCCCTCCATACAGCTGAGCCAGCAGAGACACACATTGACTGGCCTCCTCATACACCTCTCCATCACCACAGGGCAGCTAGGGAGAAAGAGAGAGATAAATCTCAGTTATCTGAACAGTACTAAATGGTTGCTATAACCCTGCTTCAGTGCGTAAAACACTTCAAACTCCAAACAAGAGTTAGAAGGCAAAAAAACTAACCTAAAACACATTGACTCTGGCTACAGCATTTTGTATTCCCTCCATGTACACAACGAGGTAAATCTGCAATACTGTATCACACAACATCCAAGATGAAATATACACCTACTATCAGAACAGCCCAACTTAAACACGCTGTTATGGCTTTTCCAGTGCACAAGGGAAATAAAGAAAATTATTCTTATGACACTGTATGTCAATGTAACATCCACTCTCACCAGACAATTTCAATTGACCTTCAACTGAATCAGAACTACCAAAGTTCCAGTTTGACGCAATGGGCTCCAGTTTAGACTCAAACGGAGTGTTCATTAATAGCAGTAGTATTCTGCTAAAATACTGAAAAGCAGCATTCATATTATAAAGCCAGTATACTGTTAAGGAACAGACAAACTGAAGCATACTGTTATATGATGCCTATTCCATCTAAGTGACATGTAGTGTACTTGTTTTTGACCTAATATATAATACTGTGGCCTCTGAGACAACAAACCTTCATTTGACTTAATCCTGACCCAGCCTTCACTGGAGGAATGACATAAAAAGAGGGGGTGGTAGAGGCAGTGCTTTGCTGATACAGACATTAGTCCTTAAACAGGTATAATTGGGGGAGTGCGCCGCTGATCCTCAGAGACAGACACATTCATAGTTATGAGGCAAACATGTCCATCAGGGGAGCGGTTTAGGGGCACAGAGCGAGCCTTCTGAAAACAGCACTTGTCAACGCCCCTGCAGCCCAGCAGAGAGAGTGAGTCTTGGGGCCATGGGGATTTTCTCTCCCACTCTGCCTTTCCCCTCAAAGCCTGTGGAGTGAGCTCTGGGATTCCAGCCTCTTTTTCAGCGCTGATCCGTTGCTGCCCCCTTCCATAGAAGTCTAATCCCATGAGGCCATGGGGCAAGGGCCAGCCGCGCCTAATCCCGCCTCTCTTTGTGATGCCGCCGGCCACTCCAGAATGGGAGGAATGCTTAAGGCCTAAACAATGGCCCCCAAAGAGAACCGCCTCTCTCTGGCCTGGCGGCTTGACGAGGGGCGGAGAGGAGGGAGAGCCGCGGGCTGAAAGGCCTTTGGTGTCTGTGCACGGGTTCGCTGGCCCAGTATTGTTCACATGCCAGCACAGAGTCAGCACAGAACAAGAGTTAACACCTGCTTAGCCAGGCTCATAAAACCACCTTGTTTACTTAGCACGGCTAGTGGATGCACCAGGGAAATAGGGCAGAGGAGCCTAATGGGAGTGGGTGGCTGAAAAGCAGGCAGGAATCAGAGAGATTAGGGTGTGCTAATGCCACTGTGTGTGCTGAAAAGGCTGATTGCAGAAGAAAAAGAGGAAGAGGAGAGCAGAGGCCTACGGGGACGTGTAGCACTGCTGCCCTCTTATGACCTCTACATGTGATTTATGACAGGCAACACACACTCTTCATACTACTCTGCCCTCTGTCTCAGAGACATTTAAACACATATACTGTTTATGGTCATAATATAAACCCTGAAATTATAACCCCATTCACGCTTTTTTTATACCATTTAATACTTCCTCACAATAATGGCTGAATTGTGCAGTGTCATCCATCATTTTACACTTTAACCTCAAAATTACCAAGCTTATTACATTCTAAGGCTTACTGTTTATTAACTTCATGAAAATACAAGGCAAATAGGTCAAATTATTCTCAAGGAGTGATACATGGAACTCTGGTCCTGCTGGCATCTCCTGGCCACTTAGGGGCTTAACATGAATAAACTTATTAAGGTGAGTAGAGAGCTAGACATCCTTGTGTCATATAGCTTATAGGTCAGATGATACATGTTGGATTATTATCAGAATTTGTCAGGCATGTACCTCTTAGCATTTACGAAACTAGGCTTATATTACACTAAATCCTCCCTAGACGTCTTTAGCTGTGCTCGGTCACACTGGTAGAGGACTTTAAGAAAACAACTGTCCTACTTCTATAGTGGCTGGATAGTCTTTATATTCTATATTCTGCTGAAATCCAGTCTCACATGGCCCACACATGACTTCCACAATACACACACACACACACACACACACACACACACACACACACACACACACACACACACACACACACACACACACACACACAAGCCAATAGCAATAATTTCACCATGGCTTGCCTTAGCCATTTCTTGATTCACTTAAAAAATGACAGTATCTGAAACATGTTCTCCATTTCTTCAAATAAAATTACAGTTACACTCTTGTCCCGGACAGTACAGTCGATCAAGACTAGTGAGTACAGTGCAATAAAGTGCAGAATGTTACATTTAAGGAAGTTTAATTTAAGGACATGGGGTGCATAATAAAGGTGCAAGTGTTCGTCTACATAATCCTCACATTTCAGAGGACCATGAGTAAACTGAATATATCAATATAAACTATAAAACTATAATCAATAAATCATTAATATAAACTATAAATGTAAAAGTGCCATGTTTATTACTGAACAATCTGTTCTATTAGGCATTTATAAACTATTATTTAATGCTGATTTAATTATTAATGTATTACATGCACAATACTGTGCAAAAGTCAGAGACATTCTTCCATTTGTTTTATTTCCAGTCAAAACAGCAATTACGTTCAACAATATTTTTTCAGGAGGAAGTTAAATGTAAGATAGTCCACTTGCATAAAGAATGGGAAAGTCAAACAAAAATAAAAGAAAAAACTGGAGGATGGAATACTGGAGTTTATGGGACTCCTAACAACATTACAAAACCACTATCATATCAACAGTGCTTAAACTTTTCACCTTTGAAAAATAAGAGAAAATCAAACTTGCTTCAGATCTGAAAACATCCACAGGTGGATCGTTCAAAGAATGCATCCAACTTCTAAGACTGAGCTTTGGAGGTGTGGAAAAACACATTTCTTTCATAAATAAAATCTTCTGGGGGGGGGAAAACAAAAACAAAATAAACAAAAAAAACAAAAGACAGACGCTGTAAAAAAAAAAAAAAAGAAAAAAAAAAGGACACAGTAAATGCTGAAAATAATTATATATGTTTAGTTTTTGAGGCCTCTGTGCAAGTTTCTGTTAAATGTGTATTCTGCTTTTTTTTTCCTAACACTGAACTTCTACTTAATGGCCAACTAAGTAATGAATGATGGTCTCTGACTTTTGCACAGTACTGTATTTGTCAAAGAACATGTTTTTCATTAAAAAGAAAATATTATGAAAGCAGTTTTTAAATAGCCATCCACATCGTTGTTGGTGGACTCACTTTAACTCCATCTTGAATGATGGAGAGGCCTTTTTGCAAAAGTGAACTTTAAGCACTGAGGCACTCCTATGCAAGCCTGCAAATTCACCGTTTCTCTATTTCATGAAAAGTGTCTACCAAGTAGATCTGACTGAATTCCATAATAAATGGTCTTAAGAATTTGAACACCCATTAGCATTCCTATTACTTTACCAGTTATGAAGTAACCGCTTTTGTAAGTGGGGACTGAATGTTTGTATAAAAAAACTCAACTGCAGAGTAGTCAATGTTGAAAGTAGTCAAAATATTCTTCATAGAACAAATCAAAACCAGATGACAGCAGCATGTCACCAGCTGAATACACAGTCTTTTATGCGTGTGTGAATGTCTGGCTGTGTGTTTCAGAGAGAAGGCTTGAGAGACATGTAGGAAGGGGAAAAGCAAGAAAAAGTGTTTCACAAGAGAGAAATGAAAGCCACTCTGGTGTCTGCATAGCAATACATTTTGCTGTATAATCTCACAGATTGCATGGAGGAACAGGCCAAGAGGGCAGCTGCTCTAAAGCTCTGTGTAGGGGATGGCACTGCAACCTGCCCAGGGCGATGCATCATGGGCCCTCTGCTTACCCTCACTTTGTATGTATGTGCGAATCTACATGCACCAGTTTTCTACTCATTCTTTCTTTCAAACTGCTCTGATAGCAGAGATTTGACAAAAATAACAAAACAACAGCCTTCATACATACACAGTCAGTAACACACTGAGCACTACAGGAGGACAGGCCAGTAGAGTGCATTTGATCGGTCCCAAATGAACCCTTTCAGAAGCATACTGTAATTGAATATGATTTCCCACTCACAGCTCCATGTTGTTCTGAAGAAAAAAGTGAAGAATTTCTGTTAGCAATCTGTACCACATTTATGTTTGTATGTAGAAGAGACAGTGGTGGACGAAGTACACAAATCAAGTACTTGAGGTAAAGTAGAGATACCCAAGGTAAAATATTACTCCAGTAAAAGTAGAAGTCCTTACTCTAGACCTCAACTTGAGTAAAAGTACAAATGTACTTAAGTATCAAAAGTACTTAAGTATCAAAAGTAAAAGAATTAAAAGATTAATTATGGCTCTAATGTCCTGTTATCATTTTTATAACAAGACTCGCTTCATGAACTCAGTTTAGGTGAAAGTCCTCCAGTGTCTCTCTTGGTAAACCAGTCTTTTAATAGAACGTCATTAATAAGTGACACTGATGTCTATTAAAATGATCATAAGCACAAAACACTGAAGGTAAACAGTTTCCATCAGGGAGAACCGAGTGGCTCTGACATCACTTTTTACAAACAAGCAAAGTTTCAGTTTAAGATTACTTTGTAAATTAGTTACAAATAGAATAAAAACTTGTGAAATTTGTGAACCTGAGTTTAAAACAAGTTTTCCTTTACTGTATTGATCTGTAGGTCTCTGTTCATAAACATAAACTAACCGAAACTAATTTACTATAAAATGAAAGTGTTTGTATGAATTCAGAAAAAAAGAAACACGCCAGTCACGACTGCATATGTGTACATATTTCTATATTGTGGTCTATTTACACAAAGTTAGGTTAGTTCATCATTTAGGTGACGTAAGTGCTCCCAAATTTTTACACTGCTGCACTGACTTTGAACCGTGTGCTTGCACTGGGTTGGTATGACCAACAGGTCAAAACAAGCTCAGACTGAAGTGACTGCTGTGCCCTGATTGGTGTTCTAGCTTTGCACTTCTTTGGTTTTGACATGTTACGTTTTTATACACACAAAAACCAATAGGTAAAAAGTAAGATATTTGACTTTAAGATGTAGTGGAGTGAAAGTAAAAAGTTGCCCAAAATAGAAATAAGTACAGATACACAAAAAAACTACTTAAGTACAGTAATGAATTACATTTACTTAGTTACTGTCCACCACTGAGAAGAGAAGATATCTTATTTTTTAATTTGGCAAAAAAGTTACTGTTGTGCATACAGTCTTGCTTATAAGGAAAGAAAAGCATTCTTGAAATGTTTCCCCAGTTTTTGTTATCTGTAGACATCAAAACAAATGGGAAAACTTGGAATATACTACGTAATTAATGATTAGCAATTAGTAATTACATTTAAACAGTTTAACACAATTCCGATATTGAGTCTGTAGTTCTAACACATACTTTTAGCTGAAGGTGAAGCATAGATTTGGGCAGAACACCTAGCATTCTGTAAAGTAGTAGCTAATTAGTAAATATACTAATATAAACTAATATAGTTTATAACTAATATAAAAGTTACAATTTTTATTCTTCATGGAAATTTTCTGAAATTCTCCACTTTTTTCTCAACTGCTGCTCCCACAATCGCACGAGCAAGCACAACACCAATTCTAAGCTTTACTTGTGAATACTGTGCATTAAAATTATTCTGCGTTCTTAAAAAAAAGTAGCTGCATTCTGAGCACTTCTTTTAAAAAATGTACTGTGGACTGAATACAGATATTCTCTCTCTGTACTCTGAATATGTATTCCAAATACTTTTCCATATACAAAATATATTCCATTAAATTCCAATCCTAGCAAAGCAAGTGAGCCGTGCAAGTGGTGTTCGGGATTTAGATATTCAGCACAGTGTTTAATGATGGTCCTCTCACTGCTCTGCCTATCAGTGCCCTGGAACTCAGCTACTACAGGTTTGCTTAGGGAGAGAGGGAGAGAGAGGGAGAGCGAGGGAGAGCGAGAGACAGAGAGAGACAGAGAGAGAGAGAGAGAGAGAGAGAGAGACGAACTGTTTTCTGGTCCTTCATGTGACAACAGAGAGGATAATGCAGGACACCACTGTGTCTGTGTGTGGGTGTTCAAGGGTGGATGGTGCCCTAGGGGCAGATGAACAGAATGTCTCTCCAGGGTTCTCTTTTAGAAATGAATTTGTTTTTTTTTTTGGGGGGGGGGTTGTGAAGAGGTGCAAACAGATTGCATTTTAGGCCTCATGCCTAATACAGAACCACAACCCCAAGGTCTGTACTGTTGTAGAATGCCATCAAAATATATTTCCATATATTATGTTACCATTATTAAATTTTATTTTGTCTGGTAAGATATCTAATATTATAAACATGATTTGGTCGCTTTACATAATTCACGCAGTAGAGGTTAGGAAATGCATGCAAAATATGAAGCTTGTGGTGTAACTTTCCTAGAGTTTACAGAAATATCTACTTGGAAAAATACTGATTTGTATAAGACTGGGTTTGTGCTGAAAGGGGAGCTGTACTATGTCCATGAGAATGAAACTGGTCACTGGTCATTGGTAGGGAAAGATGTCAAAGTTGTTCTCTCATACTGCCACTCTGCAATGTAGCAGTCAGTCAGGCACCATTTTGCTTTGACTGCATGACATATTCTGAACAAATAATACAGCTCAGCACAGGACAAGGATAGGAAGATGATCAAACGTACAGATGTGGACAAAATAATAGAAAAACTAGGAACCTCTAATGAAATGGTTATATGGTAATTTGATCACATTTTCCTGCTTAAAACAATGCAAAAGAATTGCTGTGTATACATACCAATTCCAATATATGCTTAGCATTGAGGCAGCTTCAAGTTATTTGTTAATCACCAATGATGATTGCATCAGCATATCAAACAGGTCTACAGCCAGTCTTATTGATCTCACACACTGCTTGGTGTTTCTATCATTTTGCCTCCCACTACGTACAACATTTCAACATGCAACACTAGCTTTTGCTAACATGCATAAATACACACATACATTCTCACACAAAGACTGACCATTTGAATGAGGTGACTGTTGAGGCTGGTCAGCGGCTTGTTGACAAGCAAGAGCTCTTCTGCTGCTTCTGTGTCTCCATTACTTCCAGACTTCAAAGAAAGAGAGAGAAACTGTTAACATCACTGAAGAAATTACATTTATTTCTTGTCAGTATAGTACAGCAGATAAATTAGAACATGTTTACTGTTGGCACTGGAACAACTGACCAAATGAATAAGGCTAATATAACAATGACAATGAAAACTGAAGTAATTGTTGATAACAAGGTGTTTATGAAACAGTAGTAGTAAGCAATCGTTTATTATTTATTATTATTATTATTATTATTATTATTAGTATTAGTAGTAGTAGTAGTATTAGTAGTAGTAGTAGTAGTAGTAGTAGGAGCAGCTGTTCATAAAATTAGCTTTGGATCAGACTTTAATTATTTGATTTGGCCACTTGATTGCCCAGAAGGTGATGCTGGCTTGTACTGGAAATATGCTTCTTATTTCCCAAACTGAGGGATTTCAGCTTAACAGCGCTCCATGCCCAGGCAAGCACAAGGCAATGGCAGGGCACACTGGATAAACACAGAGAACCAGACCCGTCACTCACTGGGGTAAAGGTTAGCACATAATGACTTGTTTTGAGTCAGAGTGGTTACATGTGTACACTCTCTGAAAGAAAACCACTCATGTAGTGTCGAGAAGTTGAGTGGCTTCAGTTGATGCTATTTTTAACTGAAATGCTGCTTGGAGTCTGTGCACTGCCCAGCCGTGCCACTGTTGTGCCAAAATGCATGCAGCAGACTGTCTGCAACCACCTCAATAACAATAACAACCTCCTACTCTATTAGCAGGGCTGACAGCAGGAGATACTTAGTTTTGCGAATGGGGGGGGAGAAAGAGACCATCATAGAAAACAGAGAGAGAGAGAGAGAGAGAGAGAGAGAGAGAGAGAGAGAGAGAGTAGAGAGAGAGAGTAGAGAGAGAGTAGAGAGAGAGTAGAGAGAAAGAGAGACAGAGAGAGAGTAGAGAGAGAGAGAGAGAGAGAGAGAGAGAGAGACAGAGAGAGAGTAGAGAGAGAGAGAGAGAGAGAGAGAGAGAGAGAGAGAGAGAGAGAGAGAGAGAGAGAGAGAGAGAGAGAGACAGAGAGAGAGTAGAGAGAGAGAGAGAGAGAGAGAGAGAGAGAGAGAGAGAGAGAGAGAGAGAGACAGAGAGAGAGAGAGAGAGAGAGAGAGAGAGACAGAGAGACAGAGAGAGAGAGAGAGATGGAGAGACAGAGAGAGAGAGAGAGAGAGTAGAGAGAGAGAGAGAGAGTAGAGAGAGAGACAGAGAGACAGAGACAGAGAGAGAGAGAGAGAGAGAGAGAGAGAGAGAGAGAGAGAGAGTAGAGAGAGAGAGAGAGAGAGAGAGAGAGAGAGAGAGAGAGACAGAGAGACAGACAGAGAGAGAGAGAGAGAGAGAGAGAGAGAGAGAGAGAGAGAGAGTAGAGAGAGAGAGAGAGAGAGAGAGAGTAGAGAGAGAGAGAGACAGAGAGAGGGAGAGAGAGTAGAGAGAGAGAGAGACAGAGAGAGAGAGAGATTTTGGTTTAAAATAGACACAAACAACACAAAACACTGTGAAACTTTGTATATGGCAGCAGTCAGCGAGAGCCGTGCTAAACTGAGAGTGAAGCTTATGGTTCAGCAGAGTTCAGTTTCTTCCTCTCCTGTGCCTGATTTCAGAGTCCTATTCCTGCTCATATTTCTACCGGGTGTTCTGGAAAACGTCAGAGACTGACAGTCTGGGACAACATGATTATTCCCGGCAGACGTGATCATATGGAATTTGCCACTTCCACAATTAAACTTTCCTTATTCATTTCAAATATAAATGACAGCCTGACACACTGAATAGACACTAGGAGAGGGAAGGAGGGATGAAAAAGAGAGAGAAGGGGAGGGTGGGTAAGAGAGAGGGAGGTGAGCAGGAAGAAATTCTAGGAATGACTTTCCTTATCATTACCACCCAAATGAATTTGGGTTTTGCAGATGCTTTTTAATGAGCTTTGCATTTTCAGAGAAAATTGATTTCCATTACGTATTCTTCTTTGCAGTGTCCGTGCATAAATATGTATGGAAGCAAGTGGGGCAGAAGACAAAGAGCTGAAGCAGGGTAATGAGGGCCAATGGGAGAAGCAGGATGGTACTCAGAGGGGAGGGGGACCTTGTGAATCCTCTGTGTTAGAAGTCCAACTTTTCTCTGCTCTTTCCCATGGGCCTTGTGGAGACACCACACACAGGTGCACACAGCACTACTGGAACTGAGAGTGTGGGCTATAAAGACCAACCTAAATGCAGTCCTGGGGCATACAATCTGGTCCAGTGTTTGAACAGTGACAATTTTTGTAATTTTTTCCTCTGCACACCACCACAATGGATTTGTAATGAAGTAGTCAATATATGATTGAGGTGTAGACTTTCTGCTTTAAGTCAAGGCATCTAACAAAAATACTGCATTAACAGTTTAGGAATTACAGCTATTTTTATGTAGCCCCTCCATTTTCACAAGCTTAAAAGTAACTGGACAAACTAACATAACTATAAATACAAGGATTGTTTCTAATATTTGGATGCAAATCATTTGCTGCCTGAAGTCTGGAACCCATGGTCATCACCTCCACTGAGATGCTTTGCTAGGCCTTTAATGCAGTCATCTTTGGTTGCTGCTTGTTTGTGGGTCTTTCTGCCTTCAGTTTTGTCTTCAGCAAGTCAAAAACATGCTCAATTTGGTTGAGGTCATTATCCATCTGTTATGTGATGTGCCGTCCTAGTTTTGCAGTATTTGACAGAATCAGAGCAGAAAGTGTAGCTCTACACACTTCAGAATTCATCCTGCTATTTCTATCGGCAGTTACATCATCAATAAACACCAGTGACTCAGGTCCATTAGCAGCCATACATGTCCATGCCATAACACTGCCTCCACCATGTTTAACAGATGATGTGGCATGCTTCGGATTATGAGCCCTTTTCCTCTCCATACCTTAAGATAATCTTGCTTTCATGTGTCCAAATAATCTCCAAAATTTGGCAGACTTGTTTAGATGTTTTTTAGCAAAGTCTAATCTGGCCATTCTGTTCTTGAGTGTTACCAGTGGTTTGCATCTTCAGGTAAACTCTGTAATTAATTACATGAAAACATCTCTTGACTGTAGACTTGTAGACAATGATATGCCAACCTCCCCTAGAATGTCCTTGACATGTCCTTAAGATCTTGTGACAGGGGTTTTCTACACCACAAAAAATTTGCAATCATCCACTTTAGCTTCTATAGTATTCCAGGCCCTTTTGTGCTGCTGAGCTCGCCAGTGCATTCTTTCCTTTTAAGAATGTACCAATATTTTATTGGGACTGTCTTGAACTTTCTGCTGTCTAGATTTGTTAGATTGATAGATTTGTTTAGTGTCTTCAGCCTAATGATGGCCTCCTTTACTTGCACTGATACCTCTTTGGACTGCACATTGAGTTCCCATGAATAGCTATCAAATGCATTTTTAACACTTGGAATCAACTCCAGACTTTTTATCGCCTTAATCTGTCATGATCTAATGAGGGAACAGGCCACACCTGGCCATAAAACTGCTTATCAGTCAACTATTTAACTACGTATGAGCACGTGAAAATGGATGGTAATCCAATATTTTTGCTAAACCCTTGAATTAAAGCTGAAAGTATATATATATATATATTATATTGATTGTTTCCTTTCAAATCAATTGTGGTATTGTACAGAGCCAAAATTGTTAAAACATTTAATAAAAATATAGATTTCTTTTAGCTGCCTTTGTAAAATAGGCTGTAGATATCTTACTGTCCACCCGTGTACATCACTGTCTGCTTTTAGTAGCCAGCAGCAGTCCTGTAGTTCAGATTCTCAATGTCTTGGCTCAGGACTTGGTGCATGGCAATTTGAAATTGTTCATAGACAGAGCTCTGTGCTAGGGCAGCATTTGCACAGTGTGAGCATATAAATCAAAGGCTTTGTCCATACACCATGGACTATTTAAAATGCACAGTGTGAGTCACCAAATATCACGATTTCTAAAATCTTACAAAGCAATGGTCTCAGACGTGATTCCTGTTGTCACTGCGCTCCAAAGATTGTTGCTGAATGCTCAGAACTGTCCTCAAAATGTTTGTTACATTTTGGGAAAAACCACAACAGAGATGGTGGTGAAATCACTATCGTAGCCTAACAGCTTATTAATGCTCTATAATGATTAATTGTTTTAACAGTAAAAAAGAATAAATACATAATTTTTACTAAACCGTTTAAAATGAAGTTTGTCCTCTCTAGTTCTCTATCAATTCTCTTTCCCAACATGCCAGTAATCGGCTTCAAAGCATTGTCATTGAGTTACTCATCACCCATATCCAATTACATCGCCATATCGCACAGACCAAATGTGCATGAATATAAAAGCACACACACAGGCACTTTCAAACAACTACACAGGCACTCTCAAAAATGAGTTAATAAAGTATTAATTAATTAATGAGCATTAACGAATAAGTTGAAGGTAGTGATGTTTATGTTTGTGTTCTATATTTCGTCATACCTCTTAAATGACCACTGTTAATCATAAAATATATAATGAGTAAATTTAGTAGACACTAGCTGCAGCCTGTAATCCTCACAGCTGTAGAGGCTGGCAGCAGCTCAGAGTGGAAATGTGACAAGCACAGTGACGATTCTATTCTGGTCTTATTTGCATGCCAGTTGTCATTGCATAACAATGTAATCGTCAGTTAGGAGAGGACCCAGACATGAACCTCCTAACAGCACGCCTAGGGCGACAGAGGCAGGGAGAGACTCCCCAAGGGCGAGAGAGAGAAAGAGAAAGAGAGTGAGAGAGGGAGAGAGAAAGAGAGAGAGAGGGAGAGAGAGAGAAAGAGAGAGAAAAGTGGGGCTGACACTAGACAGCTACAGAGTGAGAGATGTTTACTGATCAGAGCAATGGAAAGTAAGGGGGGAAGAGAATGTCAGTTAGCGAGAGAAAGAGGTAGTGAGTGAGTAAGTATGTAAGAGAGAAAGACAGAGAGCACTGTTACCTGCAGAGCCAGTCGGACCACGGAGGACAGATGTTTGAGCAGGCAGTAGATGATGTCCAGCAGGGAAAGAAGAAGAGAGCTGCAGCTCTTGACTCCTGAACGCTCTTCTTTCTCTATATCCAACACTGCAGCTTCCACAAACACACCACACACCAGCTCAATGATACCTACAGAGACACAAACACACAATCCTCTATTACACTTTTGCGCGTGTGCGCACACACACACACACACACACACACACACACACACACACACACACACAGTCATGCATCACAATCATTTTGGTACGTGGTTGCTGAGGCTCGCTTTCCTTCGGCCCCAAGAGCATAGCTGAAGTCAGGTCTCAGACATGTGCAGAGACAGATCCCAGAAGGGGCTATGATTACATATTTGCACTTTCCGCACACTTTTCATCACCTCTTAGCCAAATAATTCTGACTCATTTACAGTTAGGATGGCATCCTTATTCTCGCTGCAGGTTTGCTCTGAGGAGTTTTGTCAGAGATTTCCCTCATTTTGCAAAAGGACAGTTCATGAGCTGTTTGATCAGGCTGAAGTCAGGGCTTCGCACAGGTGAGTCAAGTTCTTACACACCAACCTCAGCAAACCATTTCTTTTTGGATCTCGCTTTGTGCAAAGGGGAATTGTCATGCTGAAACAGGAAAGAGCTGTTTCCCAAACTGTTGCTGAAAAGCTGAAAGCACACAACTTCCTAGAATGTAATTGCCTGCTATAGCATTAAGATCTCTCCAGCCTTCAGGGAAATAAGGGCCCAGCTCAAACCATAAAAAAATTCCATCAAACTTTACGTTGCCAGTATACATTCCGTTATGTAGCGTTCTCCTGGCATCTGCCAAACTCAGATTTTTCCTGTCACACTACCAGTTGGTGAAGCGTGATTTATTGTTCCAAAGAACTAGTTTCTACTGCTCCAGACAAGCAGTTCTCGTACTGACATAGTTCCTTAAAGGTGAGTTTTATGCACTGTGCACTTCAGCACATGGTGATCCCATTTTTTGAGTCTGTGTGTCCTACTGCACTTAGACCTTTCCACTTCACAATAACAGCACTTCAGGGCTGAATGACTTATTCAACTGCTAATGATGAAGATGGCTGTGTGCTTGACTGTCCACCTGTTAGTAATAGATGTGCCCAAAACAAACAAACCTACTAAATAGAAAGGATGTTCATGCATTTCTGGCATGCATTTCATGCATGAACTACAATGGCTAAAAATGTTACATACAGTGTACTGAAGCTGTCAGTCGAATATTTTGGGGATGGACAATTTTCATGTAACATCAACTAGAGAACAAGGCCCTCTCAGGATAATGAGGTGCATAGCCTTAAGTACCATTTGCCTTAAAGTAATGAAATTCATGCAATTCTCTGTGATCCAAAATGTCTTTAGCTTTGTGCACCCTGCATGCCTAATTCATCAGATACTTGCTTGAAAGTAAAATGGACTTCATGTAGTTTCTGAAAGGGTATAACATATTGATATCTATAAAAAACGATGACGCACATGCCATAGCTAAAATACTTAAATTACTTTCTTTTGTGTCCTTTCACATTAGTATCACATTTAGGTAGAAAGTGTGGCTTTCAGAATTCCTTAAACTCAACACAAACATGATGACAATAAAATGACAAATTTACCACTACCTCAATTTACTGACAAGATATTCCAATGCCTACCATGGCAAAAAAAACTTTTTGCATTTAGCTAAATTACAAAGGGTTGCTTGTGTGTTATAGCGTGCTGTTAACAATGGGACAGAAGTTTCCATTACATGTTTGCTACGTTAGCTTCTTAGCTCTACTGCAAAGCTATAATAAAAAAATTGCAGACACTAAACATGTCTTAGCTGATTAACAACATCAGGTGTTAGGAGAAGTTTCATTTGGTTTAAATTGGATTTTGTTTGCAAACTATCACTATCTACGATGCCACATACAAATTAAACCACAAAAACAGAAACCTCCGAGATGTGACACTCAAACTGAATCATAACAGGCAGGAGTGGGCTCGGTCTTTGTCATATCAAACATTCATCTCCCATCTACAGACCTCAAGGACAGCTAACCACTGTTGAGCTGGCACTGCAATTGTCTTTATTCGTCACCAGAGGAGTGAAACATTAGACCTTGAGTTTTATTGACTTTGGATTAATTCAGCGCAATCTCTAACTCTAAAGATTGCTGTGATCCAGGGAGGCAATCACATGAATTCACACTATGCTGATCTATGAAGAAGTTAAAAAAAAAAAAAAAAAAAAAAAAAAAAAATCACCATCTTCTGGCTATGAATTCTGTTTAACATTCATCAATACAATACAATTGAGATACAAATCACAAAAATGCCTTTTTCTCTCGTTCCAGACCAATTATAAGGTTTCTGAAAGATATCATCTTTCATCATAGAACACGGAACCTTTGCTGCCTTCACTCCTTTCCATTTTTTTATTTCTTCCACTGGCATTGTTAAAATATTAAGACTGTATGAATAATCTGTTCATCTTGAAATAATAACCTCTCCTGTCTCCCTGCTCTGCAAGGTCCAGCCCGTCACCTCGGATCATGGGAGGCACTTGAACTGCAGGATGGTATCTGAATGCATGCACGGCCCACATGAAACAGACTCTCTTCACAACCAGTAAAGCAAAGCTGAAATATTTCCATGACCACAGGCTGAGCACCGTTTGGCGAGGAGTCTTTACCCACTCAATGAAAGGGCAGCTGTTAATGTGCAACGCTACATCAGATGAGAAGCTCCAGGCAAAAAAAAAAAAAAAGAGTTAAAGTCAGGATGGTATATGTTATCATTATGATCATTTACATCATGATATGCTTTCCTGAGTATATTATGGGTACTCATTAGTACATCTGGAATACTAGAATACCACATAAATCAGAAAACAGCAGATTTATATGAATTATAAGGAGTCTGTAACAACAACAACAACCAGTGTACATTAACTGCTTAAGCTGCACAGTAATAAATAACTTGTATGGATATCAGTCCATTACACCATTAAATTATTTAATTCATGCATCTTTAATCAATATTTTTGCTTCCCTGGTGCTTCTTAAATAGCTTATTTTTGAGCTCTGTAATAAATATGTATTGTGAGAATGTCTTCAAGTGTTGTGATGTTATGTTTTGCCATATTGCTTACTCTTACATTAAAGCATTCCTTGGTGGATGCTGATATAACTGCGAATTATATGCAATAAAACATTAATTTTCAGTATGGCAATGTTGACAAATAACTGAAGATAGTGCTCAATCAGCAGAAAGTGGTTTGCCTAGCTGACATTCGCTTACATTCGATAACTCTCCAGGGGTAGTTCAATGGGTTAACAGACAGAGACCAAGACAGAGAGATGAGCAAAGTTAAAAAAGCATCACATTCAAACAGAAGGCGCATTCAGAAAGCAAACTGTAGCATAAAAACAAAACACTTTCTCGCTATGGGGAGTATCACCAATTCACTGCACAAAACTGAGGCAAAGCAGTGACAGCACAATCAATAAAATAAAGCTTCTATTGAAAGGATGCTCTCACTACACCATGCACCCTATAGGGCTGGTCTCTATAGAACGGTGAACGCAAGCTGAGTATACACCCTGTACACCCTGAGAATGAACATACAGGCCATCAAGACTGAGGAATGTGGATGAGAGAGGATGTATTTGTGCCCATGTTATTGTATGTGCTTAGCTAAGAAAGTGCCTTTCAAAAGTATCTGGTCCCTTCCTGAGGCTTTTAGATCTTTAAACAGAATGCAATAGTTGACAAAGAGAACCCTTCAAAAACAAAACACATTTTAGGTTTATTCATTTATTGTTGTTACTCAAATGAACCAAATTTAATTGATAGAGATTTTAGCTGATTGAATACAGTCAGCCTTGAATACAACCAGCACTGCTGAATGCAAATGTCACTCATATTACAGTTTATCATCAGAGTGATACAGTTGAAACTTTTAACAAGCACACTAAAGGCCATGATCAAAAGAAAACCCAAAAGAGATGAGAAAACAAATCTGCTGAAATGTACCAGTCTGGAAAGGGTTACAGAACTGTTTGTGTTTCTAGGACATCATTGAACCACAGTGAGATAAACACAAAATGAGAACCCTAACAACATCGGCAAATCTCCCCTGGATCTTCCAAAATGTCCTGAAAGGCACAGAAGTAAATCAACCAGGATGTCACAGAAGGTTCCAAGAGACCATCCAAGCAAAGGTCTCTCTAGCCTTTGAAAGATCTGGGTTCAACAGTAAAGAAGGGACTGGTCAAAAGTGGTATTTATGAAACAGCAGCAAGGCAGAAAACACTGCTAATCAAAAGAAATATCAATGTTCATCTCACAATTGTAAAAAACACACAGATAATCCAAAAGCCTATTGGGATAATGTTTGAGGGAAAAAATGACCCAAGGCATATTTTCTTGGATAATGCAGGTCCCTTTACACCAGTACATATCTCTATGGCTGAAAAGAAAATAAATGAAACGTTTTAGAGCAGAATAGCCATATTCTTGATTTGACCCCAGTAGGAATGCACTATCTGAAAGAGCCCCAAACAAGTGGTCCAATGCTCAAAAACCTACTAATATTTCTGAATTAAAGCAGTTCTGCAAAGTAGAGAGTGCTCAAATTCCTCCATAACAATGTCTTGGAATGCTGAAAGGAAGCTGATATCAAATAACAAGAAATGTTGCAGTAAGTGCTGCTAAACAGGACCATAACTACGGTAAAACCTTTTATGAGACCCATTCTGTATAAAATTGACCAACATCTCATTATAAACTAATGGCAGAATATGTGCATCACACCATCTGTCAATTTCTCTTTTAGGCTTTTTTTTCTTTTTCTATTTTTAAACCTAACCATTTCTTCTTTTTACCCATCCATAATTGTCATTTACCTTTTCCTTGCATTTGTTCCTTTTATATCCCTCCATTCTTTCATACACTTCATTATTGTGCCATAAACTGATTTAACTTCAGCTATCCCCTTTAAAATCATTTAATTAAATCATTTGACTATTTATTTACATGCTTATTTTCAGCTGGAAATGCATGTTGAATACTATACTAAATCAGGTGAGTTTAGCAATGATTTTATTTCATTTACTGTTCTCATGCTGTCCATTTGTGTTTTTCTTGTTCTCGATCCTCATTGATTACTGAAAAGGCATACATTAAACATACGTTCTAAAAGTATGTTTCTATCTCACTCCAGCTAATGGGGAGCCAGGCTTTGAATACTGCTAACCAGACCTAACACAGCCAAATGTACTTGCAGATTTTGTAATCATGTTATGTGATACTGTGCCATCAATGCACAGGTTATCAGCCTGTGATCTAACAGAGCAACATTATGCATGGGAATTCTAATTCACTTATTATGGGTGTTTACAATCTACAGGCACAATCAGTGAATTACCCTCACAACCTCTTAGATTTATATCATAGATATGCTATATGTTATCTTACAGTATGAGTGCTGCATAGCTGTAATGTTACACCTCGAGATGTCAAAGTTATTTGGAGTAATGTACCATCTCCTACAGTGGTAAACACAGCAGGTGGTTATGTCTATGTACAAACCCCAGCTGTTCTGAGGTCAGTGAAGAACCCATCACTGCTGATTGTATAGCCACACTGAGTCTCATAGAACTCTTCTGAAACTTCCAAGGACCTCAATGTCCTAACATTAGAACATGACAGATGCTGATAAAGAACTTAAGGCTTAAGGTAATGGGGTTACAACGATTGCTAAGCAGTAACTGGAAGGCGAATTGTAAAAAGGCAAAGCTTGGCAAATTGATTGGCCATGACACAGTGACAGTGCTCACAGAAAACAATCAAATTTTATTATCTCAAAAATACAGCATAATAGTCTATCCCCGTTTGATTATGTAGGCCTGTTATACCTATGGCTACCGCATAATCAGAAAAGTGCTATTTCTACATGAAATCTCATGAATTGAGATATTAAGATCCATGAAAGAAAAATCTTTGAGAATACTGAGGTCTGCAAAACTGAAATGAATCAAGACCTCATAGCTAGTTTTGGCCAAGCTGCTAAAGGTCATGAAACAGGTCATTAATTTTAAGGGGGCAGTTACCTTTTCACATGGGTGATTCACAGGTTAGATCTTTGCAAAAATAAACAGATAATAATTTTAAAAATGTGTTTTTGTTAGCTAAGGATCCCTTTATTTAATATCATTTAAAAAATAATTTATAATTATAAAATAATTTATAATTCATAATTTTGTTAAAAAAAACATTCACTGTAACAGACAATAACATGAAGGACACAGCAGTGTAAAAGTAGGTCTAAAACTGGGACTTGTGTGTATGTGTGTTGGGCTGTGGTGGAGTTGAGTCACATGAATTATTGTCTCAATTCATTTTTGCAGCCCAGTAATCAGTAGTCTCCATTTTCCTGATTACAACAGATATAATAGTGGTAGCTACCTCTGTTGAGACACACATAATTTTACAGCTGCATTAGTATCCATCGTCCCCAATACAAAACAGAGCCAGAATAGAGAATACAGCCTAGAGAAGCCACAATTAAGTTCCAGCACAAAAAATTCACTCAGTGTGAAAGTGCCAGAAGACTGGATATGTATATGAAAAAATACATGCAGACTCACAAACAAGTAGAAGTGTTGAGTTAGCAAATATAAACATGTTAAGTGAGCTGTGAGTGAGCAAGACTTCACAAAACTTGAAGTATAAAGAGGCTGCTGCAAGACACTGAATATTTATGCTTACAGCTGTGCACTTGCATTTGAGAACAATTTTTTGAGGTGAATTTACTGCCATTACTTCCAGTCAAATGATCCACACAAATAATACTTTAGGTCGTAGACGCTTCGGGAAGTATGCAAAACAAACATGTCAGCAGTTCACAAATCATCTGAAAAAATTTCTCACACTCTCAGTACTGCAGTCAGGGAGCAAAATGTGACAACAGAGTACAGGCTACAACAGTGAACCCCAGCACCTCATATATAAATGTCTGATTAATGGCTCAGAGGGCACGGTGCAGGCCCATATTTCATTAGGAAATCAAAGGGCTGGAGTGACCGAGTCGTCATTTCTAAATGAAACAGCAGAGCTTCAGGAGGCACTTTTCCCTCTGCAGTAGGATAGCAGAAGAGAGGAAGCGGAGAGAGGCCCTCATGAAGCCTGCATCTTCTTTTCTCTCTCTGTCTGTCTCTCAGTCTCTCTCTCCCTCAGGGATCTTATCTTTCACTCTGGCAAATCTCACCAATTATAAAACTCATCTCCTTTTCTGTCCATCTCCCTCCCTTCCTCTCCTTCTTTCACATGCTTTTTTCCTTTTCTTTTTCTATCTCTCACCCTCCACTCTCAGTACCTCTCTTCCTCTCCCTCACTCTTTCGCTCCCTCCCTTCCTCCTCTTTTCCCTCCTGCAATCCTCCGTCCCACATCCATGGCTTTCTAGTCACACCTAAAAGGGCCAATTATAGCATGCTTTCTCTCCTCACTCCCTTCTCGAGCGGGGAGTGCAGAGTGTTAGCCAGAGCTAGTGAGATAGCGCTAATTGTCAGGGTTATATTTAGTGCTGGGTCAGGCCTTCCTGAGAGGGGGAGCTGATAAGGTGCATAATGACGATGGTTGGTTGAGGTGGCCTGTGTGTGACCCTACGCTGTAATGAGTGGAGCTTGGTCTAATGCTGGCCCGCAGCACAGCCCCCCACTACTAGAGCACTCATGGGGGGAAGAGCTGTGTATGATGTGGAGAAACGTTTTGTACATGCCACCACAGGAAAGTGGGCACTTACAGTAGTGTATGTTGATGCTGGACATGTATGAATGCTTATTTGTACCAATTCCTACCACTCTCTACTCTTTTCATTTACCTTTTGAAAACTGGAGATATTACTGAGATCAAAGAATGACCAAAACATGGCACAATGCAAACAACTTTTTTTCATTCTACAGAACAAGAGTGCACACGATAATTTGATCAAATTTAAATCCTTGTTAAATACTGGAGGTCTACAAAACAATGGAAACACCACATGAAGCCCCTAGCAAACCCCAGCAACACTGCTGTGTCAGATAAAATCGCAGCAGTGCAACACAGTACAAGACCCTTGGAGTAGAGGGAGGATATGGATGTGCACGGCTAATTGAGTGTTCGGTTAACCGCTTGAGGTGCCAGCATCAAATACTGTATTCAGATATTCATTCTGTTTTAGACCATACATTGTTATGGTTTTGCTCATATTTGTAAGCGTATTTTACAAGAGAAGACAGATGTATCATGGCTTTATTGCTACACAGAAACAGTGGAAATGTATGTCTCTAACAAGCTTACACATTGGCACATTGTCCACTAAAAAGAAAAGACTTTGTGTAAGATGACAAGTCTTCATCAGCATCAAGTTTTGGTCCACTTAGCTTAGAGGCAGCCTCTGTTACTCATCCAAGACAAAAAAAAATCCTTTCAATAATTAAATGTTTTCAAATGTCTTCCTATACTTGCTACTGATTTCTTCATTCTTCATTAACACCATTCTTTATACCTAAAACTGTAAGCCTCCAGTTTCAGGTCTATGTTGATTAAATCCTTTATTTTCACCTTTTTTTTTGTTTGTTGGTTTTCTTCCAGGCGGTTTACCAAATATTCATTCCTTAACCCTTGCAGATACTCAAATATCCAAATTATAAGGAATGTGCATCCCTAGTCTACAGTCAGTAACTCTATACCTATAAAGTGCACCTACACTCTGAGAAAAAAAAGGTATGACACTGTCACTGGGGAAGTACCTTTTTTGTCACTGTGGTGGTACCCTCATGGGTACATCTCAGTACCTTTAGTCAGGGAACATAATTGTACCATAATCCACCAAAATGATCTTTTCTAAGTTGTATTGACTTCACACACACCCCATCTCGCCTCCAGGATTTTTATTTTATTGTTCTGTTTTAAAACATTAGTTTATAAAAAGATACAAATGTCTACTTTTCCACTGAGAAAAACGTACTTAAGGTACACAATTGGACCTTAAAACCGCTGTTGCACCTTTGAGGGTACGCTTACATTGTTTGTACGTTGATAAACGAATCATGTACCTGCATGGCACCTTTATTTCTAACAGTGTATAAAGTGCACAATGAATGTACCTGATAAAATGAGAATACCATGTAACCAGCCCTTTAAGATTTGTTTTTGTACACTTCACATACTGCAACATCATACTGGTATGTTTTTATAATACTCTACATAGTACACTGCACAGTAAACAGCATTTGAGAAATGGCTCATTTGTGTCTTTTTGTGAGTCATCAAAATGCATGGGTGATTTTAAAAAGTGTTTATTTGTGTATTGCTATGTGTGGTGCTGTGTGTTTTGCAGCAGAGTTTGTGTCTTTACATATCAGTTGTGTGTGTCTACAGAGTTTTTCAGTATACAAAAATGAATAAATAAATAAATAAACAAATAAATAAAAAGGAGTTTTCCCCAGTTGGTGTGTGGGGAGTGTAGCCACCATTGCTGATGGTGTTGTGTTGGACAAAAGGCCCAGAAGCTCCCAATTCGCTATGCATTCGGACATTCAGGTCTCCATTTCTCAGTGTTCTGAAGTTTACTGCAACCACACACAAAAATATTCGCACTCAAAATAATAAAGTTTTCATTCCTAACACCTTACACCATCTAATCACACTTAGAGGTGAAAGGTTTTCCCTGTGACTTCATACCCATTTTTCAGAATGTCTCAATGTCTGTGCATGTCTCAATGGAGTAATACTTGGCTTACTGCCCCTCTGAGCCTGTGTATGTGCACAATCCCCTGTATATCTTTGTGTGTGAGACTTAGTTCAGGCTTCTTTTCTTCCAAAGTGCCCCCCTCATTCTGTACCGTGTTGAATGTGGAGTGTGTGTGTGAATCTCTGACTCATCTCTCCTTGCTCGAAACAAACATTGAACACAGGCGTGTGTGCGCGCACCTCAGAGTCAGACTTGTTCTAGCATGCAGCGCTAACGGGCTAATGGAGAACCAGTGGAGCGCTGCTGCTAACACACAGGCCTAAAACTGTCAACATGAGCATGGCTAAAGGAATCCATTATTCAATAATTCAGCACAGGGAGCAAAGAGCGGGAAGCAGGGAGCAGGAGGCGAGCGGGCTGAGTATTCGGTGGTCGAAAAACAATACAACTGTGGAAAAAAGAAGAGAAATCAGATTCCAATGTTTATAGATGAGAGAGGGAGCAAGAGAGCTACCCAGTGGTTGGCTAGGTTGCATCAGATGAGAGCAGAGAGAGAGGCAGGGAGGTACAGAGAGTACGCAAGAGCGAGTGAGCAAGCTAAAGAGAGCAAGATAGGGATGGAGAGGGAGGGAGGGAGAAAGAGAGAGAATGAGAGAGTGAGCATGTCTAAGATTGTCTGTAGCCATGCTACAGGATGAGGGGGAGAGTTGAGCTGAGCAGATGCGGGCTGCAGGGCCAAGCCCACACACACTAGCGCACTGATAAAAGGACTCCTGACTGACGGAAACCCTCAAAAAGCCAGCTGAACGCCCTCACCCTTTCCCCTTTACTATCACTCACTGAGAGTCAGTCAGGCTACCCACGCTGCGCAGACACACACACACACACACACACACACACACACACACACACACACACATACACCATGCACTCAGACAGTAAGATGAGAGCAATAAGGGTCTGCTAATGGAATGAAAACACACTCAACCAAGCAAAACAAGAGCAGCCCTCTGAACACAGGGCCTTTTCATGTGTGCGTGCGTGCAGCTTTGTCTGAGTTTGTCTGGGTGAACAGAATAGGCTTGCATCTGCTCCACAGAAAACCATGAACCATGTGGCTCTATTTCATGATGAGGAGTGGTTGTAGTTGTTTAAAGTACCTTGCTGGTAGAAGGGCTGGAGATCTGTGTCCTTCTGTCCAATCAGATTGGAGAGAAGAGCCATGGCATGCTGCATGGTGCCACCGAGGATGTTATTCTGGTGCTCCTATGGAAACAAGCAAGCAAAAGTAGGAATACACTTCGATCATGTCCTGAAGAAAATGCACAAGGATGTTAAACATGCTCAAGCTTTTGGGCTCTGGGCACTTTATTAACCACTTAAAACTTTTAATCGTTTCAGTGCCGCTGCTTCTGAACCCCCCCCCCCCCCCTTTCCCCTCTATTCTCTTTTCGTCTTTCCAGTCTGTCAGTGTTAGAAACAAGTTAATAGTTTCACATGCAAATGTCTGACCCTGCTCAATCAAGCTTTTAGTGTGGTGAGCCAAACAAATGCTTCTGAAGTATTTGAATTAATGTATCAACAGATGAGCATGAGACTTTGTAAAAACATCCTGCGTGGACATTTTAGAAAAAAAAAAATGGAAGATTGGAAAACCAGTGCTCTGTTTTTGACTATACAAAGGTTGCCTGAAGAATAGTAAGAGAATCACGGGTGCTGTCAGTAGTAATGGTCTTGGTCCAGCTTCTCAATCATACTGTACGTCATCTTTGCTCAAAGCAGAGCTCTGAGGCTAAGGAAAGAGACAGGAGCAGTGGGGAAGGCCAAAGGTGGAGCGTCTCACTCAGGACCTGTGTCCTGATACTGGGGTTGTGGAGACTTGCTAATCATGCAATAGGCTTGGGTTCAGAGGCAGATTAGAAGCAAAATAAGCAGACAACGCTGCAAGGCAAAAGGGCAGGAAAAGGATTGAGGAAAATCAATAGAAGCTTTAATTAGAGGTCTGTGTAAGTCTGGTGAGAGAGAGAGAGAGAGAGAGAGAGAGAGAGAGAGAGAGAGAGAGAGAGAGAGAGAGAGAGAGAGAGAGAGAGAGAGAGAGAGAGAGAGAGAGAGAGAGAGAGATATTGTGGCTCTAAAAGATGCGGAGAAGCAGCACTGTCTCAGGGGACTCTCCCTCCAAAAGGGCCGCAACCACAGGCTGCAGAGGAACTTTCAATGCCCAGAAATAATTGTATTTTATGCTTTATTTGCGCCTGGAGCCTGGTGATGGGTGGGGTGGAGGGGTCACGCATGCATGAGTAACCAAAACTTCAGTCCTTACATAAGTAAATTACATACAGAGAGAGAGAGATGATGAGGAGCCACTCAGCATCCAGGCTGTTAAACAGCTTGTTCCAACACAAAACAGCAGGCTGCACGTCAACCAGAAGAACTAATGAAATGGAAAAAATGGAACCTTCATCCTGGAAGCATTGCATTAAATGTAGCTCATTATTATATGATATCTCCTTACTTTATATATGCAATGCAAGCTTATTTGCTGTAGAAACCTTATTTTAAAAGCCAGCCCTGCTGTATTTATAGTAACCAGCTATGAAATGTCAGTTTCAGATAGGAACACTAAGGTATTTCATACAAGATTACATTTGTTTCACGAGTGATCTCAATGTAACGCAACATTCATTTCATCATTGTGTAGTCCGACACACTTCACATGGTACAGGTGTATAACACTAATAAAATACAGAGGAATATTCAATACATGACAGTGCTTTATTCCATGTAACTCTAAATAAATATAGTAGTCTGGTATTGAGCTCTGAGCTCACAGCAAATGCAGAATGCACACTCTCCTCATATTGACAGCTGGAGCTAAAAGCAGTCTGAACACTTTTGTTCCTTTCTCAGAAAACGTGTGCAAGCAGCTTCACTCTCCCTCTCAGCTCACCGGAACATCAGTGGCCTATCTTTTCAGAGTGATCCATACTGTCAGGTGACATCACATTCAATAAAAGCCGTAGGCACACAGAGACAGAGGCAGGCTTATGTTACAGTAAACCGTCTAGAGAGCACAGAGCCTGCAGAGGAAGACTGATCTAGGATCAGTGTGGTGGTTTAGCTGATACTGACCTTAGAGAAGAGAAAAGAAAAAAAAAATAACATAAACCTTATTTATACTTCTCTACTAGATGTGGATCATAGGACCCCTGGGTTAAAGAATAAACAAATAGCATGCTAATAAAAAGTTTACCCTCTTAAGTATATTAGTAGGAACACATGATGCAAACCTCCAGAACTTTCAGTTAAATCACAGTGATCTTATCAGATCTCCAAAATACAGCACTATTCATCATCATTCTAGTCTTTCAGTCATACCAATGGGATTCCTCTCAGTTCAGCAAAAAACTTCAAATCTTTAGTGAGTGCTCATTAACGAAGAGTAAACAGGTCCTGAAGCCCAGTAGATGTATGGCAGTAAACTGTGAGGGCAGGCACTATAGATGCACTGTGCTCAAAGGGGATCTAAATAAGCTTCTGTATTCACTGAGATGGTCTAATGAGTCAATGCCAATCACACTCTCTCTCTCTCTCATTAATGATCAGTCATTCACTACGATCTTCGGGTCGCTTTCATGTTTTCCGAGAGCTTGTGAAACAGAATCGGTAGCAGCACAGAGCTTCTGAGTTGGAATAAGATTCAAATGAAAAGACTGACTGGTGCAGTCTATTTAATGAAACAAATACCAATTCTATTTGATTTAATTTACCCTCAAAGTCAAAGGGGCTTTCGATGGAAAAAAGTAAGACATGGTGGGAAGTGGATAGCGCTTCACCATACAGGATTTCACTCCCCAAATTACAAGAGCGCTTTGATATTATAAAACTTCAACTGCAACACTGTAACTGGAGTAGCATTTAGATTCCTTTCTGAATATCATAGCCCTGACAATGCAAGTGCAGCCATCATACTAGACTAACTCTAGTAATTGTTATAGCATATCTAACTGAAATATCACTGGGGTATAAGGCTGTAAATATGTAAATGTAAAGCTTTCAGTGTGGAGTGTAGATATTCAAGGCTGCTTACTCTGACCTGCTCTTCTGGTTTGTTTTACTAGACTTCATCTCTGGCTAGCAAGCCAACATCTTTGACTGTGTTCCTGAGGGACCCACCACAGCTAACTGCAGCAGTTAGAAACCCAAGGCAGTTGTAGAAAATTAATCAAAGAACTTAGTTATGACTCAGAGGTTGTAGGTCCAATACCAAGTGACTGCTAATGCCACTGTGCCCTCAAGAACAGTACTTAATTCCACAATGCTCCACAGGGACTGTTGCACAAAGAGTTGCCTCGACAAAATGGGTCTAAAACTAAAAGTACTTTCAAACATGAGGCATATTTATGTAATATATTTTCAGATATATTTTCTTAGAAATCAAGCATGTACAGTGTAAGAGTTTTGGGGAAACTTGAATATTGAGTTTTAATCTGTGATTATTTCTGCACTTCAAATAATGACTGCACATCAAGGACTCAATGAAATACCGCAGAAATATTCATTTAGTCTTCGGAGCTGGTAGCAATTTAGTGATGTATATGCTGAGAAAATTAAATTTCAGTTAGGCGAAAATAAATCCTGGAATTTTAGATTATATTAATCTTGCAAAGTGGTTTTTATGTAATGCTAAATTTTCAGTTCAACTAATGATTTCATGTCAAGGACTCTAGCTGAAGTTCTTTATAACTGCCATGCTGCTGGTTAGTTTGGAAATGATCATCCATCAAATATTCATATATGATTTCTGCCAAAATGTGAAGGCAGCAATAACAGCTGTCTTCCACACAGCTACTCACATGCACTGAAGTGTCTTTCTCATGGTGGCATATTGGATAAGGAGCAGCCTGGGCACCGCACTCAAAGTGTGCAGTGCTAACATGGTGGATTGAGGGCAGGGGAGGGTGACTGTTGACAGGCAATGCAAGTTTCTCTCTAATGAGAATGGAACCTGCTGTAGAAGTGGCCTCATATCTCTACTCCATTAACTCCACAACCCAATTACACATTACGCTCTGATAGGTCAGACCCTGAGTGCCTCATTTACATAATAGCTCAATGGAAGATGGGAAACCAGTTACGCAGGAGAAGGCTGGGTGGTGCACTTATGGTTTAATAGGGCTAATGTATTATTTCATGTCATTTTACCATGGTGTGAGCAATGTCCTTGTAGAATGTAGGTAATACGTTGTAAATTCATTTTCAATTATAAAACGGAGACTGTAAGGGACATCCAGACTCTAGGGGTATCTGTTAGAAATATTATACATATATATATATAAAAGCCTAAACAACCCTTTGCCTTTATCATAGTTTCCATTTGTTTGGGGAGACTAGTTTTGCGAAGAAATCTGCAGTTTTAGAACTTTTTGGAGTCATTTTGCATGTAAAAACGCCACAGGAGTATATTTTGTATTTGATTCTTGAGAAAATCAGCAAAAATCTCCCTGTCTGTATGCCTGGGTACTTCAGCACAAAAGCGACGCAGCATGGTAAGGAATGCAAAATGTTTGTGTGACATGTTTGTTTTTACAGTTAAGTTTCCATTTTTGAGAAAAAACACCTGTTGGCTCTTCATGGCTGCTTACAATGGATTTCATGGCAAGTATAAACAAAAGCATTGTTGTAAAATGTTTAAGAGCTGAATGTGCGACTGACACAAAGACCATACATTATCAGTAAAAGTAACCCCATAAATCCTGGCTTTTAAGTGAAAGTGGCCTATGATAAGTAATTAAGTAAAAAAACTGTCTTAATCTCAACACTGTGCTTGCTGTAGAATTAATTTCAAGTGTAGCTTGATTTTCTCCTATCTCTCAAAGATAAACGTTTTAGGTATTGCTTATCCGATGGTTTTGGTGATCTACTAGGTGTTCTAATTGGCAGTTTTAGAAATTGACATTGAATTTGATATACTTAGCATTTGAGGCTTTTGTGCAAGTTTTTTGTGTTTTCATCTCCTGACACTGAAAAATTAATAACTTGCACACCATGGCCCTTTTCACTGAAATGACAAAATTTGACTGTAATGAACAAAAGCATGCTCTCTGATCTGAACACACATATAAATGCTATGCCTACATTACACACAGCTCAGGGACTCCTCGTGTGTGATGCAGGGCTAACAACGTTTGTAATAGAATTTGTGAGGTTATTCCAAACAGACCTAATGAAATGTGAATTTTACGTGCAAACATTTAAAGTAATACACAAATGATGAACAGTTTTCGGGAGGTAATTTCCATATCAATAATGAAGTGATCCTTCATAGTCATCACAATTTTGAATCTATTTTGATTAGACATTGGACATTGCTGTACTCCAACAAAACAAGAATGTCTGATAATCTATCAAAGCATGTCTGCACTAGTAAACAAACAGTAACTGCACTTTAAACACAAAAACACACACTGTCCAAGGTCTGGTGTCATGCAGGAACAATAAGAGTGAAGTGTTGTGAATGAATACAAACTGTCATGCCTGTGTTTTAACCATTCAAAATGTCCTTTTTTGATGGAACTGCCCTTCAGTGGAAGTTCAGAACTGTATGCCTCTACTAATTTTAGCGACGCTGTGAGACTGATATCCTCAGGCCCCCATAAAAAGGTACACTACTTCTCTAGAGTAGTCTGGTCTGATTTCCATAAAGTTTACAATTTTCCGGGTGCTTTATTCTATATTAAATCTGGGTGGGAACCCCAAGGCAATAAATAAATCACCCTAACATACTGAGAGAAGATCCAGCCTAGAGGCCCTGAGAGCACTCACGCACTTACCGCTATGACTTGAAAGATGACAGGCAGTAGACGACTCTCTTTGACAAGCCTGTGCCAGAAGAGACAAACACATGCACACACACGCACACACACACACACACACACACACACACACACACAGAGTTAATACGTGAACCTTACATACACCACATTACACCAGGCCTACACTCCATCATCATTAAGGTGACACTCCTGTGTGCACTTGGGCTTTGGTACTGTACAAGAGTCCTAAAGTGTGAAAGCTCCACAATGCCAAGATCAGTCATGTGAGAAAATAACATTTGACTAATGCTGTGAGGAAAGAAATAAGAAAAAGAGACAAACAAAATGAAAAAAATGAAAAAAAAAGAAGTGACAAGGTTAATGAGAGCAGTATAAGGAGGCAAGGAGGCTGAGCATGTGACAGAGGAAGAAAAGGGAGAGGCAAAGGAAAACATTCATCCAACAGGCTTGGCACTGAGGAGTAATGCAAGTCTTTATTGAAAATGACTTGCCTCACTCTTTTATTGATTAAGCCCTTTGATTCACAACCAATTACCGTATGTATGCAAAGGTGCCCAAAGGAGAACGTCACCATGCTGGGAGAAAATGAGAGCTAAATTGTATAAAATTAGCTGAAGGGTCACACTATGAATATTAATTATGATGCTTGCCATGCATTAAACAATGATATATTGCATGGCTGGAAAGCATTTGTCCATTCCCCCCAGGACATGTCCTCTGTGGAGGAGGCTGCTAATGCTTCTGTGCTGTGTTTAAGGTGCAATACAAGAGAGGGCATGCTGCTCAGCACCTGAGATAAGACTGGCACAGATGCCTTCAGTAGTAAATCTCTCTCTAAATTGCTGCAGGAGCAAAAAAGCTGAAGTAAAGGAGATGGCTTTCCTTTTTGTGTTTGAAAGTCACATATAAGTTACAGCAACAGATTTTGACAGTTTGAAAACAAAAATGTTTAACTGTATTTGATGCATCTCTGCTCTGTAATTTAAAGCCACAGGGAGGGATCTGTAAAGTTTAAAGTTATATATACCACTGGGTATTTAATAAGTTATAGGTCCTTGCTAATATCCTGTTGTCAGTAACAATATAAATATTTCTGAGCCTAGTGTTTACTAACAAAAAATCTAAAACTCAAAAATTTGTAAAACGTTACTGAAAAAAGTTCTCCAATAAATAGGGAGTCTAATTCATGTTCTCAACAGACAAGTGCACATATGACAGATTAAGGCACATGTCATATCATAGCATTGTAACAAATTTTGACGAGTGAGCTGCCCAATATCTATATGAATATTTCTAAGCCCAGTGCATAGTGACAAAAAAAAACATAAAGAACAATGCTAACAAGAAGCATCTGAAGTCTAAATGTTCTTCTTTTAACTTTGACTATTAAGATAGCAGAAACTAACTTAGACTGATGAAGCACAGCACTGTTTTTGGATAGCATTTTATATTTTTAAGTTTCATGGCAACAGTTTTTGTTTTAGGTGTACTGAAAAAAGTTCACCAATAAAGTCTCATTTGTGTTCTCAACAGACAAGTGCACATTTGCATGTATGACAGATTAAGGGAATTGCCATATCATAGCTTTGTGACAAGTTAGACAAATATGAGCATGACGACAATTAGAGGTTTTCTAGGTCAGTTGTTTACTGCTGCCTTCTACTTCACTTGGGTTACCTGACAACCAATGTAAATAATGTTAATGGTAACCAGTGATATCCACAAAACTAAAATCCAAGCTGCACAGCTAGCATGCTTTCCCCAAATGTTCTGCTTTTCATGCGCTACACATGCAACATCACTGTCCCATGCTAGATTTCTGTGAAATGCCACCACAGACTTAAAATGATCAACTCTGATACCATTACCTGATCCATAATTAGCGGCTGATACTGCGTACAGACTAGTACATACCAACTGTATCCAACCAAGCTAACTTTCGATTCCTAGTTTCTGGTATTTCCAACTCTTTACAGGAGAAGTGTAACATCCTTTACTTTTAATGCAATTTCATGGCATTTATATTGGACTAATCATTAAATATTCACATAATGTAAAAAAACAGCTGCCGTGCTCAAACAACAAAGAAAAAAAAAAAAAGGAAAACCATTGAGATACTTGTTTTTTTTCTTTTGGACAGTGATGACATGGTTTAGTTGCTGCTGTGTGATGCAGCTGAATGGTGGAGGCACAGCTCAGGTGGGGCGTAGCAGATACACTAGCCTGACTCATGTTACGCTAAAGTCTATATCAAGGTTAAATGCTATTACCCTAGGAGACTGAGGGTTCCTTACATATGTTCCTCTAATGTTCGCTCCCTCCCTGTTACACTGTTTTGCGGCATACTGGTGTAACTGCTACCTATGGAGGAATTCCAAATGGTATATTATTCACTATAACTGACTTCCTACAAAATACTGGCATTGCAGATTCTGCCATGAGCATTTTCATTGCTGCTTGCCAACCCCCTGCTTTCCAAGTTCCATCTACTACTGTGCATCAATGCGTCGCTCAGCAATGCACAAGTACATCACAAATTGCTTTGTGGTGTAAGCATAGGTGCCCCTCACTGATACCGATACTGTGTGAGTATCGAGGCCGACACAGGCATTGATGCAGTGCAGCCGATGTGGTATCGCTATAACCCTAGTAAAAGCGTGACACTGATTCATATTAGGGAGCACCTCACTGGCCTTTTTCCTTTCTTGATCAATGAAAGAACTCATCTATCTGTCATCCTTCCCATAACATGCCCTGCACCATCATTTACCAATGTCGACTTACTCCGAGGGCCACAATCACAATCACTCATGCCTGCACACACACAGAGGAGACAGCAGAGTAAGCAGACCTGATGAATGGAGCTACTGCATCTTCCTGTCAGAGAGAAGAGGGGAGGGTTGATGGGAGCCTCTGCTCTGCACAGCCAACCATAAGCCTGTCTGTGGTGTGATTGTGCTCCATTAGCTCTTTAAGAGGTGAGCAGCCTTGTGGTCAGGTCGTCCATCTGTGTCTCTCAACGGCTACAAATGGGGTCAAGTGGAAGAGAGACAGCACAGGGTTGTCTGTGTGTACAGCCATCAGCCCACATTGCTTTCTGATCTTCCTATTACATTTACTGTTCTGTCTGTGAGCACAACCACATGACACTTGTACGCCACACACACTGATACAGCCAGGCTACTGTATAATAGTGGACCCAGTAAAGGCATGCTCAGCAAAACAATGAACCTAAGTCTATTATTGAGAGTTAAACTATCACTGGATATTAAGACATGCTTGACAGTGGACAACTGGCAACTAGGAGTGGGAATCACTAGGCCCCATAACATGATATTATTACCATGCTTGAGTCACAATGTCATTCTATAGTGATTTCTAAAGATTTGTGATAGACTAATTATTGCAATATTTTTAAATGACTTTTTCTTTTTTTTTACGTTTGACTATAAATTATACAAAAGCCAATTCCAAAAATGATGGGACACTAAATGAAATGTTATTGCTAAATAATGAAAATAAATAAATAACAGTAATATCTGTTTGACCTATAGAAAAAAAATAGGACAGGAGAATTTGACAACATATAATAATAATAATTTGGCAGGTGATCCTGTTTTGTTGCCATTCTTCCATATTCCAACACGGAGTCTGAAACCATACTGTGTAACCTAATTAGAATTAAGTAGCTGCTTGGATAAACGTACTTGGCAAATGTACCTTAACAGTTAAACAATTAAAATCTAGCTGATTTTAAATGGCGTGCATCGCTTAGCTATAGTATATTAGTTAGCTTTGAGCAGTGCTGGAGTGGAAGAGTGGTTTAGGTGCCACATCAGAAAAGCACTTCTGTACAGCTGAAAGTAAAGTACGTTTCATTGTTGTGATCCTCATCAGTGTCTATCAACAACAGTCTCTGACAGCAGGAATCACCTCCAATTCTAATGCATCCGAGGAGTTCATGTTCTAAATTATTTTTGCTGGTTGATTTATAGTCGAATTTCCTCAAAAAGCCAGACTTAAACTGTGATTTTTGAAATCTTGTTCTCTGGTGACTCAAGCTGCACATTTGATTAGACCACTGTGTATAGACAAAGCCTGCAATTTATATACTAACTGTACCAAACCACTCCTCTACGCAAAGTGTCTACGAACAATTTCAGACAAAGCTGTTTCATTCAAAACACGTGTGTGTCCTAGTACTGAACGGTAAAGTAAAAACGGTGTGAAACTGCACTGCAACAATGTTGCTAACTACTAAAACCAAACATTTCACACAGACATGTTCCTCTCTACAGGCAATTTCATGAAAACAATTAAAAAAAAAAAAAAAAAAAAATCAATGTATTAAAGTTTATACTTCACTACTCTATTCAGACAAATGTTGTTATTTTGGTTGGGTGTGGGTTGGTTGTGTTTAAAAACAGGCTAAAATCGTACAGTGTATTCTGGGTTGGAATGTTTCAGGCTTTGTGTCTGGCTGCCACGGCATCATTTACATTTACAGCATTTAGCAGACACTCTTATCCAGAGCGACTTGCAAGAAGTGGCATCAGGTTCAATCTTCTGCGGGAGAAGGCCCTCGTTCACTGCCAGCTTCAGTTTGCACATTGGCATGGCAGTGTACACTAAGCTTACACCATGGTATCACCTGGTATGAGATGTTGGTATTGGTGCCTTTTTAGAAGGTCAAGTACGAGTAAATGAGCGCAGTAACGGGCTGATACTCGATACCAGTATTTTGAGGACATATTTCGTAGATGTCCTCACACAGAACAACTATAGAATTAGGTGCATCAAGTCTTGACTTAATGACTTAGGACTCATTGCTATAAGAGCGTTCTTGCCTGGATGAAACCTCTGCATATGGGGCACTGGTGTTATTCACTACACAATCCTAATGCTGCTTCCAGACTGATAAACTAAGAAAATCACAGACTTTGGTGACTTTGCAAATAACTATCATAATTAAATTATAAAACATTGATACACTGAATTTGAGAATATTGACACTATTTTTTTTCAACCAAAATATCACAACACCATTTTGTAACAATTTTTCCTGCTCTGCTCTGAGCACATCACATTTCTATTGTCCTCTGTATTAAAATCCTGCCTTACTGCAGTCTGGGCTTTCACTGTGCCAAGTCCAAAGCAGCATTTTCATGGAAATGCGGAGTGCAAAGACTGGCATTTACACAGGTAAATGTCAGCCCAAAGACTCTGAAGCGGTTAATAAGAGAGAGAATGCACACAATCTCCATGGCTCCAGAGAACCTTTTGATGGGATCTGTAATCAGATGAGGAGGGAAGCCGATGGCATATGGCTCTCATTGCTCCCTTTAACTCTCGGAACGGCACACAACAACTACGGCATTTAGTGGCAGTCACGTGTTTTATCGGACCAACACTCTTTCATAAAAAAGGCTGCATGTGTGGAATGTAGGATGTCTCAACCAGTAAACCAATACTAAATACATTCTGTCTATTTCATTGGCATAATCGATTCATTACCCATCCATCTTTTTCTTGTGAAAAAATAAATGAACACAGGAAAGTTTTATTTCCTACCTTTACTGGAATTCCCATGTATGAAAATGCCTTGATGTACAACCCCAATTCCAATGAAGTTGGGACGTTGTGTAAAACATATAAAAACGATGATTTGCAAATCCTTTCAACCTATATTCAATTGTATACACTACAAAGACAATATATTTAATGTTCAAACGATAAACTTTATTGTTTTTTGCAAATATTCACTCATTTTGAATTTGATGCCTGCAACACGTTCCAAAGAAGTTGGGACAGGGGCATGTCTACCACTGTGTCACTGTGACGATGCTTCGCCGAACTCCGTGAGGAGACACGAAGTCACCGGGTAGGTTGTAGCTGAATGGGTTTGAGGAATGGAGATGCAGGCTGAAGATGGACCGACTCGGAATGATTCTTTGCAAACACTGGCGTGATTTATTTACAAAAGTGAAAACACAAAAGAAAACTGTCCAAACACAAAATAAACGATGGTTAAAATGTTGACCTGACTCAATAGAAGCACAGGTAAATATAAGTAGTCTTAGGCCGCAAGGCCATAAGACTAAATTGTCTAGCTTTGCTCTACTCCTCAATCTCCTCACAATCTGAGGTGAGTATCTGAGCTAGCCCCTCCCAGAACCTTTCCCTCACTTAGCCCCGCCCCTGCATTACCTGAGCTCTTCCATTCTCCTCAGCAGGGGTGTTGCTGTCCCACAAGTGTGGATTAAAAACAAGGATAAATAAAAGCACAACCGATATTACAAGGTCTCAAGATCCCATTACCGATAAAAGTGTCAAGCTGCAATATACACATTTGCTACGTTGTCTTACTCCACTTTCTGTGACATAGGCTACAGACATCACCCCTCTCATGAGCTAGCCGTGGGCCCTTCGACACATTCATGAGTGAGCTCTTTCTGCTTAGCCTCCCTTTTGCTGCCTCTGCAAGGTAACTGTCAACAGGTGAGTATCACAGGTAGGTGTTCAGGTAGGTATTGCACACACACAATCTCTGGTGATGGGCAACGCATCTGCCTCATCACAGTCACATCACCTTTCCTTTTAATAACACGCAATAAGCATTTGGGAACTGAGGACACTAATTATTGAAGCTTTGAAGGTGGAATTCTTTCCCATTCTAACTTGCAATCATGTGTAAGTACAGGCCACATGCTGTTGGCACACACAGCAAAAAAGAAGCAGCCCAGTTCATCTACAAAGGTATGGTCAGAACCAACATTACTTCACCAAACATCCAAAAGTGTCTTACACCACAAGCAGTAAATATCTGAATGAAATGAAATCTCATAATGGTCAACTCTAAGGAGAAATTAAGAAGATTCAAACAGACAAGAGACCTCTATAGAAACTTGCTTCACTGAGACACTAAATAAATGTTGATCTTTATTCACTTGTGATCTCCAGACGCAAGGGCAAAACCCAAAAACGTGAGAGCCTTTATAGAACAGAATATTGTTTTAGTAGCACTTGATCTGGTTTTATTACAAGCCAAATTATAAACTGAAAAAGTACAATAATAATAATAATAATAATAATAATAATAATAATAATAATGATAATACAAAATGTATGCAGCTGAATCGCCACTAGCAGATCAATGCATTGTGATGCAATGAAGAAAAGACGATGCTTGTGTGCTGAACCTGCTAACATCCCCAGTTTGCAATCTCATTTTGCCTCAAATCAATAAAGCTAAGGTCTGTACTTTTTTAGGACTTGATCAATCTACCAACCATCTAACCCACCCTGCGTCCATGGTTATCTATATGTTTTGCCCAGGAGCTGAGCGCCTGTGTGGTGCTGTCAGTGGTTGGCAGGTGAAGCTGCCATACCAAACCCACACACTAAAAGTTCTCAGTCCCAATCATCCCACAGACTCTCATTTTCTCTGTCTCAAACACACACACACACACACACACACACACACACACACACACACACACACACACACACACACACACACACCTTGTGACACCTCAGCTTGCTCAGTGTGGACATAGTCTGCTCCCACACACACCTTGTCCAGTCCAATAAGACTCCAGTAGGAGGCTTCAACAAAACTGCAGGGAACTGTGCCCAGGACATTGTCTCAGAATGCACTGGACCATAGCACATTCGAAGTATGCAGTTTAACAGGTCACGTACGTAATGATTAATAGAAACAGTTACAGCAGTGATTAAAATGCAGAAAGAAATCAGCAGTTTAAAAAAGATCTATGGTTTTGGTTTAAACAAAGTTGTAAACATTGGTCAGTAAACACAGAGCTCAGCAAGCTTGTTTATATGTCCATCAGAGCACACCATCAGGACCCAACCTATAAATATTTCCCTAGCAAACTTTCCTCCCCACCTAGGTAAAGGCAGATAAAGGTTATAGCATGCATAGTGTTAATATAAAGCCATTAACACCCAGCAGTGGTTTAGCTTCACATACTTAAGAGGAAACATATTCACCACAGCTTGCATAAAGGCAAAAGTGGCCAAAGGTTCTTGATAATTGGAAAGTTTGAACTGCTAACAGAACCGATAATGAAGAAAAGACGATGCTTGTGTGCTGAACCTGCTAATGTCCCCAATTTGCAATCTCATTTTGCCCGAAACCCATCAAGCGAAGGTCTGCGTTTTTTTTTAGGACTTTATCAAGCGGTGGCAAACCCAATTTAATTTCACTATTGTGAGCGTAATAGCTCCTCATAGACGCTGGGGTTGGGGGATGGGGGTGTAGATGGTGGCAACAGACGAATGTTCCCCGATTGCTGACATCAATTTGAATAGTTCAGCTGCACGGCGTGCTCTATCAGCACCAAGAAAGACAATGTGTAGAGAGGCCGGGAGGAGCCATTAGTGAAACAGCAGGGGGATAAGGAGGAGATAAGGGAAAAAACACACATACACACACACACACACCTCATGACCACATTCACACAGTGACTGCCCATCACTGCTTTAGCTCACATAGAGGGAGGTGGGAAAAAGGAAAGGGGGGGGAGATCAAGGAAAGTAATAAGCATAAAGACTATAAAAGACAGACCCTGAAAGAAACAACACTACACAATACCTGTTAACATCCATAAACACTGGCAGAATAAACAATGATGTCATCTACATGTGTAATATTCAACCCCAATTCCAATGAAGTTGGGATGTTGTGTAAAACATAAATAAAAACATTATACGATGATTTGCAAATCCTTTTCAACCTATATTCAATTGAATACACTACAAAGACAAGATATGTAATGTTCAAACTGATAAACTTCATTGTTTTTTGCAAACATTCACTCATTTTGAATTTGATGCCTGAAACACTTTCCAAAGAAGTTGGAACAGAAGCATGTTTACCACTGTGTTACATCAACTTTGCTTTTAACACTCAATAGCGTTTGGGAACTGAGGACACTAATTGTTGAAGCTTTGTAGGTGGAATTCTTTCCCATTCTTGCTTGATGTACAACTTCCGTTGCTCAACAGTCCGGGGTCTCTGTTGTTGTATTTTGCGCTTCATAATGCGCCACACATTTTCAGGTCTGGACTGCAGGCAGGCCAGTTTAGTACCACACTCTTTTACTACGAAGCAACACTGTTGTAACACGTACAGAATTGTCTTGCTGAAATAAGCAGGGACGTCCCTGAAAAAGACGTTGCTTGGATGGCAGCATTTGTTGCTCCAAAACCTCTATGTACCTTTCAGCATTAATGGTGCCTTCACAGATGTGCAAGTTACCCATGCCATGGGCACTAAAACAATTTGAAATGTGGACTCATCAGACCACAGGACACTTCCACTTTGCGTCAGTCCATCTCAGATGAGCTCGGGGCCCAGAGAAGCCAGCAGCGTTTCTGGGTGCTGTTGATATATGGCTTTTGCTTTGTGTTGATATATTGCATTCAAGTTTTAACTTGCACTTGTAGATGGAGCGACGAACTGTGTTCACTTGCAGTGGTTTTCTGAAGTGTTCCTGAGCCCATGTGGGAATATCCGTTACAGAATGATGTGGGTTTTTAATGCAGTGCTGCCTGAGGGCGTTCAATGTTGGTTTTCTGCCTTGCCGCTTACTTGCAGAGATTTGTCCAGATTCTCTGAATCTTTTGATGATATTATGGCCTGTAGATGATGAAATCCCTAAATTCTTTGCAAGTGCACGTAGAGAAATGTTGTTCTTAAACTGTTTGCTCACACAGTTTTTCAGAAAGTGGTGAACCTCACCCCATCCTTGCTTGTGAACGACTGAGCCTTTCAGGGATGCTCCCTTTATATCCAATCATGACACTCACCTGTTTCCAATTAACCTGTTCACCTGTGGAATGTTCCAAACAGGTGTTTTTTGAGCATTCCTCAACTTTCCCAGTCTTTTGTTGCCCCTGTCCCAACTTCTTTGGAACGTGTTGTAGGCATCAAATTCAAAATAAGTGAATATTTGCAAAAAACAATAAAATTAAATATTTTGTCTTTGTAGTGTATTCAATTGAATATAGGATGAAAAGGATTTGCAAATAATCGTATTCTGTTTTATTTATGTTTTACACAACATCCCAACTTCATTGGAATTGGGGTTGTCATTTTTATTCTCTAAACAGTAATGTAGCTTGTTGTCATACTTTAATGTCTTTTCTATTTTTCTTTCATATTTGTTGTCAAAGCAACAACACAGATGTGCTTTAGCTGCAGTCTCATGCAACAGCACTAAAGCCACAATATTAGTGCATTCTTGCCTGACCTACTTCCCCAACTACTGGATCAATAATCTAATAAAACCACATCCACACACACAAGAGAGGTTTGGCTACATGAAAAATACCCAAGTCCGAAGCTCACTCATTCTTTCTAATATATGATATTGTGAAACAACATCCCCCAAAACATTTTCAGCAAATATTCAACATTTAATAAAACATTTAATCAGCAGATAGATGTAACTGGGTTTTAACAACTTTTCTCCACTATGGCTAATAATTAAACCATAGGTCTCCAGTGTCAGCCCTGAAGGCCCAAAGCATAACACAGCCTAGCACTTTTTCTGCTCCAACACACCTGATTCAGCTCATCAGCTAATTATCAAGCATTTTGCTAGCTGAATCAACTGTGCTGCAGGCCTCCTGGCCTAAAACAGGAAAATTCTCTTGATGGGAAACTTTCTTCCTAGATCAAAAACCCATGGCTAGCCATAAAATCAATTGTTACAAATGATAAAGAATAAACACATGGCCGGTTTAATGAATTTGCTGTTATTATTATTCTTATTATTATTATGGAACCTTTTAAAAAAGTTCTTTAAACAGCCATATACAACAGGTTTTCAATCACAGAGAAAAAAAACATTTAACTATGTAAACTATGTAAACTATATGTGCATTCAAAAGGTTAAGTTACTGAAGATCTGATGGATCACTTTTTAAGGGTACAGGGATGCACAATGATATCCGAATCATATCGGTATCAGCAGAGCTGGGCTATTGTGCTAACATGTCTGCATTTCATTCATTCTACTGCATTTGTAGATAATATGTGCATGAGAACTGGATGCTGATATTATTATTATTACTATTATTGTTATTATTATTACTACTGGGGATTTACCTGTTGACAGGCGTGCTGTGTTCAGTAAGAGACCCCAGGAGTTTGAGAGCATAGACGGGTACTGGGTTAGGTTCCAGAAGTAGAGACTCGTACCTGAAGATCAGAGCAGTCACTAGCCTTAATGATGCTAACAGTAACAAAGCCACTCATTAGAAATACAATATTGATGATTATGCCTATTATTATTATTATTATTCTTGTTTCTAAAGAAATAGATGGCAGAGATGTGGCTCACTGCGGCAGGAGGTCCTCTGTAATGAGAGTCAGCAGGCGTGTGTTTGAGGAGCTGCCCTCTCCATCCCACGCTCCTCGTTTCTCTCCCTCTCCTTCTTCCACCGCCTCCTGGCTCAGCAACAGCAGGGTTATCTCTGACAGCACCCGCAAACTCACGATACGCCATTCCACTGGTACACACACACACATACACACAAACACACACAAAAAACCAGAGATGAGGTTCATCTCTGCAAGCAGATGTTACAGACATGTAAACATAAACATTCAGGATCCAAAAAGTGCAGATTTTGCCAGTAACAAACAGAACATGCATGTATTTATAAACTGGAACACCAAGAGAAGAAAAGCCCAGTGCCTCTAAGACTTAGGTAATGCATTTACAGATTCCAGAAAATAAGACACAAAGATACACTAATCTAAACCCATTATAAACAAACCATCGCAGTTATTCTTTGGCTAAGAATGAATAGAGCACTGCAGAATCAGGCCTGTACATGTAATGAGTTACTCTTTTGCCTGTCTACTGAACTAGCGGCAATGCAACTCACCATTCTTACTGAATGCCAAAGATGCCAAAGGCGGCAGGATCGTATCCACAACCTTGGAGAGTGAAAAAGTAGCACATTATTCACAAACCAAGAAAACCTCATCTATATAGGCCAACATAATTCATATTCGCAGTCATCTTCCCTACACACACATACACACACACTGACAAAAGTGAGAGAACTCAGGAGAGCTCCAATTTGCATGGAAATGTGATGTCAGCTCTGCCACTTTGATCATGGAGAGTCCATTACAACAAAAGGCCTTACGCCAGCTCTTTTGAAAATTACAATTGTGTTTTATGATTATTACCAAGTAGAATCATCTCCATAGAAACAAATGCTGCATACAGGTGGCTTAATGTGGACAGCTATGGGCATCTTTCCAACAAAGGATTTCATTCTGACACTCAAAGTGAGACGAATGGTGAGAAAATACATTACACAAAGGTTATCTTTTTATGATTTTACATGCCTGTTGTCTGCCATTTATATTATGTTATTCAAATGTAGAGTACATACACTAGATCTGAATTATGCCTTTCATGTCTGTGGGTTCAGCTATAACTTTTGTCAGTAGTAAAGCTTTTGAATCTCCTATTCCATAGGGAAAATGCAATATGATGTGGGCCATGTGTTAAAAACATGTACATCCCTAGTAATTCTTCATGGATTCAGAGTAGCTCTGAAGTATATTTACTTCTTTTCTGTAAATATCCAGTATTTAGAGGCATATGGCAAACTTTTGTCTATAACCTTCACACTCATCAGTGTCTTTGCTGTGTCCCAAAGCAGACACACTTCTTTTTACAGGCGTGCAGTGCATTCACAGAGAGCCAGCCCTGACAACAGGGAATAGGATCTAATGACTTCTGGCGAACTGTAATTAAGGTGCCTTCTCCTATTACAGAGTATCAGAGGGCTGCCTCATCTCAAAGCTTCCTGATGCATTGCTTCTACCCAAAGCACATCAATACTCATTAAAAAAGCCCCAGACAGGCACACAAACATACATACATTTACATGCACGCACACACACTGCTGGCTTTGCAGTGTGGTGAGCGATTTCCTGTTGCTGAGAGTTAGTGAGAACAATAGTAGTGGGCAGTGTGAAAGCTTGGCCTCAGTTTGAGCTCTCTCAGCCATGAAGATGTGCTGTGGACAGCACCCTGACTATACTCATGTGGACTTCAAAATTATTAAATTTGAATTTAATACTAATTCAGAACTACTCCCCATAAGGAACATATAGATGACCACAATGTACATAGTTTACAGTACTATTTTACTCACTACTAATGTGAAAAGCAGTAAATCCTGTCTTACTGTGTCATACTAAAAGAAAATGAGTTGTATACTGCCTCTTTCCTAAAATGAGGGGTCTGGTTGTGGAGTATACCTTACCAATACCATCATAGGAAAGGTCTACGATGACTGCATCCTAGTTGTGCAGGTAAGTACTGTATAGACGAGATATTCCTAACAGGAGAGTGAATAAATACCTTCCTCACAGTGCCCAGAGAACAGGATAGCACAGTGAGTCGAAACAAGTAGGCACACCAGCAATTACTTGTAAATGCAACAGAAAGGAATGAAATGGCCTAGAAGCTTGCTGTTTGTTCATGTGCCTGGTCATATTAAGCACAATTCTGCATATATCATTTAAAAGATTAGATTCTTCTTTTCCTGTAGCCTTCCATGGAAATCTAATGTCTTTTGCCTGCCTCTAAAATGTCATTTTGAGTTCTGGCTATGTCAATGTGCATCAGCAGGTGGAAAAAAAATATTAACCAATAACATCATGTTTCCACCAACTCCTTTTATCAGTGAGTAAAAATGTTTGGCTTGCTCAAAGACCATTCCTGATTTCACATTAAATCACAGTACTGAAGAAAACTGGCTTATGATTTCCTATTCACATTGTGTTTCCTTTGCAAAAAGGCCAAGAAAACAACCACTGGGGAGACAGTGTGGGAGAAAACAGGATAGGAAGGATAAGGACATGGAAAAGGAGGAGAGACCATATAAGATAGCACAAAAAGCAAAAATTGCTTTTTAATAGAATCGCAACATGATGGCAAAGAAGTGAATTTGTGCCCTTGTCATATTCTAATGCAGCTTTGGGCTGATAAAATGTTTTGCCATTCTAATACAAACACAGTAACGAATTACTGTGAGAGTTCCATCTGGACAGAATGGATTAGAGTTCTGACAAAGAACATAATCATTGTAGTTCTTCACAGTATGGACATAGGTTAGAACCATCATCATCATCATCATCATCATCATCATCATCATCTTTAACCACTTAGTCTCATGAGAACCACAATATAAGGTAGCGGTTGGGAGAGCAGAGAATCCCAAACGACCCTGACCCCCGCCACTTCCTCCAGCTCATTCTGGGGGACCCCAAGCCGCTCCCAGGCCTCATCCCAGTAGGTAGTGCCTGGTATATCCCCACTGAGAGGCGTCCATGGGCCAATTCTGATCAGATGCCCGAACCACCTCAACTGGCTCCTCTCTATGCGGAGGAACAACGGCTCTACATTGAGCTCCTCCTGAATGACTGAGCTGCTCACTCTATCAAGTAGAGTGTAGCCCACCACCCTGTGAAGAAAGCTTGTTTCTTGTATTCGCGATTTCATTCTTTTGGTTTTCCAACGGCTCATGAACATAGGGGAGGGTCGGGATGTAGACTGACCAGTAAACAGAAAGTTTTGCCTTATGGCTTAGCTCCCTCTTCACCACTACAGTCCGGTACAGTGGCCACATTAGTGCTGCTGCTTGTCCCAGCTTCCTGCCAATCTCACGATTAGGTTAGAACCATTTTTCTTGTTTACAACAAAGAATCAAGTAAGTATAGTGATGCACCGACATCTTGATACTGAATTTGTTTCCTATTAATAATACTTCTATTATTTGGTAATAGTTTTTTTTTTGCTTAGGGCTAGATTTATCAAGACAGCATGTTTATGTGTCTTACTTCAGCATATTAACAAGATGTGCTGTACATGGCTATCTAGCTCATAGTTACTGGGTTGTCTGCTGCAATTGCTGAGTGTCAGGCTGAGTACTCACTGTGCAGTGGTGTGTGCTCAGAAGAGCTGGATGCTGGGAAATAGCCTCTACTGCAGACAGTGTGTTCCTGATCAATTCCTCAGATGCTGCTTGCCCTGCTCATGAGAAGAGACAAGCTTTAGGTGGGTCAAGTACTGGACAACACTCTTGGATAGATTTCTTTGAAGCAACTGACAGATTTTTCTGATGTTTTTTTACTCTACTTATTTTTCGATTCCACATACTGAAAGATATACTATGTCAGAGACACAAATTTGACATCAAGTGACAGATGTACAAAAGGAATGGTCAAATTATGCTGTTACTAGTATATTTCAGAGGAAAAACATACCTATAGCACTTCCCAAGCTGGTCTCATTGGCGTCAATAGACGTAATGTGATTCTTCCCAAAAGTAAAAGAGATGGTGATGTTGCAACACTCAAGCATGACAATCAACTCACTCTCTAACACTGAGCTACATGAGAGCAAAAAGAACATTTATAAGATGACATCTCTTTAATGTATCTGTTTCAACAAGATTATTTGAACTGAAGTGATACAGCCACTCACCAGCAGTGCTCCGAATTTAATGAGAAACTCCTCATTCACCACCTGAGGCCTGAAAACCTGCCAAACCAATCGAATGAGATTAGACAGCAGCCCACTTTAAATGACTCCCTATTATTTCCCAACACTTAGAGTGTTCTCACTGTGAGTAAAGCATGGGTCCTCAGACAGTGTAAGTAGTTCTAGCCAACTAACTAATCTAGTGTTGCCTAGTGTTGATTTTCATTCAATTTCAGTCAGACACAGCCCACTGTACCATAGCAATAGCATAGTTTCATTAAAGACAGCTGATTTTTTTTTTTTTTAAACATTACAAGGTTGTTAAAGAGTTAAACTATGTATATTACCACATATATGCTAACATTGCTGCACACTGAATTGACATCATAAAACTGGCGCCCTCACAAAAAAAAAAACTGTGTGCCAACCAGAAAGCCAATTAAGCTAGTCAAGTAAATATTTTTGTTAACCACCAGCCACAACTGTAGCAATTTTCAGAAACTATTGATTTGGAGGAAATCTGCTAAGAGGTCTTAATATGGCAAGAAGACCTAATTATTTTTAGGATTTATTTACTTATTGTTCCCAAACAGAGAATCTGGGCTCAAGCTGTTATATAAGTCACATAGAGAGCTGGTAAATTTCACAACAATGACCATTCTGCTTATCTGGCTGAGTCTATGGTCTCGGAACACTTGTCTAACAGTCATAAGCAGTCAAAAACACTGTTAATAAAGTCTCATGGTGCTGTCAGCCACGTCAGCATGCTCTTCCACAATTTTCCAGATGCTTGAGTGCAGCAGAAAGCTCTGGTGAGGGATGGAGTGCATCAGAACTGGAAGTCTGCTGTAAGAGGTAGGGCTGAGGCAGCTCAGGCGTGTTCGTTCAGTAGCATGACCATGATAGAGAGGGAGCGGTCATAGCCGCTGAGGGGAGTGAGAGGTCAAGCTCGTCAGTAAGAGATTGAAGCTTTGTGCTGTGTGAGTCACAGTGCAGCTGACCTGCAGTATGACCTGAGTGACTGATGAATGTTCTGAGTGTGTGCTGTCAACACTGCAACAGGCCACAGAGATGATGGGAGACAGATGAGACTGGACTGAGGGCCCTTGACATGAATGTATGTATGGATACACACACACACACACACACACACACACACACACACAGAAACAGAGTCTTTTAAAAAAAAACACATATTATTCTTAAATCTACTTACACTGAATCTACAGTGTTGATTATCCTTTTAAATAAAAGATCTTATCATCTCTCAACATTACATAATACTTAAGATGTAATTAAAGAAGTTCAAAGTAGACTGAAGTAGTCATACAAACACTAGAATCTGCAAGGCTTTAGTCTAGCTAAACACAGCCCTAGTTTATGCTGCCCATGCATGCTAGCATTATGATTTGATTAGCCTATAAAGAAGACATGTGGACACAAGCCACTTTGAATGACTTTGTTTCTATCTTAGTGAATCAATTATACAGAAGAAAAAAAAAAATCAACAGAATTTCCCTTTAATGATAAACTGCAAAAAAACTTTAATGTGCATTTTTAATGTGTAGGGGTTTCTTTTAATAGGGGTAACTATTAATTAAATTTTGATATCCAGTTATCATGAAAAATTAAATTCAGTTCACTTCTCTTTATACTGCTTTTTATAACAGATGTTGTCACAAAGCACCTTTACAGAAATCTGTGTCCAAACCACAAAAAGCAAACTTAGGGCAACAGTGGCAAGGAGGGAATAGTTTTATGTACAATACTGTGCAAAATCAGAGGCCACCCTTAATTTATTTCATTTATTTAATCAGCCAGGTACAAGCTCTTAATCTTTTAGAGACTAGAGACAAGATAATCCACTTCCATTAGGTATAAAATTATTTCCATAAGGAAAGGAAAAGTCAAATGAAAATAAGGGGAAACACAGGCGTTTCTATAACTGGAGTTTAAAAAAATCTTAAAAGATGTAAAGAAAACGAACTGCCTATCAACTGTGCAAGTTGTTAGACCAACAAAACTGTCACCACCAGATAAACTGTACCTCAAATCTTTCATCTTTGATTGAGAGAGGGGAAAAAATCAAGCTCACTCTTGCTTCAGATCTGGAAAAATCCAGAGGTGTTCCATCCATCCATACACTGTGAGAAGACAACTCAACACTGAGTCTGAAAAGATGTGTAGCCGCAAAATAAAAGGAAATTTGTAAAACAAATAAAGAAGCTGCTGGTACTCTCAGAACAACAAACTGGCCACCCCAGATTGCAGACCTTAACATCACTGAATGTGTTTGGACATAAAGACATAAATGCAATCAACTTCTAAGACTGAATTTTGATGGTGTTGAAAAATATCAGTGCAGATTTCTTTGAAAAACTGAAAGCAATTATCCTAAAAAGAATTGAGCATACATACTAAATACTGTCTAGTTGATGAGGCTTCTGTGTAAGTTTCCTGCCGTTTTCCTAACCTTAAAAATGAAAACATGTACTTGGATGGACAAATGGATGATTTGGCTGGAAATTAAATAAATGAGTGGTATTCTCTGACTTTTGCACAGTATCGTCTATTTTAGTGTACACTTTTAACTACTGCTGTTATTAGGCTTATGTTATAAGAGAATTAATTTCTATTACGTTTTATTATTGATTTAAGCTCTAATAATAATATATTGTTTTACCAGTACGATGTACTGTCCCCACCCCTATCCACACACACACACACACACACACACACACACACACACACACTTTCTAAACCTCATATGATTCCACAGAACCCTGTGTGCATTACAAGCTCAGCTTCAGGGCATATGAAGCCAACAAAGCCTTTGAGATAGAGAGCAGCACCAATTCCTGTTGGCATTTCCGGCCATGCCCTCCAGCAAATTCTTTAATATCAGTCAATCAACACATGCACAGGCCACTTGTGCGCACATACATATACACATGTTGCAAATGCACAGAACACATTAAAAGAGCAAACATTACCCATGGCAGTTCTCCTGTAATGGTCGCCATCTTAATGTAACCTCTTCAAATGAGCTAATGACAGTGGAACCATCAGAGCGACAAGCTATTACTCCCAAAATGAGACCACTCAATTTGCCACTGCTGATGGAGGTTGAGTCTCCATGGCAAATCGGGACCAAATGGAGAAGGGTATTTAATCAGCAGCTAGGTCTCATCGACTCAGCTTAGTGACAAACATCTCACAGGGTGAGAGAAAGATCCCTTCTTATTAATTTCAGCACAACTGAGTGTGTCAGCAGTAAATCCAATTTCGCACCAATGGGTAACTGACAATAATCTGTGCGTGTGTGCGCACAAGTGTGGCTGCAGGGAGAGAGCAATTTGAGAAAAGATCAACCTTTAATGCATCATTTCACTCTGACATGCTCACACATCTCTCCTTGACACTGCACTCCACGATTACAGGCAATGAAAAGAAACCGGATATTAAAAGACCTCTCTTTTATTGCTCTGCAGGTGAAGATGTGACATTGAAGTGTATGTTTTCTTTTTTTGCTTCTTTCACACATGAACATCTGTCAATTTGTTTTGTGTTTTTAAAGCATAGGATATATGACAAAAGTTTACATGACATTTATTCACAAACCTTTGTGCAGGAGCAGACCCATATCCTTATTTTTTGTCATGTGACATTTATTTGAGACCAAATTTCTCTGCATAACACAAATATAATTAGATCTAAAAGATTATTAAAATGACCTTAAGAAAACAGTGCCTCTACAAAGCCCACAACATAAGCCGTGGTCCTCTCTTCAGGTGGGGATAACAGCATTCTGCTGGCCAGTATGTCATGTTTTTATGCCACGGATATGAACAAAATTACTTTTTATGTACCCTTGTACAATAAACAATCTTGGGTTATTGTATTATGACAGCAATGATATACAGGTGCACACAACTGAACCCAGCACTAACACCCACCTGTGAGGTAAATAAGTGCAGCACCACAGCCATCATAGGGAGACTTTGTTTGAGCTGGCGAGTCTGGGCAGCAGAAGGATGTTTCCTTCCAACAATGCTTCCTAAAGCTGACAGGATATCATCTACAGAAAGCCGAGAGAGAGAGAGAGAGAGAGAGAGAGAGAGAGAGAGAGAGAGAGAGAGAGAGAGAGAGAGAGAGAGAGAGAGAGAAAAAGAGAGAGAAAAAAAGAGAGAAAAAAAGAGAGAGAGATTATAAAATGCCAATTCTGATTAATAACAAACTAAAAGAAAACTTAAACTACTCAAAAAGCCTTCCAGTTGGCGCAGGCCTCAGACTTGTACAACACGTAGCCCATGTCCATTGCATCAGGACTAAACTTTTCTGTGGAAAGACATGAACCCGTCTAGGGACAGCAGTGCTGATGAACAAATGAAACTTCAGGAAGGGGTCGATATGTGACCCCTCCTGTGCCCAAATTCAATCAGGAAGGTAATTAAAAAGAGAGGCAGATCAAATTAGACACCAAAGCCATTGACGCTCACTCTCATCACTCCTGTCCCATTCTCCTTGACTCGTTTACTTCTATTCTTTTGCTCCTTTCCTCTCAATTATCTAATTTTCATTCCCCCCCTGCTTCCTTCTTTTTCGCCACTTCTTCCCTTCCATTCCTCTGCTTTTACCCCCCACTACCACCACCAATATCCCTACCTTCCTGTCTTTCTCTCTCTTTTTGGGTGTAATGTGATTGATTTACCCAGGATGGCTGGAAGCTCTCGCACGGTGTGACGGATGAATAGGGCCAGGCATTTTGACAGGTATTCATTGCTGCTTTGTTGCTCCTTCCCTGGCGTGGCCTTTCGGATGTCTCTCTCAATGTACATCACCAGCCTGAGCGAGAGAGAGGCCAGAAAGACATTATTATTCAGCTCGGAGACACACAGCACGGGAATAATACCAGCAAACACAGAGAAGATGCATTTCATCAATTACACTTCATGCCTGGAGAGGGAATGAGACTGAAAGGAAATAGTGTTGATTCCCAGCAATGCTTAGAAGAAAATATTGTATTTTGTTTTCTGTAAAGTATTTGTAAACTTGTAATGCCAAAAAAAAAAGCCATTCAAATATTTTTACTGCAACTATCAACAACAGTTGAAAAACATGTCAAAGGACCAAATATCAATTTCACACCATTGATTTAATCTTTTTGATACATCAGTGTTTTAGAATAAAATTATACTTTTTAATGTTACAGCCCCACTTTTGGTTAACATTTGGTGACTTCTACAATTTTGTTAGTTACATTAGGGAATGACAAAGTCATACTTGGCTCACTTGACTCTTGAGTCAGAATGTATAAATTAACACAAAAATCAGATGTAAGTGAAAAATGTAAGCATATTGATTATAACCACAAGGCAAAGGCAAAACACATCAGAGAAAAAAAAAAACACAGAAAATCTCATGGAACATGGCGGAAGTCATGCTTCAGTACAGGGTCTTGGAAACTGGCCAACTCAGCATTTTCGGTGTTTTAAAAGTACCTTAAAAATAGTGCAATAATTCAAGAATCAGGTTTCCCAACATAAAATAAAAAGAATTAATGATCTACAGTATACAATGTCATTAAATCATTCAGAGAACCCAAAAAAATCTCTGTATGCAAGGGACAAGGCCAAAAAACAATACTGACTGACTGATCTTTAGGCCCTCAGGCTGAACTGCATTAAAAACAGACACAATTCTGTAGTGGAAATCACTGCATGGACTGAGGATCCATAAATGCAAGTTAAAACTCTACCAGGAAAAAATGAAGAAAAAAAAAAGTATGTATGGGGGGGTGGGGGGGTGGGGGGGGGGGGTGCTGGAGCCTATCCCAGCAGTCTTCGAGCAGAAGGCAGGATACACCCTGGACAGGTCAGACAGACAGACACAGATAGTCACTCACACATTCACACCCAGGGGCAATTTAGCATGTCCAATCAACCTGACTGCATGTCTTTGGACTGTGGGAGGAAACCCACGCAGACACAGGGAGAACATGCAAACTCCAGACAGAGAGGAACCTTGTCACCCGGCCAGGGAATCGAACCCAGGCCCACCTAGTTGTGAGGTGACAGCGCTACCCACACATACACACACACACACACACACACACACACACACACACACACACACACAATTATTTTTGGAAACCATGGACGGCACGTCCTGCGGACTAAAGAATAGCGAGACCATACAGCTTGTTTTCAGCCGGCGCACAGTTTAAAAGCCAGCATACGTGATGTGTAGAGGTTTTGGAGTTACATATGCTGCCATCCACATGATGTCTTTTTGAGGGAAAAGAGGAGGTTAAAAGAAGAGTGGTAAACATGGCCCCGTCCTAACTTTTCTGAAATGTGTTTCTGGCATCAAATTCAAAATGGGCATTTTTTAAAAAACAATACAATTTCTCAGTTTTAAGATTTGATGTGTTGTGCTGTATATTTCATTTAAAATAGTACAAAGACATCATTGCATTGTGCGTGTTTTGTTTTTTTTCATTTTGGGAAAATGGTTGTACAAAATAATTATATCTAACTGACTACACTACTAGCTGTCCACAAGCTATAAAATTGCATGCATCTGAAATCATTAGGCAACAGAAATCATTCAAATACAGCTTCACATTGACCAAATTCAGGATTTTCACAAATTTATGAAAGGTGTTCACAGTATGTTCACAGCTGTATAATTTCATTGCTCTTCATGTGCTTGAAATAATTGTTTTTCCAGTTTCTTCATTTGGGTATTGCTAGCAGGGGTGTTGGGTTCTGGGGAGGAAAAGAATGTCAGAAGCAATCTGCTGCTGACTGACTGCTCTGCCTCTCTCACTTTTCTGCAGGAAGGTGAGAGTGTCAGAGGGTGAGAGTGTGCAGAGTGAAACTGGGAGAATCACAGCTCCACAGCTGACAGTCTGCTGCAGCCTTGGGGCTCGTGCTTATTAAGAGGCACTGTTAATTAGCTTGTTTCCAACCAGCACAGCACAGTTCAATGCAATCACTGCCTCAACTTCTCCCTGCCAGACACAGATTCACACTCTCTCTCTTACACACATACACATGTGCACATGCACATACACACACAGTGCTCTGCTGAGGCGCATCTCTCAAATTAGACACAGTTGAAAAAGCAAACAGGGAGAAAATTGCACAGAGCAACTCCAGCATCATTGAGCAGTGCACCCAGCAATAATACTGGAGCTGAAAGTAAAGCTGCATTAGAACAGGAGGACTGGAGGGACTAAGCAGAGCAGGCAAGATTAGCAGAGCTGTGACTGAGGAATTAAGCACTTATCCAACACACAGAGTCAAAATGAATGTCAGGACAAGTGTTCAAACAACTGGGATTACAATCGTGATCACTAAGAAAGGAAAGACAAAGCCTTAAGAGTACCATGGCAACGGTGTATAAAAATCATAATGAAATCAATGACAGACAAAATACATGTTACCCTTCTACTAAAAGACAACATATTCAACATAACCATAAACTAAATATTGAGTAGGAATTCCACTCATTTTCCAAAATTTCTGAATAATTCCAGCATTGAAAATGTCATTCAGAGCAGTTAAATGTAGAGCCATTAAAATATAGCCATTTTATTTACTATCCAAAATGACCACTGAAATTCTGAGTTTTTAAATGTAATACTGATAATAGCAAAACAGCATTACGTTTTCTATAGGAACTATTTTGCCATAAAACACCCTGCACATACCCCTCCACTGTGAATGAATTTAAAAATCCAAAACCCCTTAAACCAAATGCATATTGTAAAATTATCATAAAACAACATCTCAGGCATCAGCAGCACATTAGCAATTATTTTATGTAATAACTCTGTGTGACGTAACTTTTAGAGGCATTAAATGCGTCAGATGTTTAATTCCCATCATCTCAACTATGAACAATCCTGACTCGCCAAGCTTCTCTTGACTGGAGCATTTTACACCAAACCACTCTGAAAGACTTGGTTTACATCTTAACCATTTAGTAATGCAGATTCCCCTTTAAGTAGCCTTAACTGAAACTGTAAATGCTACCTAGCCCTCTGCTTGTAAGACATGCACAATAAATTTTCATTTTATTTGTGTCTGCTAATGTTATAGGGGCTTTTGTGCATTGAATTTATGTGTCTTGAGTCCTAATGTGTTAAAATGCCACAACCAATTTAGATGATCACTCAGAGATTTACAAGTGATTTCAGTTTAGAGCTAAAAGCACTTTTTCACAATTATGCAAGAAACAACAAGTATTTTTGATGCAGATTCCATCTCCTAAAAAAGCACAGCACTGCCAACATCAAAACACATTGTTCACCTGTACAAAAGAAGACTTTGAGTGTACTGTGTTGCTTTCTTCTTGCCAAGATAAACACAAATCATGCTGAAAAACAGCAACACAGATAAAAGAAGCTTAATAGGTTAATGCAAAAAGATAGACTTATATGGTGAACGTGAACTAAACATGAAAATTAACATTTCGATTAACTTGTTACACACTTCTATAATTTTTGGATTAACACCGTAGTCCATGCAGTTACTGGATAACAAGCCTGGAGATGTAATAAGATTTTAAGGGGTTAACCTGTAATAAATGCAACATAAGGGCCAGTCAGTCATCTCGGTCGCCTTAAAACAAAATCGCACATGGAGACTTTTCAATTAAAATAGAAATGTGGTGAAATCAAAAATGGAGAATACTTTACTTTGATGATCATCTTTGCTGTAGGATGGGAAGTCACAGTCTTCTAATTTTCATTTTTTCTTCAGCAGAACTGTTCTCTAGGGGTCAGGCAGTGCAGTGCTCTTGTCTAATTTAAAAGCCGCTTTAAAGTAATGCTCTTCTTTTATAATCTAGGGTGCAATGCAAGGAGAAAGTGTGCTTAGGTGTGTAATTTACCTGATTGAGTCAAGTTCAAAGGAATAATTCCAGCCCTTTCTCAGTGCTCATAAATGACAAGAGTGTCAATGTATTTCTGTAGACTATATTGGATGAGTAATACAACAGCCATGTCTAATCTCATTTGAACAGATGTCAATCAATGACACAGACTCTCAATGTTCAAGAGACAAAATTATTGAAGCTCTAGGATAATGTTAAACCAGTTCTAATTAATTTTTGCCTTAAATAGCCTCTCCTTTTCCATGGTTATGACTGGAACAGCTCTTAGGTTTCTAAACATTTTATGTAATTCAACTACAGCAAAATCATGGCTAACAAGCACTCAACTGATATGCTCAAATCATCTGCCCAGCGTTCAGCTATACATATGAAGCCTTCAGTACAAGGATTTTAACTGCAGCCAAGATTCAAAATCAACTGGAATTTACTTAGCTCTACTGTGATACTGGTCTTTTTAATACTGATATTGCAGAACGCTACAATAAGCAAATCTAACTATAACTAAGCTATCTAAACAATCACAACATTCCACGTCACACATCCTGATGACTGGTTTAGTGGGTGTTTCAATCATATATGCATACAAAATATATAGATAGTACTTGCTCCATATCATGCAGCCC